>NW_027466469.1:4805000-5165000 GCF_050575085.1 Anarhichas minor | reverse complement strand
GTCTCATGATGGTCTCCAGTGACTCATTTAAATGAATAGGTGTCAGGCTCACATCTAATGAGTAGATGCGCTTGAAGAAGCCCAGGCTTGAATTGTAGAGGACTATCACCTGCTCCTCCTCACTCCCACTTAGCCTGCAAAACATAACACAAGCTGCAGGGTTCTCATTGGAATCTAAACACGGTATCCAAATAGACAGCACAGCTGAAAACTGTTAGGCCGAGATAGTGTCCGCGGGGCTTACTTCATAGGAAAGGCCTCCCAGAGTCTCCTCACTGCTCTATGTTTCAGCCCTTCAAGAACAAAGATGTGTGCCCTCTTATCTAGCACGGAGAATCCCGTAACGAAATCCAGATCCCGGCCCTCGCCGTGCTTGAAATTAATTTTGTAATTTGATAGGGCCTGCTCCATGTTTTCCAGTGAACGCGAGTCCAGATGGAAAGCTGATGCGTTGATTCTGAGGATCTCCGACCTCAGCTTTGTCATCAACGAGAAGTTGTTGTAGTCGAAGAGGTAGATGATGCGCCCAAACGGACCATCACAGCTGTCGTCCTTGATGTTGAGTGGACAAGATATATCTACCTGGACTTTGAGTTGGGAATTGGCATCAACATAATGGCCTGGTGGCACGGGCGCCCTGCTAGCCGCTGTGTCTGTCCTCTTCCTGTTCCGCTCCCTGTCCGGCAGCGGAGGCGGAGGGCAGCATTTGATTTGCAAGTGCTCCTTTAGGCTTTTCTTCCCAAGCAGCAGCTCAGAGAAGTTCAGCCTTGCAACACCATGAGAGTTCCCGACCGCCACACCACACAGGTCGTCGCTACCTGAGCCTGTGGCAAACGTTGCTGGCGTTTTTGGAGTTCCTTCCAACTTTCTGTCCCGATCGTGAACCTCGATCTCAAGAGGTGGACCGGAGAGGAACTCTCTGAGCTCCTCTGGACTCATCAAGCCAGTCAGGATCACATTCACGTCTCTGAAGTAGATTTTGGTGCCATGCTTGTGGTAGTTTGTTCTGTGCATGTTCAAGTCATTGAACTTGTACTGGCAATATGCAGGCAAACATTTTTCCTGGGGAAAAAAAAAAAAAAATGCCAATTACATTTTGATTAAATAGTGAATGAAGAAGGACTGTGTTCCACACACATGTACAGTACAAGCCATGTATTAATTGTGACATTGTTCAACGTATCCTCATACTTTCCGCTTGTTACATTGTCTTTTCAAAATAAACTTCCACCTTCACAGGAAACTACTTAGGCCCTGTCCACATTACTCCGTTTTTACTCCGTATTTGCTACGTTTACACTGAGCGGCCACACTACGCCGGAGTTTTGGAGCACCCTAAACGGAGGAATCTGAAAACTCCTCCGAGGTTGGAGGTATTTGAGAACTCCGGGGTTGCGTTTGCGTGTGGACGGTAGTATACGGATGTGCTTAGAAAAAATTACGCCCACACCCGTGTTCGCTACTGGATTGGTTCTTGGCAACCATGACGTCTCCGTCCCTGATTCGTCACACTCACTATCACGTGACCCGTACCCGGAAGAAAACAAACTGGGCTACCAGCGATTCATTTCAACATGGATAACTAATTGCAAGCGTTGCTGCTAGCACAACAGCTACATGATGTTGCTGCTAGCACAACAGCTAGCAGCAGCTAGCAGCTGTTGTGCAGTAAAAGTCTGCATTTCTGTGGAGGTAGCAGCTGTTATTGGAGTGATTAGCGAGCGGCGTGACCGGCATCAGCCCTATGGAGCAGCTCGTTGTTTTTAGATTCTAATGACAAGACACGCTGCACTAACGTTTTACTTCTTCCGTTTGGTAGCCTTGAGAGACCTTAGTCTGTAAGTATGTATTTATGAAGCATGAAAAGATGTACGTAGATATATTCTATTCGCGTGTTTAGTATAACATTTGTGTTGTATTAAATGCTAATCGCGGTTAGCATTTCTCCATTGGCAGTAATGTTAAAATTAGCTTAGAAGCTAGCTAGGCGGACATGTTACATGCTGGCTATATCATGGATTGTTGTTTTGTATTCATGTAATGTGTATAGGGACAGTTTGTAAAGCCATTTCATATTGTGTTTCCACAGTTTTACAAATAAGAAAGATTCACACTGAAGTCTTGAAACTCTTCTATGGATTCCATGGTCTTTATTTCACGGATCTACTGTTAGCGATCTGCTAAGCTTTCCTGCACGAAGCAAGAGCAGAATAGAGTGAGAGACGTGTGTTGACTACATTGATGGACCCATATTCTAGTAAACGTTTACGTGTAAGTGTTGATTTTAAAGTAAATTTGATGTGAGAGAGAGAGATAGACCCGCACCGCTGTAATGCTAATCGCGGTTAGCATTTCTCCATTGGCGGTAATGTTAAAATTAGCTTAGAAGCTAGCTAGGCGGACATGATGTTCAGAGCTACTAGTGAGAACAGACATCAACAACACGGAGGAAACGAATGAGAGACCACATTGATCGACCCATAATCTAGTAAACGTTTATGTGTAAGTGTTGATGTTAAAGTAAATTTGATGTGAGAGAGAGAGAGAGAGAGAGAGAGAGAGCGAGAGACCCGCAGCTCTGTAACTACGTCTGAAAAATAAAACTTCTAAAACTTTCCACGAACTGTGTCTGTTTGAGTTTATAGAGGGAGATTTTAGAGGAAGATCTTAAGTATCAAATACAACCTTTCATTATTAAAGACTACTTTATTACTCTGTCGTATTATTTTTTTTAAACTAAGCAAGCAATCCACTTCCTGTTTACACCGTCACGCGCATGCCCAGTGTACGTTAATGGTCACGTGCTGTCCGCCTTCGAAGGCTGCCGTGTGGACGCAGATCAACTCGAGAATGATGCTGAAACTCCCGTGTGGACGGAGATCGTTTCTATTTGACAAATCTGCATCCAAGGAGAAACGGAGTAATGTGGACAGGGTCTTAGTTAGGTATAGGAAAAGATAGTGGGTTGGGTTAAAAATATGTACAGAAGTGCCGTTACTTAAATACAGAATTTATGTGACAAATAAATCAACATCAATTTTGACCTGGTGTGGGTCAACTTTTTGCTGTTGTTATACTTCGTGGTTCATGATTACGTGGATTTTATACAAATTGATTTTGTGGGATATCTAGGAATTAAAGCAGATTAATTTTCTTTAGTATAGCTACGAACACTGTATGAGAACAGGATGCATTGTTAATAAACAGTGAGATGTGAGTCGCACCTGTAGGACGTGGAAAGGGACCGGCGATGAAGGCATTGAGTTGGCGGACATAATGGTGATGATCAGTGGATTGAGTTCAGCCTTCAGTTGGTCAGATATTAGCGGTCTGTTCAGAGAGATGTTGCACACGACCTCAAACACACCAGATGAACAGACTGGGAAGCGTTGAGTCAATGAGGTCTCACCTGGCAGTCACAAAAATAACACACTACAACATGTTTCCTGTCATGGTTAACATAGTGTTTGAAAGTGTAAATCTTATGGGGCACCACTTTGGTCCACACTTAAATGTCTGCACCAATATTGGATAGATCTCAATGAGATTTGGCAGAGATATTCATAGTCACCAGAGGATGAATCCTAAAGACTTTGATCCCTTCACATTTACTCTAGTGCTACCATGCAGCCTGGATGGTTGGGTCAATCAAACACAGGACTTTCACCCAGGAGATTGCTTTTTGTGTCCCTTGTGAAACCAAAAGTCTTGATGACTTATTTTAACTTCATGTTAAACATTTAACGTTAACCATGTGTTTAAAGCTGCGACGGTAATTTGGAAGGAAATACGATTCCCTTGAAACAAACACAAGACTTTCACCCAGGACACCTCTGTTTCTGGACCACGTGAAACCAAAAGTCAATGTTGACTTATTTAATGTTACGTTAAACGTTTTATGCTAACCACTTGTTAAAAACTGCGACCGTAATCCACGAGAAAATAAGTTTGCCTCAAAAACCTTAATGAGAATGCAGTTTAGTTGTATGGGAAGGCAATTTTTACGAGACAGGGTCGCACCATGAGGTTGACATTTTTTGTTTTGATTGAAATGTTTCAACAACTGGAATTGTCATGGAATTTGGTGCAGACTTTTATTTTCCCTATGGATGAATTGTAATAACTTTAGGGATCCTCTGACTTTTCATCTAGCGTCATAATTTCAATTGTCCCATATTTTGGTTTATAACCAAATACCTGCAAATCAAAGGACATCAACATCAGCCTTAGCTGTACTGCTAATTAGCAAATGTTAGCATGCTAACACATTAGTCTAAGATGATGAACATGTTGACATTGTAATTGTGAGGATGTTAGCATACTGACATTAGCATTTTTGTAAGATCTAGTTAGTTAGTTAGTTGAGATGTAGAGATGAATTTGGGTGTTTTGTATCTTGCTTCGCTTAGTTTAATACAAGAAGTAATACCTCAAAAATAATTGTAAAATCTCCTTTTAATTTTTTCTGATATATTCATAATAGAATAAAGACAAAAGTGAAAATGTGGATGAACTGGTCACAACCAGGAGACAAATACAACTGATGATGAGTGGTTTGCAGGTAGACATAGCTAAAACAGTGTTTTAGCTATTAGTCTACTCACCCGCCAACAAACGAATGGGACTGATTTCAGCTGAGACGGTGCCATTCTGTTTGATATCCTCAAGGTTGAAAGCATCAATTGTGGGTTGTTGAAATTCTGTTTTGGCGAGAGGATTCAAGTCTATAAACAGAGTTATGAAAAGTCATAGCTCTCACCAAAGTATACTGTTATGACATCGAGCAGAGATAGACAATAAGACACCAATGTGCATACATAAACCGTAGCATCATTTGCCATTGATTATGATTCCATTATTAAGGCAAAAATTGTAGATTTACTTGTTTCTGAGCCCACCTCTGAATTGGAATTAAACAGAATATCACTTCTGTTCCACTTACTCTCACACGAGGATCTCAGTTTCTTTACCATGGTCTTGATACCACCTTGGAATAAAGTTTCATTATATAATTTCATATGAAACACGGTGTACACAATATATATGTAATGTTTGGGGCATTTTTAGGGCAAGTTGATGCTCACCACACGTTGCATCCTCAGGCTGATCTCGTGTCAGTCTGAAGGCTTTCAGTCTTTCGTAGCAGGCCTGGCGGGACAATTTGTCCTTACTGTTCCATATCTGGAGCGTGATCTTATGAGGAAGTAGACTGATCAGCAGCTCCCTGTTGACTCTGACCTTGAAATCCTGGCTCCAACCAACCCATGTCTGATCTCCTTCTTGCCACAGTCTAAGCATCTGTTACACACATGTTGTTGCATTAGAGGACCTTACTATTGAAAATGTTATCAAGCAGCAGCGTGTTTTGAAAATGTTTGTTTGCAGAAATCATCAACCCTGTCATGGCAGTAATAACCTCATGCACAGTGATGGATCATTTACTGTAACTCTAGTCAATCTAGCTGCTTTATTGGTGCTCACTCATGATGATTATGAATGGTTCAGGAATAGGACACGCACACACACACACACACACACACACACGCATACAGATACAGGTCATGGTTACCTTGAACTCATCTTCTTTGTAAATTTTTGCGACTGGCCCGAACACCACTAAGTCCACTTTGACTGTCTTCGTATCACCTGGCAACAGCTTGTATTCAATATGATAGCAGCTCTGAGCTCTATAGACTTTCATTAAAACGGTAGACAAATCTATATCTTTTTTCCTGGCCTTTCCAGGATTTTCCGGGGCATCAACGTCTTCCTCTAAAAAGGGGTGAAAGTGAAAAGTGTGTATGAATGAGATCAAGGATGAAATGAATGCGTGATCTGTTTCTTACATTACAGTATTGATTTATTTGACTTAACTCGTACTGACTTTCAGTTTGAGTACTTTTTCAATATCCCTGTGGAGCTTATGTCAATGGTTCATACATTTTCAACGACAAACTTACCTCTTGGGAGAGCTAGGGCAATGTAAACCGCCCATGTGACGTAGTAGGCGCTGTCATCGATGCGTGTCGTGATACCCTCAGTTGAACCGGACCAGTTTTCCAAACCATGCTCCATGGACAACAAATCAGTCTCAAGGACGGAGACGTCTTGCTTTCCTTTATGAGTAACTTCTCCAGCATCACAGTCTGACGGTGGATTACAAAGACCATGTGGTCCTATTTCACTGTAACATTTTCCATGAAAGAGATAGCATAGAAAAGGGTGAATTCAAACGCACAGCCAAGGATTTTTGTGCTAACATTTCATATCTAGTAAGGTAAGACCTAATTGGCACGAGACAGTTGATCATTATTCTCACCTTCCAAACATGTTTTGTACTTCATATGTGTCCCATATGAAATAACAATATCTTAAAATGCTCTAAATGAATCCTTAGTTTACCCCTGAAAGTTCCAGGAATTTTCAAAGCCATAAACTAACTATAGATTTTAATATACCCTTTTTTCCATCCATTTACACATTCAATTCAATTTATTTTGAATCGCCCAAAATCACAAATCACAAATTTGCTTCAGAGGGCTTTACAATGTGTACACATACGACATCCTCTGTCCCGGGACCCTCACATCGGATCAGGAAAAACTCCCCCAAAAAAGAGAGGGAGAGAAAAAAGGAAGAAACCTCAGGGAGAGCAACATTAGCTTGTCAATAATGATCAATTTTAGTTATTAATGTTGGGAGTGGTTTAGTATGAGGTCTAGAACATTTTCTGGTGGAAATTAATATTTTGAAGGGAATCTTATTCAGTACTGAGGTAGGAATGGGTGTACCCTCTAGGGTTGAAGATCCCTTACATTTTACTAAATAACAGTAGACCTATACTCCTCAATTGTAATTGTAAATTAAATTAAAATACCATCATTACACTACTTACTATCAGTAAGTAAATTGATGGAATGTTCATGGAATAATTAATACATTAATAAGTGATTCAGTTTCATTGTGAGCTCAAAATTAGATTTTTTCAGCCGTTTCTTTTTTTTAATTCTGCTAACATTAGCTATCTACGGTATTTAACCAGGGGTGGAAGTAATGAGTTACTTGTGTTACTGTAACAAATTCAGTTTTGGACTTTTTTGATTAGCCTATTTTTTATCAGTACTTAAGTAATCATCAGTTATTTAAGCACTAACGTTATTTATCACAAGTAGCTATAAGGGCATCAGTCATTGTTCGGAATTATTCAACCAACTAGCAACCAAATATCAAAGACTAAAGAAGTTTCGTCTCACAAGTTTTTTTTTGATACATTTACTGTCGAATTTGGTGGAAACATTTTCAGGAAGAAGATGAAATTAACTTGTTTTCTCATGATAACAAATCAATTATCGCTGTCATTTCGACATTACATAAAAATGTTTGAATCGTGGCCGTTTAGAGCTTCCGTAGTTAACACAACAGCTGCAGCAGAGAAGAAGCTGCAGGTGTGTCTGCGGCCGCAGGAGGGCAGAGCTTAACTCTGGATATGGAGCAATAATACAAATATTTGTATTATTGCTCCATATGCCTTGCTGATGTCGTTTGAGTTGTGTAGAAGTTGACATCAAATGTAATATATGTTGTAGCCTAAAGATGTTCATTCATCTAACAGTAGGCCTTGATGTTATGGTCTCGTTAGCTAGCTTAGCTAGCTCGTTCTGTAAACATGGGGCTGACAAAAGAATAATAATAATGATAATAATTAGAGCAACTTCTCTGACAGCTATGTGTTTCAACATTCATATTAATATTCACATGTTACAACATCACAATTTAAAGTTATTTCTCCTGTATGCTCACCTGAGCTGCTGTCGGTCCATGTGAGGAGTGTGAGGTGTTGATGGAGCAGATGTAACGTAAAGTATTCTTGAGGACGTTAATGTGAAACACGGGACTTACGCGTCCAGCATGTACGTCCTGTCACGTTAACTGGTCATTCTCTCCGTAGCTGCTGACTTGTTCAGGTCAATGAAATGAATGTTGTCCTCCGTAGTAAAGTGCTGACTGTCACACTAACTTTATGATCGCTGAGTGCAACGCGTCGCCATGACAACCACTGGAGCTGCCCTCGCGTGCTGTTTGGACTTTTGGAAATCCCATAGAGAAAACGGTATTTATTTATGTTTCAATTAAAGGTAATTTCTTTGCATTTAACGGCATAACAAGAATATTGTCAAAGCCCAAATGAGTGTTTTACAACTACGGACAGAAAAAAAAAAAAAATTAAATCAGACACATCTGGTTAACACAGGGAAATGGAATTTGAACCTTGGCAAGAAAGTTTAAGCAATTTACATTTAAGGTATACTATAAAATAACATTGGGAGCTTTGTACTGCATTTTTTTCTTCTAACACATCGTAAATGTAGGTTACACTCGTTGCAACACTACTTTTTACAGGTTCCATTTGGACTTGGAACTTACGAGGGGGCATGAAGGCAGCATTGCATTGGCTTAAATTCGGAGATGAGAAATTATCAATCGGAGTATATCACAGACTGTGGAGCACATGAGATATTTGCACTTTTACACTCAAGTAGATATGGATTTATGAGGTTCTAACACTTTAAATAACACCAAAACTCTCAGAAAAAATAACTAGCATAATACAGGCAGCAGTTGTAAAGAAAAATCTAAACACAATTCACATTAAAGCAGGCTCTATAGCCTGCTTTAATGTGAATTGTGTTTAGATATGAGGAACCTTAATGGAGCATGTCATTATCCCAGTGGTGGAATGTAACAAAGAAAGGTTTCTCAAGTGGGTTATACTGTACTTAAATACTATTTTGAGGTACTTCTGATTGATTGATTGATATGTTCGTGTCATGGACATAACGTACCCAACCCTCATGGGTTTATGAGACAACAAAAATACAGCTGCAGTGGACAAACTTTTATTCAATTTCATTAAATTACAAAATTACAGGTTACTTCACAGCTCGACTAAATATCCTGTCTTCTATCCTGGCAAATAAAATCTGCTACAAAAAAAGGTTCCTTTCATGAGGCACAACTCAAGTTTTTCATAATCATCCAACCAAAATAAATCAACATAAATAGAAGTCATTTTACTAAAGAGTTCGTCCCTTATGTCCTCGTAGATAGGACAGTAAAACTAAAAGTGCACCTCGATATAGCTCACACAACGAACAGATTGTGTTCAAACCTACGGCTCTCTGGAGCTTCTACTTTACTCGAGTTCCATTTTATGTCATACTTCCTCCACTACAGTGTTTGATAACTTCAGTTACTTTGCAGATTTAGATTAGACACAACTAACACAACTAAGATTAAACTACCCTGGCCCCTCCTTTAGCTGCAACATCAAAGTGATGAACACATGAATGCATCAATAGTTATAATCCAGTAATATACTATATATTATTCTCAAATGGGCTATTCTGCATAATGATTACCTTACTTTTGTGCATTGTGTATATTTTGATGCTTTTACTTTTGCAAGTAAGATTTTGAATGCAGGACTTTTACTTGTTAGAGCTCTTTCTACACTATTAGTACTTTTACTAAGACCACTGGTGTAGCTGCAGATTGAGTGCAGAAGCTGTAGTTAAAAAACTGCATACAGCAAACGAGCTCATGCATATCAGGGCATAAGGGATACAGCAAGGTGCAAATTGGGCAAAAAGAAGAAGAAAAAAGCCCTGTATGAGTTTTTACTCCTGAGTAAAAGACCACGCAGTTAAAACTCCTGAGCTGAAAAGAAGAGCGAGTAGCTGTTCTCCACCGCGCAGTAGTCTCCCGGGCATCTTACATCTGAACAAGGTCTGACCCAAAGAATGACAAAAGTTTACACACCTGGTGGCAATTACACTCATGGCGAACGGCAGTACGAGACCGTTACAGTGGGGCTGTGTGTGTGTGTGTGTGTGTGTGTGTGTGTGTGTGTGTGTGTGTGTGTTACTAACTCCTGGTTGGGACCCCTTTTGGGTTTTGTTTTTAGAGGGGGGGATTTTTTTTTTGGGAGGGCAGTCCTAAATTCAAACGAGCTCCGCTTTTTCTTCTTTTAACGCACGCCTCGTTTAAGCTGCGCCACTCCGCTATCGAGCTTCTGCCCGAGAGGATGAGCACTCACACACACTCACACACACACACACACACACACACACACACACACACACACACACGGGGCGACGCTAGAAGAAAGAAAGTAACCGCGTTGAGTTTGAGGAAATATGGTGTTTCTCGGTGGGAATGATGGACGCAGTAGACTCCATTGATCCGTACAGCCGACCTGCGCGCAGGACACAATGGGTGGTCAGCACTCTGGCTTACCATTACGGACTGGACCGGGGAGTGGAGAACGAGATCATAGTTCTGGCTACCGGCTTGGACCAGTACCTACAGGAGATCTTCCATCATATGGACTACCAAGGCGGGGGAAAGATCCCCGTCGAGGACTTCAACATCTTGTGTGACGTCCTGGGACTGAACAAAGACTCGGAGGACACCGAATGCACCGGTGTTCTGGACAACTTGCCCGGCGAGCTCACCTTCAGACACTTCCACGCCAAGCTGTGCGGCTACTTTAGCACCAAGGCGGGGCGCCAGTACGAGAACGGCCGGCTGCTGGTCGGGAAGGACAGCGAGCACATAGAGACTCAGATCCGCCTGCGGAGCCCATTGAGGCGGCGGGGGAGGCTGCCGTCCGTGGGCGCGAGCGGCGACCCCTGCCCCTCCGCCGCCGCCGCGGGGGGGCGGCACGCCTCCGGCTGCAGGCTCGGGTCCTGCACCAAGGAGTGCTACGAGGAGATAGTGGCGCTGGAGGAGGCCGAGGACCGGGTCGCGAAGCTGGAGGACGAGAACGCGAGTTTGCGCGAGCTCATCGAGGACATGCGCGCCGCACTTCAGAGCAGCGACGCCCGCTGTTTGGCTCTGCAGGTGAGAGCTCGAGAGTTTAAGTTTCTGCTGAACTCACTAAACCCTGCTTCAGTTTTCAATATGATGCCGCCTGTATTCTAACAATGTAATATCATTATAGACATAAGTGACAAAAGGGCTTTTAGGGCTCCCACTTCTCAACCCTGTCTGGATTCTTGCATATAACCAAGACCAGACGCCCACTGCCACCAAGATCCAACAGTTATTTTACTTCCAGTTTATAACTGATCTATAAAGCAGTAGTTATTAAACCATATAACCTATATAACCATTATTACAGCCATTATTTACAAGTTACTGTTTAAGCCCTTTTTGCTAATTGCAAGTGGTACCCAGGTTTCCAAGCCAACCTCAAAAGGTATAGTGCTCTGTGATTATGAATGTCCACAAGTCTTTAATATTATGATAATCAGGTCTGTTGTTGTAAATGTCAATAAGTTGTTCATCAATGGATTGTGGTTCAGGTCGTTAAGTGGTCAGAGTGTTGCACTACAGGAGATAAAGCCACTCTCATCCTAGAGGAAGGTGAACACCAGGTATTTTAACACAACCTGGCAACCCGCAGCTTCTAACTTATTATTTAGTAAATAAATCACATATTAATAAACCCATAAACCCTTATAAGTATAACAGATATTTCAATGAATTCTTATATAGTTTGTTTGTTTATCATGTTCGATTGTAAATTCTCCCATTTTGTCATTTTAATGATGTCTTTATGTTATTGTTCTGGGTTTATTGTTATGCTCCAATCGCCAAGTCAGATTGTATGTGCAAACGTACTTGGCCATGAACCGTTTCTGATTCCGATTCTGATTGACTCTCTTTATAACATTTCTAATGGCAGACTCAATGGCTTATTAGGAAGTGAGAAACATAATCAATATTTTTCATTCATGATTTAATTAAGGACGGGATTATCACAGACCAAACGGCAAGAGACCTTTTCCGCATCCCAACGACCCAAACATTGCTGTTATTAATAGCTCATAATTGATCTATAGGGCGCCAATTCATTATTTATTAATAAAGTGGGCTTTATTAGACAGCACTACCAACACATATGACCTTTAATTCATTATTAACATATATATCTGCAGAATTAGTTAGAAAGTGAGAAACCCAAAAGCTGCTAACTTGATCGCTTATTATAAAAGTGTATTATTGACTTGTAAAAGTAAATAATAGTAAAGACAAACCAGCAACAAGATATATGTTTTTCACAAACTGGTAACCCAAACGTTGTTCTTAACAATGCCTTCTAAGTGATCTATAGATAATGCCATTAGTTACAACATTTACAGGCATGTGACTAAGCAGGTGCAGTGTAGTTTTATGAAATGTCTTGATCTGGTCCTCTATTGTCACCCGTTGCACTACTTTTTTCAGGTAGGACTATGGAAAAGCCACTCCAAGCATAAACCAGAGGAGGGCTGCCTCGCCGCCCACCAGAAACAATCGGCCCAGAAGAGTTTGAGCAACCTGAAGAGCCTGCAGAGCATCATCCACGAGATAGAGCTGCTGCGGAGCTCCAGAGACCTCCAGGTAGAGGAGGCCATGCTGTGTAACGAGAGACTGGAGCAGGAGCTATGGACCTCTAAAGAGACCGTGGTCGCCCTGGAGGACTGCAACCGAGCCCTGAAGAGGGAGCAGGTGGGCATGAGGAGGAAGGTGGAGGAGGCCCGGCAGGCGCTGCTCAGCGGCCTGGGTAAGGTGAAGGAACTGGAGGCCAAGGCCAGCCATGTGCCGATGCTGCAGAGGCACGTCCTCCAGCTGGAATCAGAGCTCCTCTACTACAGGTGAGAACCCTGTAGCACATGTCGCATTTCTTTTCGTTTTTCACTACTTCCATCGCTTTTAGTGTGTACACGATCAGCACCATGAATTTCTATGAGGAGAGACTGTCCAAAAGTCTTCTTTGCTATTTGCATTTGTGCGATTATTTATGTCGAGACCAGGTGGCAACCTCCGGTTCTGCTGAGCGAAGCCAATGCGGAAGTGCCTTTAAAACCTGCATTATCTGTACTGACCAGCAGGGGCAACTCCTCCGGTTGCAGAAGGAAGTCAGATTGTATAGAAGTCTATGAGAAAATGACTCTACTTCTCTCTTGATTTATTACCTCAGTAAACATTGTAAACATGAGTTTATGGTCTCAATCTCTAGTTTTAAGTCGTCTTCAGTACAGCATGATGTTCATTTGGTAAATTATGAGCCATTTAGAGTCAAATCATAAAGCAGAGTATGCTTTAGGTCGGGCTTACTGTGATTGGCAGGTTGCTGCCGCTACCAGAGATGTATAAGGCAATCAAGGAGGTGGTTTTACAGCAGGTTCTGAGTATCTCCATTTGAAACAGGTATAAACACTTTTGCCTTTAGATATGGTCGAGGACGATGGCACCCCAAAAAGTTCAATATTATTAAAAATAATAATTGAAAAAGAATGATATAAATAACATTTTAAAATAAATGTTAATGTATGTGACACTATTGATGAAATTATTAAAACTCAAATCATTATTATGAACTGTTATTTTATCATTAATTTGAATAATAACTTAGTTTATTGTAATTATTTAGATTTTATTATGGTATTTTCCCTAATAACACACAGTTAGCTAGTTGATTCAGAATCACTTTAACATTGGTGCTGCTCTAGCTAACAGGAGCTAACTGGCTAGTTGGGGTAGCAGTTGTTGTGCTTGCTAGCTCAAGAAGCAGAGGACATGTGATTGGCTGAAAGGTGAAGGGACAGTGACAACGCCACCGTTATGAAAGGTGACATGAAATCAAAGTGCCATAAAATATTATTGGTATGGTATTATTATGAAAACAATATATAAAATATGAAAACAGTTAAATCAGACTTTTGAAAAAGGGCATTTTGAAATATATCTACTCTAAAAAAGTCCTATAAAACTAATTAGGATGAAAGACAAAAACATTTTCAAAAAACAGTTTTAATAATTTCCTATGTTTTACAAAATCATTGTTCAACTTATATATTTTAGATTTTTTAGAATTTATTAATTATGTGGTTGCTTATGGTATGTCCTGGTTGTTTTTTTTGGGAACTATGCAAAATACAATTTATAGATTTACTCGCAGTTAAGTGAACAGGAAACTGCACCTCAGAATTCTCAGAATTCCTAAAAGCCCGGCCACTGGCCGCTGGAAAGTGATATTTTTGCAGTTGCAATACACCGTTTGCGACTGACATTTTGATATTGATTCTCTTTAGACATATTCAGAGAGGGATCTTCAAATATTCTTGTGATTTTTAGATTGGCGACGGGTAAATGCATCAAAAGAAATGCTGCCTCAAGGTCACAGACAGAGGGTATAGACTAGACAAGGCCCTTTTTGTTACCTCTTCATTAGGTCCAATCAACTGTCAAAACCCTGAGCAAAACAAGTGTCTGGCTGTTCATCATGTCATGAGAAAGAAGAGCTTGTTTTGGCCTTTGGGGCCAGAATGAGCCATAATGAATTATAATCCCTCCAAGAGTAAAATTACTCTTGTTTACTTCTGGCCATGCTACTTATGAAGGCTTGATGTGGTTTACTTTCCCAATCTTCAGACTTGTTGCATTTTTAGTCTATTTAATAGGCATCTTGTGTGGCAGGACAGTCCCGCCGGAGCTCCGCTACTGTTGGGAACTATTCATTTTGGTCGAAGTAAGGGTGTAATTGGACTTTTTAAAGTACAAAGCCAGTGGGTTTAATGTTTATCTCTGCGTCTGTTGTCCCTGCTCAAACCGTATAATCAGTGTCTGCAGGTCTGGCTGTCTTAGGTATCAGATGTCTCTAAATAGTTGTAACATCTACTGTTATTATAGACTCTTTAGACACAGTCACATACAACCAGACCCATATAAGTCCTCTCTACTACCTGCCTTTAGGTGATTCTAAATAACACATTTCTCAACAACAATACCGTTCTTATTTCCCTAAACTCCACTAATCTATGCAGACTACGTTCCAAAGTCTTTTCACTGCCCTTCCATTGATACCCTAATGGCAAATAATTCAGCGCCACAAAGGCCCTGACTTGTCAAGAGAAAGCTCCATTGAGTGAGAACCTCAACGGACTGACCGTTCTCATCAATCTCTCTGCTCACTTCTTTCACTCCACTCCCGAAGGAACAATACCACACAGGCACCCCCGTCCTATATGGATCTTAGCAACCAAGCTCCATGAATATTCCCCCCTGAAAGGCCCAATGCTTGCTCAGTTACATCTCATCCACGGCCGGGGCTAGAGAGGAAGGTGCCAGTTTCACTCCTTCACATATTGCTGAAAACTTTTGTGACTCTTTTTGTGCCTTTCACATCAGGGGATGTGGGCTATTGACCCAAAAGTCCAGGTCGTTTGATTAGTATAAAAATCTGTGTATCGTACGGAGCACTGTTGGTCGATCCGTGCCTGGGCTCCACTTTAAAAAGTCAATCTCGAGAACGGTTCATGTGTACTCTGGTACGGTTGAGAAAACTAACTGCAAAGGCATTTCTCAACGCTGAAGGTCTCCGAAATCTACACACGCCGATCTCATTCTCTGAACTGCACGACCACGGGGGATGAAGTAAGAAGGCGAGAGGGCTGTTCTTGACATTTTCTCTAAAATATAATCAATAGTAGGCATAATGCGAGGGTTTTTGCAGCTCCTTAAAAAGTCTTAGTCTAATATTAAGGAAATTTAAGTCATCAATTGTCTTTAATTTACTGTAAATTTGCTGTATGTATTAAACTTACAGATGGTGCGTTTAAGGCTGATGAGAAAATTGTCAGGCTAGGTAGCCTACAGTAACACATCAAATAGTGTGCATTTGTTTGATTCACTTAGTATGAGACAGTTTTTCAAATATAGTCATGTATTTTTCCTTTTTCAACTTTTTGTCTGAGGACAGGCTGTTTTGAGGACTCGCATTATAATGCTTATTAGTATGCCTTCAACCGTTCTCTAAATGGTTAGTTCGTTTGAATGGAAAAGTCTGAATTAACGGTGATCTCAGCACTGGACAAAAGAAAGGAAAAGTTTTGTTTCAAAGTAGGACTCAAACAATTATTTTCTATCAAAGACATTGTTTCCTACATATTTCTGGTCTTAAATTATATTTTTCACGGTCTTAAAAATTAAGAAACGGTCTTAGAATTTGACTTTAAAAAGGGTACAAGAACCCCTGTTGGAGATGCAGTAGCGTGTCAAGGGGTCTGTTGAAATGATTGACCATAACTTTATCCCTGTGTCTTATGTCTGAACTGCTGTGACAAGTAATGGGATTAACTAGGATGATGCTGGATCTCAGAGATACAGAGTTACAGGGCTGGGGGTGGTTGAGAGCTGAGAGCTTATGCCTCCTTATGATATTAGAGCACCTAGTATGAGCAATAACCCACTAGGATAGCCACCCATTTTTACTTTGCATCAGTGCACCACTGAGAATATTTATCTGATGGAACGTTTAAAGCAACCTTTCTCATTGGCCTTCTTCATCAGTTTGGTAAAAAAGAAAGAAAGTTGACTTTAAAGTATTGTTTTCAGCTCCTTAACCTTCTCTGTTCGTAGACTGCTAGCAGCTGGAAAGTCCCATGAAATGTTTCTGTGGACTTTGGTGAATTTGTGTTTGACAATACATCTTTTACCAACTGATAACGCTTGCATCGCAAAAATGAGACACAGACATTTATCTGTATGGTAAAAGCTAGAGCCAGCAGGCTGCTTAGCTTCTAGCTTAGCTTAGATGACTGGAATGGAGAAGAAGCTAACCAGGCTCTGTCCAAAAGTAACAAACTCTGTTTACCAGCACCTCTAAAGCTGCTAGTTAACACTTTATATCTGTGTTGTTCAATCAGAACAAGATAATTAAGTGTAAAGTTGTCAGGTAGTGGTTATACATGTTAATTTAAAGTTCGGAAGTTAGATTTTGTTGCTTTTGCACAGAGCTAGGCTATACTGTTCCCCCCAGTTTCCACTCTTTGTGCTATGTTAAGCTACGTTAGCTAACCAGCTCCTGGCTTTAGCTTTATATTCACTGTAAGAGTGTTCCTGTAAAATGTGATTTGATTTCCTTTTTAGTGTCTATTATAATTTGGTGATACAATTTTCTCACCTAGAAAAACCCCCTTTTCAACTTTCTATCAACATCCCAGCAGAAATCGGTTGAAAATCAGGAGAAAAATGTGGTCATCGGTATGAAACTTAAGATATGTGGGTGTTGTTGCATAACACGTCTGTGATTTCTTTGGATTGTACGCCAGAACGGAGCAAAGTCTGGGACTCTGACAGGAGTAGATCAGCACATTAAAGTCTTTGCATAGTGGGATTTATGTAAAAGTGTCACTTTTACTTCTGTATTTTACTCCAGAAGGCAAATGGAGTCTAAATCACCGTCACTGTAGCCTGTAGAGCTATGTGGGCCAGAGAGATGAGACAATGGGGAGCACAGCGGTTAGGAACAAAAAGAGATGAGGGGGAGGAAAGCCTACCATCTGGAGGAAGGAGCAAACACTCGACTGTTTGTTCATGAAATGACGGACGTGTTTCTGCATGAGAGGAATGGCTTCATTCAGCTTTCCATCTCCTTTTTTTTTTGGTGTTCCAAACAGTCTAGAGTGGAGATGCAAGCTCATTAAAATGAACTTTGGTGTCCCAGAGCGTCTTCAGCTTTATTATCGTCTCCATTCCAGGTGTCTCTATTTATAGTCCGGGATTTCTAGAGAGCCGAGCACATGTCTCCCAAGTGTGCAATCTTAAAACTCTTTTTCTTCTTTTATCGGCCCACAGACTTCTTCTCTGTATGCCTGTAACCCCTGGCCCTCTGAAGGCAGGCACCCCGGGGGGGGGGGGCATAATCTCCCGGCCTTTTCATGCTCCCTGCGCCGTCCGAGAGCGGAGGGGTAGAGGGAGGGTCTTGCAGACCGTTTATCTGCCTCCGCACAAGAGCCTGTGTCATTGTGTGGAGGCAGGTGCTGCCGCAGCATTCCTACCCTTTTTTAAAAATAATGTGGAGAAGGACACACTCGAGGGATGTCTGGGACCCGCTGCATTCCGCTGCCTCTCTGTTCTTCTTGAACGGCGTTCAAAAACCCCACGCTGCCAAGAATTATTTTCACATTTGAGCCGCTGCCCCGCTCGCCCTCCCTCTGGTTTGGAGGTATGCTGACATCAGCAGAAATACATCACACACAAAATATCCTATGAAACTCATGCCACCCACACTCGTTGGACTTCGCTCCCTCTACTTTTAAAACTCTTGTTTCTTTGACTTTGAGGGGGGGGGTTTCTTTGCACTTTGGTGTCAGAGGAAAGCTCAACCACCCTCTGTAAATGTTACAGCCATTGGCTTTTTGGATTAAGTCCTCAGCTCGTGCTAAATAATCACCACATCCCTGAAGCTGCCTCATTTGTATCCTGGAAACCGCCATCATTGTATGTGCGTGACCCAAGGGGACTTGATTAATATCCGTCAGCTCGGGCAAACCTGACCCAGGGCTCCCGACGAGCACCGAACTCAAATTCAAGCTCAGGTACAGCGTGAACCTCGTTTGTTACCTCTGCGGGGGAGAAGACTGGCATTGACTGATGACACCTGAATGAGGAAACTGCTCGTTGGCGGGGGAGGGGAGGTGTTGATGGAAAGTTCACTTCAGCGGCGCACTGTGATAAACACAGAGAGGACTCTGGGTGTCCCAGCTGTAACAACAAACAGCTGGACTAACCCCCCACAGGCCAGAAGAACAGCTCTAGACTTCTGCTAATTGGACAGAATACAGGATCCTATTAATTAGAAATGCCCTGACATAGCACAATAGACACACTCGTGTGTGTGTGTGTGTGTGTGTGTGTGTGTGTGTGCTTCTTGTGGGGTAAAGATTAGGCTGCGCTTCAATCACTATTATACTAATCTAAGAATGATACCATGTCTTTTTCCTTCGCTGTGAAGGATAATGTATCATATAGTCACATGCATTACAGATAAAGTATTCCATTCAGATTCTGTCATTTTGAAAGTCGAAGATGTTTCCTTGTCTCATATGAATGGCTACAGATAAACCAAGAGACGCATTTGATACAGGACTCTGATCAAAGAGAGGGGAAGGCCGTACAGACCGTTCAGGAAGTGTTAAATTGATTTATCTGTCTGCTCCACTACTTCCTCGTGAACGATGAAGTATGAATACCACTAAATTCTCCATCGATTGTCCGCCTGATTTATGACCTCAGAAAATGTTTTGTTTATTTCTGTGTCATTTATATTCTCAATGAGACAAAAGGGAAGTAGAACAAAATGCACAATGTTCTTACAGTTATAATGCTTAGAGCAGGATGGAAGAACTCTAAATGAACTGACAGAGACTCGGGCCTCAGATATCCACCTTTATAAAGTTTTTGTGACTTGTGTCAGCAAACAATAGATTATTTACTATTTCACCAGACATGGTTCAAAATCAGCATTCATTTTAAGATGTGTATCCTTCTGTCTACTGCACACGTAAGTGCAGCAGCCCATAGAGTGTTGCAGGGATATTTTTGTAGGCCAACCTGGAAGTTAGCATCGCATTGGCTCCCTCGACAAAAAGCCAATGGGATTTTTCCATTGGCTTTTGAACACTACTTTTAAGCCAGAAGTAAAAAGCTAACGTTAGGCCATGAACAAACTACACCACAGTCACATGACTACGCCACCACTACTAAGCTGAAGTCTTTGGCATGATGACGTTTAGTAGTCTCATTTAGCTACCTGCTAGCAGCCGCATTTTTTTAAGACATGTAAAAGCTTAAAAATTCACCAGAGGGGTATTTACTGATGTATTTAATGTTGTTAACGTTAAAATCTCTTCAGCTTGTGTTAACTACAGACCTTATTTCACGCATCTAACCAAAAACAAAAAAAAACATTGACTTGAAACGACGGAACTGGAAGTGCATAAATGCTGACTCATTTCTGGGGTTTTGGACTCATTCCTGCACTGCTCTATTCACTCTCTGTTTGGCTTTGTGTTTGTCACCACTAACTGCTGAGAAAATTAGTTATTTCGCAGCGAAAAAATCTGCTCTTCATTGAGATTCATGAGAACGCTGTGACTGCTTCCTATTGTAAAATTGCCGTAAAACCCAAACAATGAGCTAAGAGAGGCTAAAAAGCTTATTGCTAAATTTGCATTAATTTGCAAACAAGTTTGACTATAATGTTACCTGGATCCTCCGGCGATCTTCTGCATCCATGGGCCCATAAAGTAAGCGCACTAGCGTTTCCTTTAACCCCGCCTCCAAGCCCTCGGTCTCCGGCTCATTCACATGAATGGAAGGACAACTTTGATTCACCTCCCAAAAGAATTTGCTGATTTACAGACGTCTCTTTCCCAATGTAAGTCTATGGGAAAAAGTCTTAGTGGGCCCAATGGCATCACGTGAGGGACCACAACGTTGTCAAATTTCCTTCAAAGCCTTTCAGTCTTCTTGGGGTTTTGGAAGTATCCTGCACCTAAATGCTACACTAGCTCGTGGCTCACTTTGTCCGTCTGCCGTTTGGCGCTGGGTAGGTAGTGTACAGTCAAAGCTTTTTCTCTGCAAAAAGCTGCCTGCTGCTACTGGGAACACGGTCAACGAAAGCAGTGGGACTGAACCAAACAATAAAGTAGGATGCCAAAAACAATTAGCAGAAAGAAGCTAAAACACTTGATAGAGCCGAGCGGAACTGCAAATCAGGCCATAATTCTGGGGGGTGGTTTGTCACAGTGAGTGACTCCTTTCCCATTATATTGTAAAGTACAGTACTGTACTGTACAGTCATATCATTTCTTTCACACCACTTAAGTAGTTTTCTTCCACAAAACGTGAGGAATTTGAATCGGAGTCAAATTATCCTCACTCACATTTACACTCATAACACACTTTGAATTCTGCAGTGTATTTTACTCTCTCTCCCTCTCGCTCAGCAAAATATGTATGTGAGTAGATATTTTACTTTTGGCAGGCCAAACAAGCCCTTGCTGCTTTTTGCATTTGGTACATTGGCGAGATCTGCAACGCCCGTCTGACGAAATACATACAAATTCTGTCTTCGTCTGCTGCGTCCCGCAGTCTGACCCCTATCCAGGATGTCTGCCTGGACTACTTTTGGGTGTCTGCGTTCATCCAGTTGGAATTCCCGTGCTCAGCACCATCACCAAGTACCCCCGTCATCACTGTCAGAGGGTCTAAATCTCGGGCTCAGTCCAAAACAAATCAGAGCTAGTTTTCATGTGACAGTTTGGAGCTCATTCATTTACGCTAGCTTTAAAGTTTTTTTTTTTTTGGAGTCTCTCAAAGTGTTTTCGTTTTTTAAAATTTATTTTACCACTATGCATGTCGAAGGCCTTGCTACAGTATTCACCGGACACCGGCTGCAGTCTCCCACCAACCGCCGTCAATTAAAGTGCAATTAGTCACACCAAAGCCCTCGTTTGAAAGAGGCCCTCCACCACTTCATTCCAGAGTCCGAGCGTCTCCGCAGCAACCAGCAAAGCTTTGTGCACGCGTTCTCGTCCGTGCACCGGCTCCATGTCGGTCCGGCTGCAGCTGCCGGCCCTCGTGAACTGCCACCCCCCTTTTTTCTTCCACCGTGGCCCCCTCTAACTTAAACATGACTCTTCTGATTGATTGCCTGAAATCATGTCGCGATTATTGACCTTCAGTGAAGTCACTCGTTTTCACCCCACTTTTGCACGAAGGAACCCAAAAGTAGTACACAGAGGCAGAGTGTAATGTTGTCTTAGGGCTTATAGTCTGCCTCCTGCCAACAGGATATAAGCATGAGTGCTCTGTGACTTTTTTCTTTTTTTTCCTGAGTCAGACTGTTGAAAACCTTTTTTGAGATTTTCCTCTTTTTTTTTCTTTTTTTTTCGGCAAGACATCATCATCTGGAAACACTTATTCTGTGATTTACGAAGGCCCCCTATCGGATTTCCCCCCCAACACAAAAGAGCAGACGGCAGGCGAAAACTCGAACCATCACAGAAAGATTGATCTGCACAAACTGAAGACTCCCTCTTTCTTTCTTTTTTCTAAGTGACAAATGTTTGAATGTGCCTTTGAAATGACATGCATACAGAACAAAAGTCTGTTCATCTGCAGACTAAAAGACTGCTCATGTGCTCGAAAATGTCTTGTTCCATCCAGTGTCGTCTCGTGTGCGTTTACTTCACATCTTGCAAGCGAACTCCTGCACAGCAACAGCGCCGTTCTGCCGCTGACCCACTTTTACTGTAAAAATGCCTTAAAGATGCGATGTCTGGCTTCAATTACCCCACCCAGATCTGGCGTATAACATCACAGGCCTCTATAAAATTATCATGGCGGTTGTAGATGTGGCTTAATACACGCCGCCTTGTGTTACTTGATATGTTCTCTTTGATGCCGGCAAATGGTTTGGACCGAACTTTTCTCGTCTGTGCAAATTCGAGGAGCAGTTTGAGCCCCTCGGCCCGTGCCGGTTTATATGCAGAGGCCACGCCAGTCAGACCGCTGAATTAAGCTCACTTTTCTTTCAGGTCGGAGGTGTCAAAACTACAACTCCCAAGCAGCACCGGGGCGGAGCAGCCGCCTGGCGTTAGCAGCAGGCCGGGCCAGAGATGTTGCTCGGACTCCCAACACGACCGATGTTCTCCGACGGGGCGTGCCGTGACGACGCCGGATAAAAGTAAGACCCGTTACTCATGAAAGCACAGAGTGCAGTGCCAACGACTCTGTCTCTAATTTCCCTAATAGTAGTAATAGTAATAATTTCCTAAATAGTAAGAAAGAGTCTTACTATTCAAAGTGACCCTGTGGAAATGTTGGATTGTTTATCCAGTTTCCTAACAAAGGACATTTGTATTTGTTTACTCTTGCCATTGGAATTAAACACGGCTACTAGGGTGGAGCCGGACCAATGGTGCCGGACCAGCATTACTTTATAATGTAAAGTAGTGCTGTATGATAAGATACAGTATTAGACCGGAGGTTGTCAATACTCTTTCAGCCAAGGAGGCTTTATAAGACACAATACTAACAGACAGCCTACTAATTCTCTAGTAGGCTTCAGCTATTAATCGATTAGGCAGTCGACTCACTTTGCGTATTATTTGTTCTATAAAATGTCAGAAAATAGTGAAAATGTAAAAAGTACAGCCCAAATGTGACATCTTATTGCTTGTTTTTGTCGAAGCAACAGTCCAAACCCCATCGATGTTCAGTTTTCCATGATATGAAACACAGAAAAGCAGAACATCCTCACAATGGAGAAGCTGGAGTCATTGAACAGATGCTGTTTTTGCCTGAAAACGACTAATTGTTTCAGCTCTAGTGTCGAGCCTTTTTCCCCCCCAAGGGCTAGGGCTCCATGATAGTGACAATAATGATTACATTAACTATGATGGTGTGTTGTGCCGTCTAGTGGAGGAGCAGCTGTTTCGTTCGGTGGAGGGCCAGGCGGCGTCTGACGAGGAAGACGATAAGTGGACCGAAGATCAGCAGCGGCAGGTGGACGAGGTGAAGAGGATCTTGACGAGGCTGTCCTGCTGCGGGGAAAGGTACCGCTACTTGATACCATCACTGCATCTTAAAGCAGGGCAGCAGCTTACAGCGAGCTAGTGGCATACCATTTCTCACAGTGTTTGCTGTCTATGAGAGGATAGCTCACACAGCAAAATTTCAAGGGAACATTACATTTTCTACGTATGTTATTGAGCATTTGTTTGAGCAAAATGAAGAATTAAAGAAATATCTATAACGATAAATATATAACAAATAATGTTTAAATCTGCATTAGTCTTTTTTGCCTCTTGGGGCGCAGCAACAAACAACAAACTGACAAACAGGCACAAAGTCCAGTCCTGATATATTTGTTTTTCAAAGTTACGGCTAATGGCTAACATGTTAGCAAACAATTGCCTATACATACCCAGGTACAGAGCAACATTAGCATTTATTTGGAGTCATGTTCCTGTTCACCTGATGGATTTAAGTTCAGTATGTTCTCTCCTTTTAGCCAGTCTTCACCAGTTCCTAAAA
The DNA here is from genome assembly GCF_050575085.1 of Anarhichas minor. Lineage (NCBI taxonomy): Eukaryota > Metazoa > Chordata > Actinopteri > Perciformes > Anarhichadidae > Anarhichas > Anarhichas minor. The sequence continues at coordinate 5,141,066 of NW_027466469.1, read as the reverse complement.
TAGATATCTATATATGTGTCTGTAGCCGCTAGACGTTTGACTTTCTTCACCAGCTAGCTTAGTTGCTAGCTCTGTCTGTCTGCTGTTAAGCTAAGCGCTCGCCAGATAGTGTTCAGTGAGTAAAACCAAAGCAATACGCTAAACGAGCCTAAAACTCTACAGAAATACCAATTAAATAAATGATTTAGCTAATATATCATTTTCTATAACTGCTAAATGTTGCAGCCTGTCCAACTACTATCACAGGGCTAACACATACAGAAGCCACACAGATCTGCACCTACAGGCAAATAAAACATCAAATATAGTATTTTTATGTGAGAATCCGCAAGATTATCAACCAGTGATATGGAAGCCCATATGGGACTCTTAAAATGATAATGTAAACTTAAAAAAGAAAATGCAATTCCACAAAAGCATTATAATCTACCTCATATGTACTTGTTATTTGAGTAAAAGAAAATGCAAAAAGAAAATTTTTATGTTCACATAATAATAATAAACTTGTAAGCACATTTCATAGAAATCGCAGTACAAAGTGGGCGTTCCATGACCATATTAAAAATAAAATGTGAAAGCTGTTTGACCTTTAATTTTCAAAGTCGTACTGTCCGGTGGACAAAATTCAAATGTTGATTCAAATTTGAAAATGATAATGCAACATACCGTAAACTACGCAACCTGATTTCCATTCATGTAAACAAATCTAATAGAAAATGCAATTTTCTAATTTGAAAATGAAAACGGCATTTGACATTTCATTTTCAAAGACTTAACCTGCTGTACAGTGAACAATAATCAAATGCAATAATGAAAAACAGCACTCCCAGTCTATTGCATTTACATTTACATTTCGCCATGCTCTTTAGGTGTCAAAATGAAAATGCAATCAGTCCATCCTCTCATCAAGGCGGGTCGTCCGTTAACTCGAGTAACTCAAATACCACATGCATATGTGGAAAATTCCTTTTTCATTTTCACGTTTACAATCTAATTTTGATAAAGTCCCCTTTGGGCTTCTATACAGGAATTATATTTGATACTTGTTTCAAAACACACTTGGAAAACATCTGAAACTTGTAAGCGTGATTATTTTAGAACAAAGGAGCAGACCAGCAGCCATGCTAGCTTGTATTAGTGCGCTAAAAATGTTGCTCTGTGTTGTTGATCAGGTGCGACGACAAGGCGTTCAAGAAGCTGATGTCCAGTTATGGGAGCTCGAGGAGCGAGGAGAGCTGCAGCGCTGTGTTGGAGCTCCTGGAGAGGGTGACCAGGTTGCATAAGCAGCTGGAGCTGAAGGAGAGCCATGCGGAGATGGACATGGACCAGGTACAAACCGCTGACCACCGACACACCCGGGTGGGCTGCTTACAGCGGCCTCTGCCCCGGGTCCGCTTGATCCGTTCATGTGAAACCGTTCTCTCTGCGTCCTGCGTCATTCTGTGGCCGGCGCGTGTGGTGTTGAACTAGATTAGAGAGGACTGGTGAAGGTTGTTATGAAAGTGGAGGGCTTCAAAGGCCAAACCGCAGCCAGTGGCATGATCCTGCAGCTTCCACCTAACCAAACCTCCGGCACCAGAGCCTCCAGTGTCTGTGTGCGTGGGTGTGTGTGTGTGTTTGCAGCTGTTTCTCACTGGAGTCGACCGCAGAAACACTCCCCCCTTGTCCCGCATGACACTTCAGAGTATCATAAATTAAAGCGGTCCCGTTACAGTCGAGTAGTATTTTCACAACACAGGAAGACGGGCAGAAGGGGAGCCGTGACGTAATGTGTTCCCAGAACATCTCAGCGCTCCGAGAGGAAAAGTTAAAGCTAAACAAAGTCCCGACTGTGAGGCTTTGTTTATGCGCAGGATGTGCGGGGTGAGACCTTTGTCCTTCAATATGCCATGACGTAAAGGTGCTCCGCAGGGATTTCCAGCCTTTTTGGCAGACAAACCTACAGTACAATGTGGGCTAAAAGACTCACTCCAACCCTCACGATTTGACAGACATTTACTTTGGGTATATTTATATTGTATTAAGGTGTTAAGCCGGCCCACAGGGCAATAACATAACATTTACTAGGTTGACACATCCAGCTGCTCTTGTAAGATTGTCAAATTATGGACATCCTGAGAGTATATCTTGTGTTTCTTCTTAACGGGAAAAGACTCAGACAGTGTTGGTTTTTGGTAACAATAAGAAAAATAATGAATAACATCAGTCCATCAATTCTTTCAAAATGTGTTTTTCTGTCTTGTATTGTATTTCAAATATTTTCATATGAATCAATGTGGATGAATGATAAAACGCAGCAGGGATTCAGTTCATGAAAGGTTCCACATTAGCTGTTCAAAAATGATTAGTCAATCCTTCCATTATTTGATCCATAGAAAATTGGTCTTAAAACTTTTCCTTAAGAAAAAATGCCAATAATTGACAAGTTCCAGCTTTTCATATGTGAGTATTTGAAGGTTTTATTGGTCCTCTATCATATTGAGCTGAATAATTGAGGTTTTTAGACTGTTGGAAGGACAAGTAAGTTAGACGAACTGTTTGCAGCATTGTAGGAGGGGAAGGGGGGGCCCGTTCAGAGCGCGTGCCCGTTTGGAGTGGGCCGACTGATGGAGAAGCGCTCGTCGCTCGTTGACTCCAGGGAAGTGAAAAAGAGTTTGGTTGTAACCAGGCTGCAACCTACGGTTCTGCATATTGAAGCCAATGATCTCTGATCTCTACTGACCAGCAGGGGGCGACTCCTCTGGTTGCAAAAATAAGTCTGGTTGTATAGAAGTCTATGAGAAAATGACTCTACTTCTCTCTTGATTTATTACCTCAGTAAACATTGTGAACATGAGTTTATGGTCTCAATCTCTAGTTTCAAGTCTTCTTCATATTTAATTTCATTGAAAACTGGTATCAAGTGGTTGAGACTGGAGGCTTTCAATTTATTAAATGAAAAACCAGTTCAGCACAAAAGATAAATTCATAAAAAGGAAATTGAGATTTAGAAAAAAAAACTTTTTTTTAACGTTAAGATGAGTCACATAAGGAGACCCGACCCTATGCCAGGCAGACGGGGGTTACCGTCCTGCAGTGTAACGATGTGTGTGTGTGTGTGTGTGTGTCTCGTGTCTTCCAGATGAAGGACTCTCTGGTGCAGGAGCTGCATCAGAAGGCCGAGGAGACCGAGCTGCTTCAGATGGAGCTGCAGATGCTGGAGACGGAGAGGGTTCGTCTGTCGCTGGTGGAGGAGAAACTTGCCGACATCCTGCAGCTCCTCCAGCAGCTCAGGGACCTGGTCAGTAGCACTTAAACTGCCCTGTTGAGTCTGAAGAGGTCAATTCTGATCCCAGTAGGTTTTTGGGTCAAGCTACTAACAACCAAGGCTCTGTGTTGTTACATGTTGTTTTTTACCTTTTTATGGCCTTAACATATTGTTACGATTTTTTTGAGCACAGTGAAACGTCCTGTGAACGACAGTTAGACCATCATGGGAAGTAAAACTGAAACTCAAAGTAATGAAAATCATTTAGTTGGGCTGGCAGTTGAGAGAAGGCCCACCCACTCTGCACCGGAATGATTTCTCTGGTCAGACATCAGAAAGAACAGCAAATTGAAAGTGTTCACCAGCATCGTTCAAGTACAAACCTCCATATGGACATCTACTTACTGATCACCGGAATTAGAAGTCCACTTTGCCAACACATGTCTTAGTCATATGAATAGCATGGATGGATTTTTGTCCATTGTTTTGCGTCCTAACCCGACTGGGATTGATTACAGATCTGAGAGCAAATTCATTTCAGTTGCTGAACATGTGTGTGAGAAGCCTCTGTGGTTTGCAGGACGCAGATTGCCCGTTAAAGTGCCCCGTTAATCGCCTGGCGGTCATCTGAGAATAGCGCTCTCTCTCTCTCTCTCGTTTCAGAACGTCTCGCGGCGGTCCCTCGGGAAAATCTTGCTCAGCACTTTGGGGTCCTGCAGCGACCCGCAACACGGTGAGTAGAGCGCACACGCCCCATTTAAAAACCCATACTGTGTCCTGTGAAATACGATAGTGAAGGTTTACAGTCACTCGGGGCCATCGAACTGAATTACATTTCTCGCCGGGATCGTCCGTAACATGATTCCCTCAGCGGTCACATCTGTTCTGTTTTTTGTGCACAGGGAAAGCCCACATTCTGGAGGTGCTCAACGCTCTCTATCATGAACTGGCCGCCTGCGAGATCCTGTCCACTGGTGGACCTTTGGAGCGAACACAGAGTCAGCGGTCTGTGAACGCCCTCTTCATCTCCTGCTAATCTAGACCGCCTCCTGCTGGGCCAGCGACGCTCCAACAGCCTCTCTAGAGGTCAACAAACAAGCTGATTAATGTGTATAGTGTATTATATTGTAGCTTATATACTCCTCAGACCCTACTATCTATAAAGGGATATTAGTCTAGAATTTGTATAGCAAAGGGCTTTATTACATATTAACGTAATTCCTGCATAGACAAGTCTTTTTATACGGAAGCCCTGAGAGGGAAGTGAGAGAATAAAAAAGTAGGTGATCCATTTCTTTAAATCTGATTCTCTCTTGTGTTGGTGACTTATATATTTATATACTATATGTGTAGGTGTATATATATATATAGGTGAAAAGAAGGTTTTGCCAGGATAATAAGTTCCTTCATTTTTTTCATCGATGAAAATATTGTAACACACAATATATGTACCTTGAGTTTGAGTGCATGGAAGAAAACATGAATGGTTTTTGTCCTGTTGAGAACATGTGGGTGTTGGTGCACTGCATCCTCTTGTGGCCGGAAATGAGTATTACAACAACAATCACTAATACAAGAACATTTATTTTCACCTGCCAAAACTTTTTTCAACCCTTTTCAGAGTTAAAAAATAATGTAACTTAAAAAAATATATAAAATCCTGGCAAAACTTTCTTCTTTTCAGCTTTTCTTAAGTCATAAACACAGGAGAGAAGACAATTTAGATCAGACTGAGGAAATGAATCACCAGAATTAGTTTTTTATATTTGCCTCAAAGGGCTTCTTTACTTTCATGATCCGATATGGATTTTTTTCCTCCACAACAGAGTTCTGAATGTAAAAATGTTGAAATAAGCTAAACCTTAAAGGGGCGTAAAGCAGTCTGTGAAATGTGTCGACCTCCTCTGGTCAACAACATCCCCGATAGACTAAGGAAACTGCTTCTCATTGCATGCGCTTCATTCATATCAAGATGAAATGTATCATAACATGGGGACAAGGCGTGTCATTACAAAGGCCTCTGCGTAGTTCACAGAGAGGTGCTGCCTACATTTGACCCAATATGGAGGACTCTATTGGTGTGTGCTTAGTGATGTGTGAAGGTGCATTCATTGCATCAGCAATGTTGGGAAACAGCAGCCATTTAGTATCTACCAGGTATTTGCATTCAGGTACTGATCTGTCAGAGCTATAACAGGACCTGGACCAATGAAAAATCCCTACAACATGTAAATACTGACTTTTTGTTTGTTTGACAAAACACTTAACTAAAGGTCCACGTACTCCTTCTTCCAAAGCGTTCGACCATATCCTCGGAAAACCGGAGTTTTCCGTGGATGGTATGGATACAGTATGTTTGCATTAACATTAACCTGCTACACTTTCTGGTCCATGATTTGTGTTGAGGTTGAACTTTAACCTGGTACTGTAAACTAAGTCACCACTAGTTTGACTGTCCTTCAAAGGCAACTCCCTGGTGCTGAAGTTGTAACTTTTTTTCATAGGAGGGGATAACGATTGCCTGAATGCATCATTAGTTTTGGTGTCGGTCAGCCTGCATATTCGGGACTTCTAAATGGGCTGTATTCATTTGACTGGTCAAATAATTGCAATAATGTCTTCTTTTTTTTTTAGGCCAGTTTGTTTGGCTGATCACAGAACAAATGTACAGTTTAGATGGACTTTATTGTCCCCAGGGGGAAACCCAGAGGAACCCGCATACAACAAGTTGTATTCACACAAACAATAAGAAAAGATAAACGGCCCCTATGCTGGTTTCTCTGTATAGTGCAGCATCACTCGCTCTGAAACATGAAACCACTCACTTGTGTTATAGAATCGTGCCATTAAAGCCTTTAACTTTCACAATCTGGATTGCTGTGATTTTTTTATATTCACACCTGTAAAAAGTAAACTTCTAACTCCTTCTGCTGCCAACTCAAACAAACTGATCCACATGCATGTATCAGGCTCCTAAATGTTCGATCACTTTCATCACTATCGATCACTATCAGTATTTTTACTATCAGAGTAAAGTATACCAAGTAACTCAGAACTGGAACGGGCCTACAGAGCTGGAGCAGGTCACCTTACATTCCACCACGAGACAACTCAGCCCTTCAACACTCATGCTGTTGAGTTGCGTTGCGTCGCTAGGCAACGCCCCCAAAATCCCGCGAGACGTCATTAAGAAAGAAGCGGACATCAGAAAGTAGGAAAACAACAGTTTGCCTGTTAATTATAATGTCCAGGAAAATATAAAGAAACGGAGGGGTTAATTACAATGTCTGTATGAAATGGTGGATGGAGAGACGAGCAAAACATAAGAGAGGGTTATTTAAACGAATATTTAAGTCCTCGCGGGACATCTTGGGTTGCCTAGCGACGGGACTCTAATCACCCATACCAGCTGTTTTAGTCAGTCGCGTGAGCTTCATTCTGGCTATAGTTAGCTAGTGCTAAAACTAAATGCATGTATGTTGGTGGAGAGTCATTTTAAAGTCTGAAAAAACGTTTTAAACTGAACTGTAAAAATGGCCACTGTTGTTGCACAGTCTCATTTCATCTTCGGTCTGCGGACAGGTGTGAGGAACAACTTATGTTTCGTCGATGAGCAAACGGTCGTTTTCCCCGGTGGAAACAGCTGCGTGTGCTTCAACACCGTCCAGAGATGTCAGCGGTTCATTCCAGGTACGTTACAGCTTGTTAAGTGATTTAGAATAATTAAAGCACCTCGCTAATGTTGTTCCCGTCAGCCTGTTTAGGTTAAATAGTTAATGTGGCATTATATTCTTCTGAAATTCCATTTATTTTTCTAATGCTTGTTGTTTGTCGTCCCGTTTCCGTCGTCTCTCCAGGCTCGGAGAACAGCCAGGGCATGCGCGCGCTGGCCATCAGCGCCAACCGGCGTTACCTGGCGGTGGCGGAGTGTGGCGGGAATGCCACCGTCACCGTGTTCGACCTGCAGCACGAGCAGGGCAGGAAGAGGAAGGTTCTGACCGCCGGGGACGTGCTCGTGCAAGAGTTCGTGTGCGTGGCTTTCTCCCCCGATTCCAAGTACCTGATAGGCCAAACGGGCGGCCCGGACGGGACGCTGGTCTTCTGGCTGTGGGAAAAACAGAAAGTTTTGGCAACGGTGAAGACCGGCAACTCCATCAACTCTGTCACCCAGGTGAGTCGTCCGGAGGCAGCCACAGCTCTCGTGCATTGCAGGCGCGCGTGCTCTGCACCCGTTGTTAGCGTTTCATGTGATGCCCCCACCAGGTCAGCTTCAGCCCTCACGACAACACGCGGCTCTGCGTGAGCGGCTCCGGTGTCTTCAAGCTGCTGCGCTACTCAGAGGGAGCGCTGAAGCAGAGCCGCACCGCGAAGGTGGAGGCCGTCAACTTCCTGTGTCACGCCTGGGTGACGGAGGAGCGGGTGATCGCCGGAACGGACGCGGGCAGGCTGCTGGTGTTCGAGTCGGGAAACCTGCGGAGAGAGATCTACGTGGCTACTGAGGCTGCGCAGGAGCAGTGTGACATCAGGTCAGAGGATGGAGCTCATTACTGTGATGATGTGGTAGCATGGCTTAGCCACATATTGTTTTATATACTCATATGTCACATAGGACAAAGTGTGAAGGATAGGACAGATGAGAGTTTAGTCCAAATGTGTGTTATAGAAAGATTACACTGAGTTTATTCTCAACAAATCCTGAAACACCAATGATGAATTCATCCTGCCAACAAGCAGAGGTGGCCATTTAAATCACACGGCTTGGACTAAAGTCAGACGTCTTGATTCATGAATCTGATGACTTTAGACTTGAATTGACAAAATAAAACAATAGTTCAACAGCTCAGCGCTATCACGTGAACACAATTTAGCAAACTGCATCCGCTGATGAAGGCCTGGAGATGTAGCTGAAAGCTCTGGAAAAAGCTTTTTATGTCATGCTCGGAAATGTATTTTTGTTTAATCCCACTAGCAATAAAACAACAGTATACACAGTATCAACAGTATTTTTTTTACTGTGATTCTGGGTATAATGGTGGTGCAGCAGGTCATTGGTTATTTCAATCAAGCCAACTTTTCCGTATGGTTTTGGTGCATCCGGTTGAACTGAGCTGTTTGTTTTTGCTGAATATCCTTGTTTTTTCCCCATAATTCACTGCACAGGCCAGTGGAGATGAAGAAGATCACAGACGCTGACGTGGGCGAAGGTCCTCGCATCACAGCCATTCTGTCCTACTCCAAGGGCTTTGCATGCTCTTTGGGTCCCGGCACCGTCTGTCTCTTTGAAAAAAGCGAGGAGGACGGCTACAGAAGGAGCAGGGAGATACGGGTGAGTGTTCATGCAGGTGACGGCGGTACTGCAGACTCTGTGTGAGTTTCAAAAGGATCACGTGTGTGTGTTGTTATCCGTCAGATGCCAGCAGACCCATGCAGCAATGAGCTGACCTCGGCTGAATGCCAGGAGATCCACACCATGTGCATCAGTCCAGCAGAGGAGACTCTGGCCGTCAGCACAGATAGAGGACAGCTGTACAGCTTCAGCCTCTCCTCTGTGGTGCTCAACAAGGTGGAGTCACCTCTACCTGCACCATCACTGACACTGTGTTAAAATAAACACCGCCTCATCGTTCATTTTAATTAGACCACTGCGTTAAAGGAGAGCTCGAGCAAAACATGGAGGGTAAAAACTGTGGAAAGGTTTTATATTAAGGTCCTTGTAATAAACGTTTCTTATTAGGTAATAGGCATCTTATAAGTCCTTATAAGATGCTTATCAACAGTATTATGTGTTAATACGACTATATAAGTGTTAATGATATCACAAACACCTTTATTGTTAGATTATAAGCATTTATAAGAATAATGTTTACAGTTTATAGACTGCTTAAGAACGTTAATTATAGCTTTATGAGTGTCTTAATAAATCCTTTACTATGCAATTATTAACAGTCAACTATGCCTTTGAAGCTACTGGATCCAAAGCGAGAACAATGCCTTATTAAGTATAATAGATAATTTATTATACACTTATTAACAGTTAACTTTGCTTTTCACAGCTCATGTGCAATGAGCACTACATGTTGTCAAGCTTGATTGAATGTGAATAAAGAAATATATATATATATATACATATATATATATATATATATATATGTATATATATACAGTATATACACAATGTTTTAGCAGTAAAGCACAAAAACACCCTTTAACACAGTTTGATTAATTTTTTTTGAACTTTCCATCATTTCCACGTAAATGGCAGCCAATTACCTGACGCTTACTACAAGGACCTTAATATAAAGTGTAACCAAAACGTTTGCCTCAATCCAATCTGATGTCACCGGACACTGTGTTGGCCAATACATGCACGCCCACATTCCTGGTAGTTACTCTTTCACGTGAACATTTCTACAGTTTACCTGGCAGTTGTCGATAAGGTAAAAGAAGACCAGTAAGATGAAATGTTGTAGCCGTAATCATATTCGGAGCTGAATAATTGTACTCTATGTCACAGTTCTGTTTTGTAGAGGCTGATTAACCATCAGACGTACTCAAACCGGCCTTTCTGGGTCGTATTTCATTTTCTTCGCTATGGACGTTTCATTTTGTTCAATGAAGGGCTATTTTACAACCAGAATCCTTATGCTATGCTAGGACTAGCTAGTCTCCAATCAGACAATGTAATTAGATGTAGTCATTCAGATGACTTTCTTTCACTTCCTCTACTTTTTCCTTCAGTCGTTACCCTCCGCTGTCTGTTCTTCTCTCTTGTTTCTCTTCAGCCATGGCTCTGTAAATGTCAATGTGGTCAACATTACACTTACTTCACATCAGCATGCTAGCGTTGTCATTCCAAGCATTACAAGCAAAACCGCTATGAAGGCGTTAAGGCTTTATTTCATGCCAGTTCCTCCCTTCTCCCTCTCCCATTGCTTCCTTGGCACATTCTTCCCCCATGTTTTACACACCTTATGTCGACTCTATCAACCTTTGTTTGTAACTCTGTCCATCAGGAGGAACATTTTGAGTTCCTGTCGCAGTCCTTCCACTCTCAGTCCATCACTGGGTTGTCCGTCTGCATTAGAAAGCCGCTGGTGGCCACCAGCTCTCTGGACCACTCTGTCCGCATCTGGAACTATGAAACAAAGTAAGAGATGAGATCACACCATAGCCCTTTGCTATTTTGTTCATGACCAGTGATGTATTTGCTTAATTTATCCACACTATCTTTGGCATCGTCATACACATATAGATTGGTATTCAAACGTGATTTGGAAAAGTGTGTTCAGTGTTATGTTTGTACATGCTGCTGTGTCTCTCCGTGGATGCTCCCTGTGTTTCGTCACTAGGTTGTTGGAGCTGTACAAGGAGTTCCAGGAGGAGGCGCACAGCGTGGCTCTGCATCCCACTGGCCTCTTCATCCTGGTGGGCTTTTCAGACAAACTCCGGCTGATGAACCTGCTCATCGACGACATCCGCACCATCAAGGAGTTCACTGTGCGCTGCTGCAGAGAGGTGGGTTACATGTGGGTTAAATAATGGCAGATATCACAGCCACATGACGCACCTTTGAACTCTTACCGTTTTATTTGTATTTGTTCTACTTTCTCTCTCCACACCTCAGTGCGCTTTCAGCCACGGTGGCCACATGTTTGCAGCCGACAACGGAAACGTCATCCACCTCTACTCCGTCACCTCTTTTGAGAACATCCTCAATCTGAAGGGCCACAACGGGAAGGTGAGTCGGTCAGGAGAGAGTATCAATGCGTGTGGAACGAGTGAGTTGGGGATCAGAAGCGCCTTTATTCGCAATTTGATTCAGTTTTTTTATTTGTTTTACATCTCCCTCAATGTACTTAAGAAATAGAAATAGCAGCTAGGGACAAGGACAGACTAGACAGCACATAACATAAGTCTATATATATATAATATTATATAGATTACACATATGACCAACAATAAAAAAAGGAATAAAATGTCTCTGTACAAGTCAAGAGTTCTGTAAGATATGAAACAAAATGTACAAATACAATTACATAGTTTCTTTTTTGCAGGTGCGAGGCATTGAATGGAGCCTGGACGACACCCGGCTGGTGTCATGCGGGATGGATGGTGCCGTGTACGAGTGGAACACGCAGACGGGTAAGCGTGAGTCTGAGAGTGTCCTCAAGTCCTGCAGCTACACGGACGTGGCCTTCTCCTCAGACTGCAGGACAATGCTGGCCGTGGGAACGGACCTCACCCTGAAGGAGATCCAAGACTGTCAGGTGAGTGAGAGCAACACTGTACCTCTGTTGAGTTTCCATCGGTGGAAACGAGTGGAAGCGCAATGAGCTTAATGTCTTCTTCATGTGGGAGGGGAGTTTTAGGAACGATACGAGACACTTTTTAGTCACAAACCAGAATGTTTGGGAACCTCTGGTAATAAATGAATCACTGGCGGCTCAAATAAGTCTCAGACCTTTACATTTTTATATTCAGCATTGTAATAATTCCTATTCTATGTATGGTTTCATATCTTTTGCCAACAATGCTGCAACAATGTATCTCTGGCTATAAAGCAGGAAGGAACAAGGAAGTTATTCTGTAACTAATTCAGTTAAAGGCCTTCTTCTTGCACATTCCTCTGCTCCTAATATAAAATATTCACTGCCGCTCAAGAAAAAGTGAATTTGTTATTGTTTGCCCTCCCAATTGAGTGTGTCATGGGTTCCACAGGTCCTGAGGGAGGTTCCGGCCGATGACGTAGCTCACACCGCTGTGGCGGTGTCTCACTCTGGCAGGGTGGTCTTCACCGGGACTTCCAGTGGGACCATCAGAGCCATTAAATACCCGCTACCGATCCAGAAGGAATGGATCACGTACCAGGCTCACTGCGGCCCCGTCACCAAGGTGGGTCCACATGTTGATGCACACTTTGCACATGCCACACAGGCTTCAAACTACTGGAGTTTTTCCCATTGTAAACAGTTTCAACATGTTTTTAATATTTTTTTAACACACATACCAAAAAAACTGTCATGCTAACAATAAGTATATGTATCTATCTATCTATCTATATTTATAATATAATAAACCAACAGCTTGCTTCACTCTATGGTCAAAAAGGGGTTAAAATGAAATGAAAAACTGAAGAACATCCCGATCAAAGCCTCATGGGATGAGGAGAGGATGTCTGTGGTCCAGCCTGAAGGGCGACATCGTCTGCTTTAATGTTTAGCAGGACCGTTGCATACGGTGTGACTGCAAAGAGTGCTGTTCATGCAACTGGATCAGAGGTTTCTAAAAATAAAGGACCAATAGTCATGAAGGATTTGGTAAGACCAAAGCATATGCATCAGTGAGGCAGACGCTGGTTAATGTCAGCATAGATGTGATAAAGTGTGGTGTATGACTTATTTAGACCGTGTTTGGCACATATGGATGAAGAGTGGACCCGGAGAAGAATATCATCCCATAAATGACCCTCTGACCTGCTCCCATGATGGTTTGACATTGAGGGACTCTCATATCCACATTAGATGATACCTTGTTGAAAGTTGAAATATGTTGAGAGGGAGAAATGATCTCCTATGTCGACCATCATAACAAGTCTGTCTAACTGACCGCTGACTTGGTGTTCCCTTTAGATGGTGACCACGTTCGACGATCAGTTCCTGCTGACGGTGTCAGAAGATGGCTGCCTGTTGATGTGGAAGGTCATCGACAAGGAGGGCCGAGGACTGAAGAGCAACAGGCAGATCATCCACACTGAGGAGATCCTCATCACCAAGTCAGACCTGGAGGAGAAGGTGTGTGTGTGTGTGTGTGTGTGTGTGTGTGTGTGTGTGTGTGTGTGTGTGTGTGTGTGTGTGTGTGCGTGTGTGTGTGTGTGTGTGTGTGTGTGACTGCATTCGGACATTTTACTTCCATATGTCTCAGTTATTGATAGTAGTAACATGAGCTTGAAAAACACAGATATATTTGCCTCCGTTGATCTCATTGAGATGATGAATGATCACATAGGAATTGGTTGGTAACATATTGGGACATCCAACACAAGTGTCCAATCCCATGTTGTGTGTTGCAGACCCAGAACATGCTGGAGCTAAAGATGCGTCTGAACGAGCTGCAGATGGAGAACGAGTACCAGCTCCGCCTGAAGGACATGAACTACAAGGAGAAGATGAAGGAGCTTTCTGACAAGTTCACCCAGCAAATAGAATCTCTGAACACAATGCTACAGGTGTGCTGGTCACCTAGCACACAGCTCCACTTCAGATATACTCAACACCGCTACAGTTTAAGGCCAAAACATGTACCGGAAACCAACCATGGCTGTATTTAGTTACTATGACTGTTAACATTTTGTCATTACTTTCAAGTCATATATTATAGACAACCTATTTGCAGGATTTGCATCCCTCTATTCTCCCAGTTGTTTAACTTAAAGCTGGAGTAGGCAGTTTATTTTGGGCAAACATTCCATAATGGCCTTTCAGCATATTGTAATTCATGTGGTACCCCAGGGGAGGCAGGTTTCTGGAAACGGCAGAATTTGAAAACACAACCCTTATCCAGTCTCCTCTCTGTCCTAAGCTCCTCCCATCAGACGAGCATCATGCGCTTCCCAGAGTAACCAGTAGTACTAGTCATTCATCTCAAACATCATCCCCATCCTCATTGTGATCCCGATAACGTTATATCCTGTCCTGACACACTGTTATTCGATGCTCTAGCTAGCTGCATGTCGGCGAAGCCTTTCAGAGATGGAGAGAAAGTGTTGCTACTAGCTTAGCTTTCTGCTACTCGTAGCCGTGTGCTGCTGTGAGCTAGCGGCAGGTGGCTATGGTTAGCAGAAGGCTGAACTATTATTACCAACATTTTCTCTCCATCTCTGAAGTGCTTTGCCAGTGTTGTCAGACTCTTTGATAAGTCCGTCCTTGTTTGGGTGGCTTTGCAGTGTCGGCCGTTGTTACCAATGTGATTGGCCGAAGTCTCCCCTCACATAGAGCCTGAAAACAGAGCTAATAGGAGATGCAGAAGTCTAGTTTTCTCATGTTACAACACGCTGAAATGTTATTGTGGAATGACGGCAGACATAAAGTGCCTCCCCTGGCTTTAAGAGCCTTTATTGTCCCGTCATAACATCTTCTGTACCTATAGGCCATGAAGGCAGAGATGGACAAGCAGGCCCGCGAGCACCAGGAGAGTTCTGCAGAGGCCACTGTGAAACACTCAATGGAGCTGAAGGATTTAGGTAAGAGGAGGACAGGATCAGTGTCCGGGGGACCGTGTAACCTTGTTTCTCCGAGGATCAATCAATCTGTCTGTCAATCACACACAGAGGTATCCTACAGCCAGAAGCTGATTGTGGAGTACGAGAGGAACCAGGATCTTCAGCATGAAAGTCAAAGGATGCAGGAAGAGTATGAGAAGCAGCTGAGGGCTGCGGAGGAGAGCAAAATCCAATCCCTCGAGCAGCTGACGCAGCTCTCCGAGGCCAAGCTGCAGGAGAAGACTCAGCTCCTGGGTCAGGTCGGTCAGAGCTTTAGGGACCAGATAGTGTCTTATGGAGTGGAAGGGAAGTTCTTGTGTCCACTTTGGTTTTTCTCCCACTTTCTTTTTGTGCAGTGTCAGGAGGATGCACAGCAGCAGGTCCGTGAGTTCAAAGAGCTGATGAGGCAAGTAGAGGAGGACGAGGAGAGCAAGATCCATGACATCCAAATCCACTATGAGCAGAAACTGCACACCGAGAAGGAGACCAACACCAATCTGAAAGGAGAAACTGGTGTCATGACTCAAAAGGTGGCCGCAGTTCCTCTCATCTGCTTCCTATTGCATCTCAGTAAATCCCCCTCACATTTCTGTTTCTTCCTCCTTTTCGGTGGACGGTGGTGTGATCACAGTTCCACAGTCTGCAGAGACAGGTCGATGACCGGTGCACAGATATAAAGCAGCTGAAGCAGGAGCGACAGAGGCTGCTGGGTCTGGCCCGCTCCCTGGAGAGCGACATCGAGGACCTGAAGCGGCAGATCTCTGGACACGAGAAGACCAACCAGGACAAGGTGGCTTCAACGTTTTTCATTCAAAGAGATTACCAGCAAGGTCTCCGTGTTTTTCACATTCAGCCAATAGTTTTGCTCTATAAAAGCTTTTGTTTAGTCGTGATTTGTCTTGAAGCAGAAAGGTTTGGTTCCATCTTTTGGAGTGGGAATGTTTTTATCTCTCTAATCACATTTTAGTTTGAAATCAATAAATAGAAACACATGAAAGACGACAAAGAGTTGATATAATACAAAAGTGTGCTGTTGATGAAACATGGCCCTCTAGATGCTTTGGACTTACACGACTGATTCTGGGTCAGTGGGGAGATAAACAGCAACACCTGTATGTTTGGTATGGTGAGAAACACTGGGTCCTCCTGAACCTCTCTGAGTCATGACAATATTACATTACATACACAAAAACTGAATTTTGTTTCCACGTACAGGATCAGACCATCTCCAGCTCCAAGAAGAAGAACCAGGAACTGGAGAAGTTGAAGTTTGTTCTCGATTTCCAGTTCAGCGAGTTGAAGAAACAGACTGAGCCTCAACAAGATCAAATCAATGAGAAGAAGGAGCACATCCATCAGGTAGGTGTGTGTGTGTGTGTGTGTGTGTGTGTGTGTGTGTGTGTGTGTGTGTGTGTGTGTGTGTGTGGCCCTCCCTCGGTGAAACACAACAGCGTGTTGAACCCATTCTTGAACACGCTGGTCTGAGCGTGATCTCGGTGCGTCTTGGGTGCATTCACTCCTGCTCTTAGAGCTGTCCACTTGTCGTTGGATCACCCAAGATGCATCTTGATATCAGGTCTGAACAGGGCCTGTGCGTAGCCCCTTTCACAATGAGCTTCCACAATTCTGCAGTAAAGAAGATCCGCCGTCACGCCGGCTTTGCTTTTTCACACTGAACCAAACAGCGGCGGCATAATGCTGCATCACAGGGACTAAAGAGGTGACGTTTGGCACAACAGCAGCGGCCTCTAGTGTGTGGGATAACGGGCGCGTCGGGCAGCGACTTGTATCCTTTCATGGTAAAGTTAAAGACCATCATTTACCGTCCCGGTCATATGTCGGTTGATCTCATCCTCTACTCGGAGGTTAAGGAGCTCCTGGACCTCCTTGTTTCCCCCAATTCACTTCCATTCGGCTGCAGGGTAACTGCTGCTAGCGTTTTTGGTGGTTGGGGCACTCTCAGTACTCAGTACTACACTAGTACTGAGAGGCGACTGTGTTCCAGTGGTAGAGCCTTCAATCAGAGGATCGGCGGTTCGATCCTCGGCTCTAGTCCATGTCCATGTGTCCTTGAGCAAGACACTTAACCCCAAATTGCTCCCTCAGGCTGTTCCTGCTGCGTATGAATGTTAGATAGTCCTGATGGGCAGGTGGCCCTGTCATTAGTGTGTGAATGGCTGAATGATGACATGTAGTGTTAAAGAGCTTTGAGTGGTCAGAAGACTAGAAAAGAGATGTACAAGTACAGTCCATTTACCACTATAGTCACCAGGGACAGGGGCTGTTGCTCCAACCTGAAAAAGTTGAATTATTATATTAATATTAGTGTGTAGTTTGCTTCAGCTCCAGCCCCCCCGCCACCCCGAATAGTACAAGCAGTTACAGATAATGGATGGATGGATGATGAACTCATAAATGATGATCCACCTTTTCCAGCTGCAGCGTTGAAGTGATGAACACATTAATTATCCCATAATATGATATAAATGACTCTGAAACGGGCCGATCTGCATCAGAGACGACAGACTGGAGCTCTGCGCTGCTCTGCAGTATTGACGGCTCTGTTCTCTCTCCTGTACAGCTGGAGGAGCAGCTGCTGCTAACGGACAAGAGCAACACTCAGCTGACGCTCAGCGTCTCTGAGCTGGGGCTCAGACTGAGGACCAGGAATCAGGAGATGCATAAGGAGATGCTGAAAGTGAGCACACAGCTAACACTATGAGGGTTGCATGAGGATACACACATGCTGCACATGCTACTTTACCAGCTTTACGACGTGTTAAAGGCTGTAACAGCTATTTGATAGATGTCATATTTCTCTCCTTTCATAGAACTAAACAACATGTAACTGTGGAGGATTAAACTAAACTCTGATCGCTGTTTAATTTGACATGTTTACACTCTCACAGTGGAAATAACAGTGTTTCTCTGGGGCACTCGGTTGTCAAAGTGACCCATGATGCTTGATGGGCGGAGACCTGAGCACATGTCAGAGCAGGAAAAGCTCCGTGTAAATACCAACATCGATGATGCTCCATCAGGTTCCTTGCTGAGCAGTGGCAGAGGGACAGCAACACATTTATCTCACTCAGACTAGCAACAACTAAGCCTCTTCATGTACAAACGGGCAGAAGATTAGAGGCAAGTGAGAAAACATCCATTCTGAGCCTGATCTGAATAGTTTCCTCTCCTGTGTCTATGACATAGCAGGTTTCAATAATGCTGCTGCATGCTGGGTAATGTCACAGCTACATTCTTCTTCACTGCCCGTAGTCAAAGAGCGCCTAGCGGCTCGAGAACGCTGCAAGCTGGAGGCCGAGAAATCAGCGCATTCTGAAACAATGAACAGGCACTGCACTGGTGTCATAGAAAAGGTCATCGTAAAGTGTGTCACAAAAGATAATGGATCACCAGAATGTGTTCCCTCACTAGCCTCTGTAGAAGATAGATGTGAATATATTTTCCTCGGACAGGTGAAGGATCTGGAGACGCATCTTCAGCGGCTCAAGTCAGACCTCCACGAGTGTGTCAGCTTCATCCAGGACCCCAGGAAGCTGAAGGAGAGCGTGCAGACGATCTACGCCCGCTACGTACCGCAGACTGACGAGGTGAGCGCTTCATGCAGTGGGTGGATCCCTTAGAGCCGACAAAGAGATGCTTTAATAATTCCCGTCTTATTGAAACTTGTGATTCACATTCCAAGGTGAAGAAAAGCAGCACTGACGAAGACGTTCAGAGAACGGTCGGTCGTGATCACCAGGAGAAGACCGTTAACGGTCTCAGGACGAGGCTGGCCAGATCTGCTGAGGAGCACGCGAGAGCCTACGTCAAGATCATGAGGGTACATTATAGAACCCAATACTGCACTCTGAAGTTCTACTTCCTGTTGAAACAATCGGTGTCTCTTCACATTCAGTAGATCTACTTCCTGTGCGTTCTTTCTTGAAGACGAGATGTTCTAACAGTGGTGGCCCTCTCCTCTCCGCAGGAGAAAGGAACTCTGATTACTGAAATCAACGAGCTGCGCAAGGAGCTGCACATGGCGAGGACTCAGCTCAGAGACCAGACGGCTCAGCTGGCCGCCCTCGACAGGTCCGACAGGTTTTTATAAAAGTCCACCATGAGGACTTTTATAAAACACTTCCTGTTTTGGCTGAGAACTCCTGAAACATGAGGTCTCAAATCACACCTAGTTTTTCGTGGATTCCTTCATTAACAATGAATCTGACCAAAACAGAGTTTCTGCAATTTGAAATGGTTAATATTCCATCAGCTCTGTCTTTACTTCACCAGAAAGATGAATGTTGAATCAACTTATACACAGCTTATTCATATTTACAACTATTTGAAAATAAAGACTTGACATGTCTCTGATCATCATTGTGAATTTGTATTTGGTCTCACACTTCACTCACAGCCATCAAATACTGTTCATAAGTCCTTATAAGAGTGTTATAGTAGCTTTCATACAATAGCTAATAACTTACAGTGCTGTCACGTCACTTAAAACTCATAAAGTTATGCTATAACGTGTTATTGATGTTTGTAACACATTATTTCATTTCAGAAACGTAGAAATAATAATCTGTTCTGACACGTTGGAGCAGTTCTCTCTGTGTCTGAATAACTGAATAAAGTTATGGTAGTTATAATGTGCTGTGTAACACAGGACTCATATTCTTCTTTTTGATGTGTTCTCATTATTACTATGAATATTAACAGTATTATTGTGATTATCAAAAACAATCATCCACAACTTCCCCAACACTGACAAACTCCCATCTGCCCATAAACCATTATATTCATAATTTGTTGACAAGGCAGAGAGAAAGATAAGCAGAAGGAAAGAAACGCACACAGACACACACACACACACACACACACACACACATAAACATCGTTGTCACTTTGACAT
This sequence comes from Anarhichas minor, assembly GCF_050575085.1. Classification (NCBI taxonomy): domain Eukaryota; kingdom Metazoa; phylum Chordata; class Actinopteri; order Perciformes; family Anarhichadidae; genus Anarhichas; species Anarhichas minor. The sequence goes on along the minus strand of NW_027466469.1, from coordinate 5,121,647 downwards.
GGAGGTATAAAGCATCATGAACGCTGAACTTATAAAACATTATTTCCACAATGTTTTATTCTTTATAACCCTTAAGAAGAGTTTTATGAAGCCTTATGAATTTCAAACAAAGAAACAACTCAATCTCATCAAACTTGTGCTGCTGCTGGGTCCGTGTACGTTTTAGTCATCTGTTTTACCGTTAATTCGGAAAAACCAAAATACGGAAATACCATGGTATTCTCGTTTTTCGTTTCAAACCAAGAACGGGAAAACGGAAATGGGCGGTCGTATTTCCGTTTTTGGTTCTGAATTCAAAAACGGAAAAACCAAGAACCAAAGTCAAAAAAGGTCCGTGTACGTTTTAGTCATCTGTTTTACCGTTAATTCGGAAAAAACAAAATACCATGGTATTCTCGTTTTTCGTTTCAAACCAAAAACGGAAAAACCAAAGTCAAATAACGAGCCGTATTTCGTTTTTGCAAATCCCTTTTTTGTTTTTTCCTTTAAAACGAGACGCAGAGCACAACAGGTAACCCGGAAAGAAGAATATTTCAAAATAAAAGTGAAGGCGATATAATGACCGTAAGCAAGAAATTAATACATTAATGAATTAATCTGGGCCGATGGGAGTGCGTTAGCATCAGTAGTTGACTACATGCTGTTTAATATTCATTTACCTATGTACACAGCAATAATTAAGTTTTCGATTAATCGGTGCATTGTTTGATGCAATACAGTTCGTGATATAGTTTAATCAAAGTCATTTTCGTGTTCACAGAGCACTGATATTTATTTTTCCACCGTATTGTGCTGTTGATTTAGTGTAGGCTACGTGAAGTAGATGCAAAGTCAAAGTGTTTGCCATTTTTACCAGTAGATGACAGTATAAGTGTATTTAAACCATAGATTTAGTCATATTTACCTGTGCCTTTAGGTTATTGATACAGATGTATTTAATGCTGATTATTTCATCTGATATTTGATGTTAATGGTTAATTTGCATTAGTTGTATACATCATGTATTTACATGTTATATTTGTGTCATTTAATAACTCAACATAGCAGCAAGACATACCAAGAAGCAAAGTAACAGAGTAACCAAAAATATTAAGTATTAAAAAATGCACAGTATATACAATGAAATAGAATAGTGTTAAATGAACTAACTAGGTGAATAACAGTAGTGCAAAAATCAACCCCAGCAAACAACAGTGAAGCAGTGTGTAGTTATGTGGAGGATGATCTGGCCAGAGGTGATCTATTGTAAAGTGTTATTGCAGAGGGCAGGAATGCTCTCCTGTATCTTTCCTTGTGACAGCGGAGCTGGATCAGTCTGTTGGAGAAAGTGCTCCGCTGTCCCTGCAGTAGGTGGTGGAGAGGGTGGTCCTGGTTATCCAATATGGATAATAGTTTCTTCAGTGTCCTCCTCTCCACCACCTCTTCCAGATAGTCTTGTTTGCAGCCAATGATGGAACCGGCCTTCTTAACTAGTTTGTTAAGTCTGTTGGTGTCTCCGGCTCCAATGCTGCTCCCCCAGCAGACTACAGAAGTACAGTGCACTGGCCACAACAGACCGGTAGAACATCTCCAACATCTTGCTGCACACGTTGAAGGATCGAAGTTTCATCAAGAAAAAGAGTCGACTCCTCCCCTTCTTGTACACAGCATTGATGTTGGTCTGCCAGTTCAGTCTGCTGTCGATGGAGACACCCAGGTACTTGTACTCCTCCACCATGTCCACGTCCTCTCCCAGAACTCTCAGCGGTTGTGGAGCCGTCGTCTTCCTCCTGAAGTCGACCACCATCTCTCTGGTCTTGGCCACGTTCAGACGCAGGTGATTTCTACCGGCCCACTCCACAAAGTCATCCACTACTGCCCTGTACTCCTCCTCCCGTCCGTCCCTTATACACCCGACCACTGCAGAGTCATCAGAGAACTTCTGCAGATGGCATGACACAGAGTTGTACTGGAAGTCAGTGGTGTACAAGGTGAACAGGAAGGGAGACAGAACAGTTCCCTGTGAGGCTCCAGTATCACTGACCACCCCATCAGACAGCACACGGCCCAGTCGGACAAACTGTGGTCTGCCTGTGAGGTAGTCAGTGATCCAGGAGACGGTGGGCACGTTAACCACCACCACCCGCAGCTTCTCACTCAGCAGCACTGGTTGGATGGTGTTGAATGCACTGGAGAAATCAAAGAAAGTGATTCTCACAGAGCCACCGGATCCATCCAGGTGCGACTGAGCTCGTTGCAGCAGGTAGATGATGGCGTCGTCCACTCCCACATGAGGCTGGTATGCAAATTGCAGAGGGTCCAGTGAGGATTTCACCTGCGGTCGGAGGTGGGCCAAGACCAGCCTCTCCAGCACCTTCATCACATGAGATGTGAGGGCAACTGGTCGGTAGTCATTGAGGCCAGATGGTGTCGTCTTCTTTGGTACAGGAACCAGGCACGACGTCTTCCACAGCACCGGGACTTCCTCCTGCTTCAGGCTCAGGTTGAAGAGATGTTGCAGGACAACAGACAGCTGGCTGGCGCAGGTCTTCAGGACCCTGGGGCTGATGCCATCAGATCCAGCAGCCTTGCCTTGGTGGAGTCTCTCCAGCTGTCTCCTAACCTGGCCAGTCGTCTCAGAGAGGGGGGGTCATAGTGTCGGTGGTGGCAGAGCCCTTTGAAGTGGAGGGCTCTGAGTCCATGCAGCTCACCAGGGGGGACAGAGGGGGAGGTGGTGGTGTTTGGGAGGTGTGGTGTGTGGAGGACATAGATGAGGGCTCTGAGCTAAACCTATTGAAGAAAGAGTTTAGCTTGTTTGCCCTCTCCAGGGAGCCCCCTGGTTGTCTGCCTCCAACCTTGAAGCCGGTAATTTGCTTCATCCCCGTCCACACCTCCTTCACGTTGTTCTGCTGGAGTTTGGCCTCCAGCTTGCTCCTGTAGGAGTCCTTGCACTCTCTGATCATCAACTTCAGGTCGCGCTGGACTCTCCTGAGCTCGTCCCTGTCCCCAGACCTGAAAGCTGCTTTCTTCTTGTTAAGAAGAGCTTTCAGGTTGGACCCATATGTGGGTTAAATGCTGTAGTCCAAATAAAATGACTTGTTTTAATGCCATTGAGTTACAGAAAGTTTGACTCTAGAATGTTTTCATTTGTGTTCCCTAATCTCAGAAGACAAGAGCAAAAACCAGATTAATTGGTTCTCTTTTCTTCTTTGCTGCTATGTTACCGGTCTCGTGACCCCTCAGATTGATCTCTGGAGCTGTAGCCGGATGCAGACCGTCAGGATGAATTGAGTTGGGAACCAATGCAACAGACTACCAGTTATTTAGCATGTTGGACACACCAGCATGACACTGTCTCGTAAAATTAAGTTCCCATTCAATAACACTGGTCTGCAGAAGACTGCTGTGGGAGGAGGGCTGTTGAAAACCGTGACCGCGATATGAGAGAAAAACATGTCCCTCGAAATGTAATTGAAATTGCAGTTTAATGATATTGGAATGTAATTTTGTAGGAAAAAGGAATGTTTCTAGTGAGATACAATATTAGTTTCCTCTTTCGTTGTAAATTGGATTCATTTGCTCTATCATCACGAAGGTCAAAGGTCACATTTTGCCTGAGTACACTGTGTTGGCCTTCATAGTGGTTTAAATGATCAGATCCCCTTCCAGGTAGCAGGTGCTTGTGATTCTATACAGGCAGTATGACGCGTCTCCTTTAAATAAAAAGTTTGGAATTTTATGTGGTACTTATTTCGCTTTCAAGTCAATAAAGTAGTAAAGGAAAAACTAAGTTTGCTAGTGTAATGCATGCACAGAAAACACATTGTGATAAGTGTAACCACAAATATTAACAATATCTGATGTAATTGATCTTGTTTTGAACAATAAGATTCAACAATAATAAAAAGTTCAAAAACATTTATTGAATTTCAAATATATTCTTAATATATATATATATATATATATATATATATATATATATATAATAGTACATTGCAAATACATTGCCAATAATTGTACTATTTGCAAATATATAAAATATACTAACATTGTACGTCTAACAATTTGCAAATTAAATCTTTAAACACACTTTCAAATAAATGTAATATAGTGCATTTTCGAGAAATATAACAAAAATATACTTAACAGAGAGCAAAAAAATTCTGATTTAAGTTGATATGGTACATGTATTACTAAACAAAACAGAATGACCATGTTTCAAATTAAAACAACACAGAACACTGAACCATCAAAACAAATTGCACTGCTGCAGACTCTCGCTCACTAAATAGAAACACAAACATGCTCCACATTATGTTCCTTTCTTTTGGTTGAACTGCTCGTTGTTACACTTCCGTCTGATGACCGCTCGCACGTCCGAGGCACTCGTCTGCGGAAACTCTTGAATAACAGCATCTGTTAAGAGAAGAGACGAGAAATGATGTCACACAGCATATTCATACAACATTTTCTTCTATTTTGACTACACAGGAAATCCTGTTGAACCAATATTATTTTTTGAACAGTAATTTGAACAGTAAATCAGGAACCTCCCACTGGAGGTTTTCTAGGCACGTCCAACTGGGAAGAGACCCCGGGGAAGACGCAGAACACGCTGGAGGGATTACATCTCCCAGCTGACCTGGGAACGCCTCGGGATCCCCCAGAATGAGCTGGAACATGTTGCCGGTGAGAGGGAGGTCTGGGTCAGCCTGCTTGGCCTGTTGCCACCGCGACCCGACCCCGGATAAGCGGAGGAAAATGGATGGATGGATGGTAAATCAGGATTAACATTGAGGAACTATATCAATATGATATGCCAATATTCCTACCAGTGCAGGTCAAACATATATTTCATCATGGGTGGTGTGTTGAACATGTGATCCTGCTGCTTTATAAATCACAGAAGCTTTAAATTGTCTACATACGACTCAAGACAATTACCTACCTGTTATGGCCTGCACTTTGGCAACGTCCAGTTGTCTTTTAGGAGGTCCCACTTTCCCAGACTTCCCAGTCAGGGTGGACAGTACAAGGACCTCCTTTGTGAACACCAGAGCAGCCAGCTCCTGGCAAAAAAGGGTCATGATCGATTAAGCCGCAGGAAGGCCCTCTTTGAAACCGTCACTGTGCTGCCAGCCAAGGCGTGCTGTATATGAGAGAATCAATGGAACACATTAACCTTTTGGGCCCTAGCCCTATTTTTAGGCCTCTTCGCGAAAATTGCATAGCCATACGCAAAAGAGTCCTGAGCTCTAACTACAAGGTCTATTTTAATAATTTTGATGCTAGAATACTGGTAACACTTGTGAGATGTGTTTAATTGTGTAAATATTGTGTATATGTTACTGGTTAATAACTGATATACTTATGGCACAGCTCAAATTGACAAATTTCTAGGTTCGCCTGGAAAAAAGCACTTGTATTGAACATTTTTTTATTTAAATAATGCAGCTGTAAATCTAAAACCACACAAAAGTCATAGAACAACACGTGTTACATGTCCCCACAACATATTTTACTTCGATTGAGTGAAGAAAGGCCAGCATAAATGGTATTTCCGTATTTTCGACTGAACGGTAAAACAGATGACTAAAACGTACACGGACCATTGTAAAGCCCTCTGAGGCAAATTTGTAATTTGTGATTTTGGGCTATACAAAATAAAATTGAATTGAATTGAATCTCAATTCTTCTGATTCTTCAGTCTGCAGTTTATCTGCTCACATGATTACAGCTTTGGCTTACAAGAGCTGTTCTAAAACACAGCACTCTTCTGTCCAAAAATGACAGAAGAGTGCTGTGACGTTTCCGACGAGTAAATAGATTATCTGAAGTTACCTCTCATCTTGTGAGGAAGAACACATTACCCATATCTCACGGCTGGATGCTGACAGACTTCAGATCAGTGGTTGGTTGTGTATGTTTTAGATTTTAAGAATGTAATGATCACTTTTAAGGCATGTATGATTGGCTCCTATATTTCTGCTAACATGAGTGTGACTTGAGATCTTCTGGTACGTCATTATCAGTCGTTCTCAGGTCGAGGCTTACAACTGAGACTGGGAGTGAGTTGACTTGGGGGTCTTAAACATCAAAAAAAGAGTTAGAGCTTTTGAACTCTTGCATATCGGACTAATAATTGTCTTCATGATGAAACGATGGTAAAAGAGAAATAATGGAAAGCCAAAAAGAAAAGTTTTATTGAAGCACAATGTTGAGCTGCTTGTACTTTACTTGAGTTATTCCATTTCATGCCACGTTTACTCCACTACAATTATTCACTTAGATACTTATATCACGATTTTACAAACAAAACATTTGATCAGTTTATAAAATATGAACGATACACATTGTTGCAGATTACCTTTTTTATTGAAATGTATGTTTTTTATTCAAATAACTGAAAATATGAATCATTTACATCTTTAAAATTCTTAAATATATTTTCATGGTCTACCGACAAAAGTAGTGAACGCCTCACATCAGCACTCTGAACTGGTTTCCTCAGCTTGTCTCTGCATGATGTATACATAAAGTTATGTCAATATAAAGACAACAGGCTGATGATGCTTCTCTACCTCAAACACATTGTTGGAGTATTTGTACAGTGTTGTATTGCTACTTCTACTTGGAAAACGTCATGCAGCATTCTGAAACTGATCTGAAAGCAGTCTGACAGTGGGCGGTACCTTCGGGACATCAGCCAATCAGCGCCGCGTCCGTCAAAAGAACAACTGGCATGAAACTGGAGAGTGCCCCGGACTGAGGCTCTCATGAGACTCTCTTTCTTCGTTGGCAGTTCCTGTCGTTCCGTCTGATATAACTCCTCGGTGTAAATGAGCGGCTGGCAGCCTCTGAAAAGGACCGGCATGACGCTGCTGGACGAGCGGATCTGGTCGCTGTTCAAGCGCCACTGGCGGCAAACTCTCACCTACTGGAGTGCGTTCTTCAGCTTCGGCCTGTGCATCGCCTTCCTGGGACCCACCGTCCTGGACCTGAGGTGTCAGACCCAGTCCACGCTGCAGCAGATCACCTGGGTCTTCTTCTCCCAGCAGTTCTTCCTGCTGGTGGGCAGCAGCCTGGGAGGACTCTTCAAGAAGACGTGAGTGGGATGTCCTGCGGTCCGACAGTGTGCCTACTCCACCGTTTACTGATCTTATCAAATCTAATGGATTGTAATATTCCCATAGTATTCCTATTAAGACTAATTGTGTGTGTGGTACTTAACAGAGACTAGTTGTGATAGTATGTATCTAACAGCTCAACACACATACCTAACATTGTTTAATCACCTTGATGACTTATCCTCATTTTATGAGAATTTCTTATTTCATACTGAAGGAATGTTTTGGGGTCTCAGAGACCCCAGCCGGCTAAATAATAATATTTTCAATATGCTTTATCTGTGATTGTTTTTATATAACAATCAGTCAATTTGGATTTCTGTTATTAGAGTTTATAGCAGATTGTGTCCAAGAGGAGAGCATACTGTACATTTATGTGTGTGTGAACGAGAATGTTTGGAAGACAAAAGGAATGTACGGTATATGTGTCCATACACAGCATAACATACAAGACATGAGCTATCTTCTTATTTGGTGTAATAACAATTCTCTATGGTCATTTCTATGTTGTGTCACCTCCAAAAGTGCAAGCCCAGTTTGTGGCAAAGACACTTCAATAACTTTTTTAGTTTTAATATATATTTAAAGGGCAAAATAGGTTGATTTAGCAATTATTTGTATTGTTTCTTCACACAAAGCAATGGTGTCTGTGGGACACCAAACAATGAGGAAGTGAAGCCAAAGTCAACAAAAAACAGAGTGAGAGAATAACATAGTTTAATCTGGCATTCTTAAATGTGCCAACATACCTGTATATATATATATTTTGTTTTCTTAAGTCAGTAAGAAATATTCCCATTTGTTTTATAAAATACGTATACCACAGCACGAGGCAGGGGCCATAGCTATTTTTTGGAACTTTAAAACCTGAATTACGTACCTGGCAGGGAAGAAAAGCTTTTGTAACAATATCATAACATATTGAGATAAAAGTGAAAGAAAATCTATTTGAAAACATGACATTTTCTGCTTTAAAAAAATTTAAAGTTTGGTCGGACACATGAAGACAGCCCTGACCTTGAGGTTGAATACTGGATCTGATTGACACACTTTATGGATTTGAAGTATTTCAATGACCACTTTGAGCCTTTTCACTTTGAAGGTTAGACTTTATTCTAAATTTGACTGGCAAATTCACAACATTCAAATGACTCACTGGTTGTTCCAGGTCTGTGCCTTACCTCGCACATTGAGGACCCAGTCAACCGCTAATGTGAGTGTGTGAAGTGGACAGGGACACATGGGTGAGGTCAGGTGTTTCTGCCATCAACGTGCTCTGTTAGATAGACTGTTTGGACTCTCAGGAGAGAAAAATCATCTCCTTATCTTGATTGTACCAAATACTTTGGTAAATTTCAAGGCAGTCTAAGGCTGTCGAGACATAATCACTCAAAATAAAACCTGTCAACCTAATGGCAGCACTCGAAGAGAAGCTAGAAAGCAGGAATAATCATCTGGGGACCATGAATGTCTCTAACAAATGTTGTGCCAGTCTGCTCTGTCCAGTAGATGTTAAGATATTTCACGGGATAATTGAAAAACATTGACCTGCTGGCGGCGGTAGAGGAAAGGCCAGACCAAGTGTGTAGGATTCATTCTCTGGCGATAATGAATGTATGTCCAAAATCTCATGGCAACCCATGCAATAGCTGTTGAGATATTGTAGTCTGGACCGAAGCGGTGGACCAACACACCTCTGATGATTACTGCTACTGACTACATCCACACACTTCACCAGGCTCTGGGTGAAATGTCCCGGACAAACTCAAAGTTATCTGGGACAAGGTCAAAAGGAGAGCGGAAAGTTGGCAGGAAAGGAGAATACAAGATGAAGATAACGTGGAGCTGTGGTAAATATGAGATAATGGGGCAGCAGACCATCAAGGTGACTTAACTGCAGCGACAATAACAAGCTGGAAAGTCACGGTTTTAGTCAGCCTGGTTTGAGTTGTATTGGAAAATGTAATCACTGACAACAAGCTTCACAAGAATATGGTTTGTAAGTAAAAGATACATCATTCCAACTAAAGCTAGTAAAGTAACGCTCCTGTGAGTGACAGTCTGAATACTGCTGTGGGGGTTGTCTTCTCTTTTTGTCTCCTTCAGACTCCCGTCCTCGCTCCTAGCCCTCTTCTGCTGCACTCTCATCATCTCGCTGGTGTTTGCCGTCATACCCCTGTGTAACCATGTGCTACTGCTCTCTGTCGCCATGGCGATTGCTGGCTTAGCCATGGGGGTGATTGACACGATTGCCAACCTGCAGCTGGTGAAGCTGTACCAGAAGGACTCCGCCATCTTCCTGCAGGTCAGAAGAGGGGAGCGAGGGAAGGGGTGTGTGTGTGTGTGTGTTCTGTGCCGCTCAAGAGAAAGTATCCGAGGATGTCACTGTCTGTGCGTGTGTGTGTGTGCATTATGCAGTAACAGATTTTTAGTTCCTTCTGGTTAATTTACTTGATGATGACGTAAAGACTACAGAAAGTTAAAGCTGCACTAATGAATATTTTTATTTTAACGATAGGTCACATGACCTCTATAGCGTTCTTTTAGCATGTTGCGTTGGTTGACTGTACTGTTGGTTCGGTCTCAGTGCCCTCATCTGTTTTGCACCATGGGCTCCAGGCTGAAGTCAGTCATTGACAGCGAAGTATTTTGCAACAAAGTATTAAATATGAAGAACTTATTCAATATTATGTTAATTTGTCCAATTAGTTTTGGTACCCTGAAATGTAGGGTCTATGTATAAAAATGGTTGTAATTCTATTCCCCTAACGTCTGCACTGAAAGCATACACTAGTTGTTTTATTTCAAATCCATTGTGGTGGTGTACAGAGCCAGAAACAAAAATAGTGTCACTGTCTAAATACTATAATAAAGCTGATGGTATAATCATAAGTCTATGTCCACGTCTCGCTCCCGCAGGCCTTGCATTTCTTCATAGGCCTGGGAGCTCTGGTCAGCCCCCTGGTGGCCGATCCTTTTCTGGCAGAGGACTGCTGTGTCCTGGGTGCCAACTGGACCGCCAACTCGTCCTCGTCCTCTCCCTCAGACCTACAGCACCTCCGCAGCAGCCTGGCCGGGCACGGAGTGGCGATAGGCAACATCTCCCAGTATCCTCTGCACACCGATGGTGTCGTCGTTACACGGGTGTCGTACGCTTTCTGGATCATGGCTCTCATCAATGTGAGTTCTTGTCAGTATTACATGTGTCATGTGATTGATGACACAGAAATATGTACACCGCGTGCTAGTATAAGTATACATTTGCCTCAAATGTGTATTACCTGTGAATGAGTAAATGACTCTTGTAGCTGCTGGTTGGCAGGCTAGATGTGAAACCAGGTGTAGCTGCGTGATTTGACTAAGAGTAAAGATTACTCGTGACATGCAGCATCCTGACATGAAGAGGGGTTTTTTGCTGAGAATTACTAATGGTTTCTCTGTCCAGTTTTGCAGGTTTCGCAACTAATGGATGATTACAGTTACAACTAGGGACACAGCCTTAATGCCACATACAGACGGCTTCTTGGACCAGGAGGCCAACGTGAAATACCAAAACTCAGCCACATAATCATAGAGCAAAATCATACAATTTAGGCATCCAATGACAAGATTTTCCATACAGTGTTTGCACAATTACATGTGGCAATGGCCATAATGGAAAAAAATGAAATTTCCTAACAATGCTGCTGCTAATCAGAGCCACTCAAAATGTCTTGTTTTTCAGTTTTGTTATTCTTTTTTGCATTTTTTTCAGATGGCCGTTGGCCTGGTTATTGCCTCTCAGATAAAGCGTTAAGCTCTCACCTCAGTAATAACCTCTGCCTTCTTCTGTTTGAACTGGATCTGTTTCAAGCAGAGGACGAGATAAGACGGCGTGTATTCTTCTTTTATGATGGGAGGGTCACAATTTGAATCATTTGACAGGAAGTGGACAGGGACATGGGTGAGGTCAGGTGTTGTCTGTTAACTTGGTTAACAATTTGCCTCTTTGTGTGTGTGCGTGTGTGTGTGCATGTGTGTGTGTGTATCCTGGCAGCTCCCAGTACCAGCAGCAGTGCTCGCTTTGATGTACCACGAGAGACTGCTGCCTTGCTCCGACAACAGTCAACGTCTGATCGACAGAGACTCTCTGTCCAGTACCAGCCCCAGCCCGACCGGTGACAGTGGTCAAGGTAATGCGTGTATATATGTGTGCTTGTGATCCACCACATTCCAATGAAAAGACCCACCTCAGTATCCCTCTCTGTCCAGGTCATGGGAGTTTGTTTGGTTGCTGTAACCCTGCCAAACTCCGGGGCCGCCCTGCTTCTTTCTTCATTCTCCATGCAGTGGGTGGGGCCATCCTCTTCATCACTGATGGCATTGTAGTGAGACTTCCAGCCTACACAACACACATAAAAAACACAAACACTTAACACTATAGCAGGGCGTGCTGTGGGCGCAGCGGGAGAGGAGTAAGGCATAGAAACCTCTGCTCTGCGCTAACCTCCTGCTGTGTTTGTTGTGCTGCAGGGTTCTTACGCTGGCTTCGTCTACACCTACGCAGTGTCCCCTCCTCTGCTGATGGGTCATAAGACAGCTGGCTGTCTGGACAGTACATTCTGGGCCTCCATCACAGTAGGAAGACTGGCTTTCATCTACCTGTCCTGCAGATACACATCACCCAGGCTGCTCACCTTCAGTCTGGTATGAACATATACTTAAAGGACAACTCCACCCTAAAGTGAATACAGTAGTTGATATCACAGTGCAGAAAGAATAGAGCTCAAAAGGTGAGCAGAAGGTTTTTTTCCCAACAAGGAATTGTGTGTCACACAGTAATTTCAAGTATATGCAAAAGAGCTCATGCACAGCTGTTGTATGATAGTTCTAACCAAATATTTGAACTGGGTGGGAGTGCACATGACAGGATCTTTCAGAGGATGATTAAGGAGTGATTCAAACAAGAGAATCTTTAGGCCAAACTACGCTTCCTTGACATGCTCAACACTTGATCTCGACACTTTAAGAGCAACAGTCAATGTAAATGTAGTTGTAAGTGGCTTACTTCCACTTAATTCCAGCATCAACCGTTACAGGGCTCTGCCCTCTAGTGGTCTGAAAGTCAAAGTGTACCTTTAGATCACACGTGTCAAACTCAAGGCCCGCGGGCCGAATCCGGCCCGCCACGTCATTTTATGTGGCCCGCGAATCCGCCAGCAAAAAAAAAAAAAAAATAATAATTTTATTTTTTATTTTGGAAATAAAATTGTTAGACTTGAAAATAAAAGTATCCCCATGGTCGAAATTATGAGATAGAAAGTTGAAATTATGAGATAGCATGTTGTCTGTGTACCGACATTAAAACTATCACAACAGGTGGACAGGAGAGGGAACAGCCCGTAAAGCGGTTTTCCAACAAGTGATTGAGTTGAAAAAGATCGACAAATAATCCCAAAATGTCCACGAAGAGAAAAATTGATGCAGAGGGAAGAAAATGTAATGAAAGATGGGAAAGCGAATACATGTTTGTGCTTGAAGGAGAAAAACGCCTCTTCTGTGTTATGATGCGTGTCGGTGATGAAGGATACAATTCACGTCGGCATTTTGACATCAAACACGGAGCAAAATTTAGCCTCCAAGAAAAACATAAAATTGTCCAAGAATTAAAAGGCAGACTGCAATCACAGCAGAATATATTTACAGAAGCTACAGCCCAGTGCTGCTAAAGGTATGTGAGCAGGTGAGCTCCGATCAGATACAGACTTTTACAAATGTCAGTTTGTGAAGAAACACCATCGCAGACCGAGTTCAGGAACTAGCAGCAATCTAACAACACAGCTAGCTAAGAGACGAGCAGGTACTCGTCTTCTTCATTAGCTGTTGATGAAAGCACAGACAACACGGATACAGCGCATCTATCCATGTTTATAAGACCTGACTCTCAGTGAGGAGCTCTTGGATGGAGCTGCCATGCACGGGACGACGACGGGGACATTAGTGATGCAGAGAGGTGACAAAAATAGCTTTGAACAAAGTTAATGTAATAACTTGTGTTTGATGATATTTGTCTTTGTTATTTTCTTTAAAAGTTTGATCTTTGCTAGAGTAATGTGGGTTTCTTAACCCTAAATTAAAAATATTTATTATTTATTTATAATAACAGAAATGTGCTTAAATATAATTTTACATTTATATAACTGCATGTACAATATTTTTACACTTGAATAAACAATAATCAAATGCAGAGAGTTAGTTAACAATATGTTAGGGAGTCGTTACATTTATACAGTCTTAGAGTTACAACCGGCCCTTTGAGGGAAACCATGATGCTGATGTGGCCCGGAGTGAAAATGAGTTTGACACCCCTGCTTTAGATGATGGAATGAACACAGGAAGCTTTGCTGCGACTGTTTGCTTTGAGAATTTCAATGTGTTTTTTATTGCTGAGATCAGATGGACTGAGAGCAACATTTCAGAAAACCTAACTGTATAGAAAACATGAAATTTCAGAGGGCATATTTTAGAAGCCAGACAAGCTACATGAATGCTATCAGTGTCATGTGAATAGGATGTCAGCAGTCTCACTCACTGATAGGTTGAGGAAGTAGAAATAAGGGCAAAGTGTGCTCTTGTTGCTGCTGTGGGTACCAATCCTGAGTGGTTGCACAACTGTAAAAGTCACTGACATGGATGGACGTGCCTCTCCTTTTGCTTGTTCGCTAACGTTCTCTCACTAGTTTGGGCCACAAACTATGTCGAGGAAACCAAATGGCCACAACAAAAAGACAAAGATGGTCATTTCATCTACAAAACAACAAACAAAAAAAAGAAATGATTTGCACTAGATAACCTTACAATGTTACAGTATGCCTACGATTGCACCTTGGTCCCCTTTGGATGATGACAGCCTGAAAACCTAAATGTCCCTGGTTCAATCCCGGGTTTCGGCAGCTGGAAGTTGTGTTTTGGGGACATATTGCCTCATTAAATGTTCCTTTGTTGGCATATGGTAGAGTAAGTTGAGTGCTGTATGGAGTCTTCAGTGTTGGATTGTTTTGAATTGTAAACTGGAGCTAAGCTAGTCCGATGCTAAGCGACAGTGCAAGAGCCTCTTGATGGTTCATGGATCGTTGCTTTTTCCCGAAATTCCGTCAATTTTTTCCAGATTCTTTGTATGTTGTCTGAGCGCCACTCCAGGCACTCTTTTCGTGCCGAAATGGCGCTCCATGTAGCTTGTAAGTCGACCTAATTATTGGTTGTGAAAGCCAATCACCGTTCAGTCTGTAACCACAAATCAACCAGGAAGTGTCCGCTGCGGCCAATCGGTGCTCGTATCGCAACCAAGAATCAACCAAGAATCAACCAAGAATTGACCAATCGGCGTCTTCGAGCTCGCGAACACTCACGGTGAATGACGAGGACGACCGAAGACGATTATATTCGGCGGTGGAGGACGAGCCGCCTGATTCTTTTTCATCTTATTAACAACATTTCGAAAGTAAGTCAATCCTTTATAGCTACTGTCAATATAAATTAATTGAGATATATCGATATTTGAATGAATGACCCGTGGCTCGGTAACTCTTTACTAACGATGAAACGCGTCCTAACGAACGTCACCTGTCATCACTGTATTACATTACAGATAGCGATTTTAGTACTCAGGATACTTAGCTGGTCTAACGTTACTGATATTACGTTTGTGTCGGGTTACTTTAACGTTAACTAACAGAGTTAACAAACTAACCCGCTTGTTGATTACCGTAGCGAGCTAACGTTAAGTGGGACTGTCCGCCATTACTGTTATTTTACTTTTCTTTTTATGTATTCATTAATTTACAATAAAGTAATGTTACATACAGCATGACAAGACCTACATTAAAATGAAACGGTACTCTTGTTTGTGAGTCGTAACCTTTACAATAACGTAACAACGTTACTGGACACCTGTTAGTAACGTTCATTTCATTACTACTCGATTACAATTCAGTAACAAACATTGTGCTTTTTACTCCACTACATGTAATTAATAACTTCAGTTACCTGTTACTTTGAAGATCGAGGATACAAAAAATCTCAGTTTATATATATATATTGCATTATAGATACATTGTTAAAGATTAAACTACCTTGATTAGTTGGTTGCTGCAACAGTCACACAGTGGTTAGTATATGAGCATGCTTCATATACTAATATTTTATGCAGAGCATGTTTTCTGCATCGCTTCCATTAGTCAGTTTTGCATTCCAGCTGTAATCTGTTTTCATAGCATGATGGCTGGCTCAACACATGAAATGAAAATCTAAATGAAGAATCTATTTTACAAAAGCAAGCATACATAAGAGGGTGTGATCTATTGCTGTGTCATGATCACATAGCAATTGATCACTCTTGTGTATTACTGCTTAAAGGTACAATGTGTGTAGCATTATGTGGGATATATTAGTAGAAATGAACATAACTATGTTGTCAGTGTATTATCACGTAGTTATTTTTTAAATTAGTGTTTTCATTCACTTAGAATGAGCCCTTCATATCTACATTGATACGTAGATGTGAAGGCCCCGTGACAACAGTCTTGGAAGAAGAGGAGTGAGCAGAGCGGTATTCAGCTGTTTACAATCTGTTTATTAATATTGGTTGTTTTATGTTTTCCCAGGTTCAGCAGGCGTGGCAGGGCACTTGAAAAAAACATGTTGCAGCAGGGTATCCCAGCTCCAGATGCACCCTCAGCAGGACCAGAGAAGCTTCCTGCGGCTCTGCAGAAAGGGCCATCTCTGCATTCTGGCAGTTTGGCTGAGCCCCACCTTTACCTCCTGCCACCAAACACTGCAGGAGAAGCAACTCTCAAGAAGAGACCGCCCGTCTCCTTCCCCTTCTTTTTCCCATCTATGGGGCTTCCTGTAGTGCCTGGACCCTCACAGGTGATGGCCGCACCTGGACCCTCACAGATGATGTTTTTCCACTCCCCCAACCCCAGTTTACCTTCAGCTGTGCCACCTTCAACTCACACATCCAGTCAAGCTGTTCCTTACAGTACTCAACAGTACAGGAAAAGAAGAAAAGAGATGGAGCAAAGTGGAACCGTCAAGAGAAAGTACGTGAAGAAGACAGACGTGATCCTTTGCAGAAAGTGCAACAAAGACAGAAAGCCACATCACACCTTCAGTACTTTGGGAGCTGGTACTGTCCAGAGTCTGACACTCATTTGAAGAATGGAGGGCGATGCTGAAGAAGCGGGGTTACGGGAAAAAAAAGCCAGGAGGTGAAAACCCTCCAACAACTTAATATGTTTGGAACTGTGTGTGTGTTTTCAAATTCTTTGCACTGTTAAATGATTTGGCTTTACAACGGTCACTGTGAGGGTCAAAGGTCAGAGGATGTCGTACGTGTACAGACCTCTGAGGCAAATTTGTGATTTTGGGCTGTACGAAAATAAATTGAATTGAATACCTTAAGTCCTTTATGTTACACTTTATTATCGTCATTTTTGTTGTTTTTCTATATTAAAAAATATAAAACTGACTTTTCTGTGTTGATTTCTTCATCTTCTATTACAACTTCACTCAAAAAAATTACAACTTTGAATATCTACCCAAG
This sequence comes from Anarhichas minor, assembly GCF_050575085.1. Taxonomy (NCBI): domain Eukaryota; kingdom Metazoa; phylum Chordata; class Actinopteri; order Perciformes; family Anarhichadidae; genus Anarhichas; species Anarhichas minor. The sequence goes on along the minus strand of NW_027466469.1, from coordinate 5,104,958 downwards.
AGAGGATTTTCTGAACTCTAAACTATGTTCATAAATAATAATCCTCCTGTTAGTCACATTCTTTGTTTGCTTCATCATCACATAAGGTCCTTAGTTTGGACAGTAATTAATTACAATTTTGAGGTACTTATTCTTTACTTGTGTATTTACATTTCATGTTACTTTATACTTCTAGTCCAATTCACCTCAAATGGAAATATTGTACTTTTTACTCGACTACTTTGAAGATTCTGATTAATAAAAGAAAATATAATCAACTTTCCACCAATGCTTTAATATAGGCCGCCTATGGTTATTTTAGTTGCTGACGTACATATTTCTAGATGATCACAACGAGTCAAAACAGGCACGAGCAGGATTGGATACCGCGCAATTAGGGCGCATTTCGGTTTATTCATGGTCTCTTACATAGACTAATGCGCTATACCTTTAGCTCAGTTGGGAGAGCGTTAGACTGAAGATCTAAATGTCCCTGGTTCAATCCCGGGTTTCGGCAGCTGGAGGTTGTGTTTTGGGGACATATTGCCTCGTTAAATGTTCCTTTGTTGGCATATGGTAGAGTAAGTTGAGTGCTGTATGGAGTCTTCAGTGTTGGATTGTTTTGAATTGTAAACTGGAGCTAAGGTAGTCCGATGCTAAGCGACAGTGCAAGAGCCTCTTGATGGTTCATGGATCGTTGCTTTTCCCCGAAATTCCGGCAATTTTTTCCAGATGCTTTGTATGTTGTCTGAGCGCCAATCCAGGCACCCTTTTTGTGCCGAAATAGCTCAGTTGGGAGAGCGTTAGACTGAAGTTCTAAATGTCCCTGCTTCAATCCCGGGTTTCGGCAGCTGGAAGTTGTGTTTTGGGGACATATTGCCTCGTTAAATGTTCCTTTGTTGGCATATGGTAGAGTAAGTTGAGTGCTGTATGGAGTCTTCAGTGTTGGATTGTTTTGAATTGTAAACTGGAGCTAAGGTAGTCCGATGCTAAGCGACAGTGCAAGAGCCTCTTGATGGTTCATGGATCGTTGCTTTTCCCCGAAATTCCGGCAATTTTTTCCAGATGCTTTGTATGTTGTCTGAGCGCCAATCCAGGCACCCTTTTAGTGCCGAAATAGCTCAGTTGGGAGAGCGTTAGACTGAAGATCTAAATGTCCCTGGTTCAATCCCGGGTTTCGGCAGCTGGAAGTTGTGTTTTGGGGACATATTGCCTCGTTAAATGTTCCTTTGTTGGCATGTTGTAGAGTAAGTTGAGTGCTGTATGGAGTCTTCAGTGTTGTCCCTGAAGTTCAGAACACACCAGTTAATATAACTAGTCAACAAAGTAGGAAAGCAGAAAGCAAACATTCCTGAAATGTCTGTCAATTTTCATTCATTCACAGCAATCTGGTGCGATTCACTCGCTTCCCTTATGTGCTCACCCTGAGGTTGAGGCCTGTATGGAGAGTTCAGTGTTAGATTGCTTTGAATTGTAAACTGTAGCTAAGCTAGTCCGATGCTAAGCGACAGTGCAAGAGCCTCTTGATGGTTCATGGATCGTTGCTTTTTCCCGAAATTCCGGCAATTTTTTCCAGATGCTTTGTATGTTGTCTGAGCGCCACTCCAGGCACCCTTGTCGTGCCGAAATAGCTCAGTTGGGAGAGCGTTAGACTGAAGATCTAAATGTCCCTGGTTCAATCCCGGGTTTCGGCAGCTGGAAGTTGTGTTTTGGGGACATATTGCCTCGTTAAATGTTCCTTTGTTGGCATATGGTAGAGTAAGTTGAGTGCTGTATGGAGTCTTCAGTGTTGGATTGTTTTGAATTGTAAACTGGAGCTAAGCTAGTCCGATGCTAAGCGACAAGTGCAAGAGCCTCTTGATGGTTCATGGATCGTTGCTTTTTCCTGAAATTCCGGCAATTTTTTCCAGATGCTTTGTATGTTGTCTGAGCGCCACTCCAGGCACCCGTTTTGTGCCGAAATAGCTCAGTTGGGAGAGCGTTAGACTGAAGATCTAAATGTCCCTGGTTCAATCCCGGGTTTCGGCAGCTGGAAGTTGTGTTTTGGGGACATATTGCCTCGTTAAATGTTCCTTTGTTGGCATATGGTAGAGTAAGTTGAGTGCTGTATGGAGTCTTCAGTGTTGTCCCTGAAGTTCAGAACACACCAGTTAATATAACTAGTCAACAAAGTAGGAAAGCAGAAAGCAAACATTCCTGAAATGTCTGTCAATTTTCATTCATTCACAGCAATCTGGTGCGATTCACTCGCTTCCCTTATGTGCTCACCCTGAGGTTGAGGCCTGTATGGAGAGTTCAGTGTTAGATTGCTTTGAATTGTAAACTGTAGCTAAGCTAGTCCGATGCTAAGCGACAGTGCAAGAGCCTCTTGATGGTTCATGGATCGTTGCTTTTTCCCGAAATTCCGGCAATTTTTTCCAGATGCTTTGTATGTTGTCTGAGCGCCACTCCAGGCACCCTTGTCGTGCCGAAATAGCTCAGTTGGGAGAGCGTTAGACTGAAGATCTAAATGTCCCTTGTTCAATCCCGGGTTTCGGCAGCTGGAGGTTGTGTTTTGGGGACATATTGCCTCGTTAAATGTTCCTTTGTTGGCATATGGTAGAGTAAGTTGAGTGCTGTATGGAGTCTTCAGTGTTGGATTGTTTTGAATTGTAAACTGGAGCTAAGGTAGTCCGATGCTAAGCGACAGTGCAAGAGCCTCTTGATGGTTCATGGATCGTTGCTTTTCCCCGAAATTCCGGCAATTTTTTCCAGATGCTTTGTATGTTGTCTGAGCGCCACTCCAGGCACCCTTTTTGTGCCGAAATAGCTCAGTTGGGAGAGCGTTAGACTGAAGATCTAAATGTCCCTGGTTCAATCCCGGGTTTCGGCAGCTGGAAGTTGTGTTTTGGGGACATATTGCCTTGTTAAATGTTCCTTTGTTGGCATATTGTAGAGTAAGTTGAGTGCTGTATGGAGTCTTCAGTGTTGTCCCTGAAGTTCAGAACACACCAGTTAATATAACTAGTCAACAAAGTAGGAAAGCAGAAAGCAAACATTCCTGAAATGTCTGTCAATTTTCATTCATTCACAGCAATCTGGTGCGATTCACTCGCTTCCCTTATGTGCTCACCCTGAGGTTGAGGCCTGTATGGAGAGTTCAGTGTTAGATTGCTTTGAATTGTAAACTGTAGCTAAGCTAGTCCGATGCTAAGCGACAGTGCAAGAGCCTCTTGATGGTTCATGGATCGTTGCTTTTTCCCGAAATTCCGGCAATTTTTTCCAGATGCTTTGTATGTTGTCTGAGCGCCACTCCAGGCACCCGTTTTGTGCCGAAATAGCTCAGTTGGGAGAGCGTTAGACTGAAGATCTAAATGTCCCTGGTTCAATCCCGGGTTTCGGCAGCTGGAAGTTGTGTTTTGGGGACATATTGCCTCGTTAAATGTTCCTTTGTTGGCATATGGTAGAGTAAGTTGAGTGCTGTATGGAGTCTTCAGTGTTGTCCCTGAAGTTCAGAACACACCAGTTAATATAACTAGTCAACAAAGTAGGAAAGCAGAAAGCAAACATTCCTGAAATGTCTGTCAATTTTCATTCATTCACAGCAATCTGGTGCGATTCACTCGCTTCCCTTATGTGCTCACCCTGAGGTTGAGGCCTGTATGGAGAGTTCAGTGTTAGATTGCTTTGAATTGTAAACTGTAGCTAAGCTAGTCCGATGCTAAGCGACAGTGCAAGAGCCTCTTGATGGTTCATGGATCGTTGCTTTTTCCCGAAATTCCAGCAATTTTTTCCAGATGCTTTGTATGTTGTCTGAGCGCCACTCCAGGCACCCTTGTCGTGCCGAAATAGCTCAGTTGGGAGAGCGTTAGACTGAAAATCTAAATGTCCCTGGTTCAATCCCGGGTTTCGGCAGCTGGAAGTTGTGTTTTGGGGACATATTGCCTGGTTAAATGTTCCTTTGTTGGCATATGGTAGAGTAAGTTGAGTGCTGTATGGAGTCTTCAGTGTTGGATTGTTTTGAATTGTAAACTGGAGCTAAGCTAGTCCGATGCTAAGCGACAGTGCAAGAGCCTCTTGATGGTTCATGGATCGTTGCTTTTCCCCGAAATTCCGGCAATTTTTTCCAGATGCTTTGTATGTTGTCTGAGCGCCAATCCAGGCACCCTTTTAGTGCCGAAATAGCTCAGTTGGGAGAGCGTTAGACGGAAGATCTAAATGTCCCTGGTTCAATCCAGGGTTTCGGCAGCTGGAAGTTGTGTTTTGGGGACATATTGCCTCGTTAAATGTTCCTTTGTTGGCATATTGTAGAGTAAGTTGAGTGCTGTATGGAGTCTTCAGTGTTGTCCCTGAAGTTCAGAATACACCAGTTAATATAACTAGTCAACAAAGTAGGAAAGCAGAAAGCAAACATTCCTGAAATGTCTGTCAATTTTCATTCATTCACAGCAATCTGGTGCGATTCACTCGCTTCCCTTATGTGCTCACCCTGAGGTTGAGGCCTGTATGGAGAGTTCAGTGTTAGATTGCTTTGAATTGTAAACTGTAGCTAAGCTAGTCCGATGCTAAGCGACAGTGCAAGAGCCTCTTGATGGTTCATGGATCGTTGCTTTTTCCCGAAATTCCGGCAATTTTTTCCAGATGCTTTGTATGTTGTCTGAGCGCCACTCCAGGCACCCGTTTTGTGCCGAAATAGCTCAGTTGGGAGAGCGTTAGACTGAAGATCTAAATGTCCCTGGTTCAATCCCGGGTTTCGGCAGCTGGAAGTTGTGTTTTGGGGACATATTGCCTCGTTAAATGTTCCTTTGTTGGCATATGGTAGAGTAAGTTGAGTGCTGTATGGAGTCTTCAGTGTTGTCCCTGAAGTTCAGAACACACCAGTTAATATAACTAGTCAACAAAGTAGGAAAGCAGAAAGCAAACATTCCTGAAATGTCTGTCAATTTTCATTCATTCACAGCAATCTGGTGCGATTCACTCGCTTCCCTTATGTGCTCACCCTGAGGTTGAGGCCTGTATGGAGAGTTCAGTGTTAGATTGCTTTGAATTGTAAACTGTAGCTAAGCTAGTCCGATGCTAAGCGACAGTGCAAGAGCCTCTTGATGGTTCATGGATCGTTGCTTTTTCCCGAAATTCCGGCAATTTTTTCCAGATGCTTTGTATGTTGTCTGAGCGCCACTCCAGGCACCCTTGTCGTGCCGAAATAGCTCAGTTGGGAGAGCGTTAGACTGAAGATCTAAATGTCCCTTGTTCAATCCCGGGTTTCGGCAGCTGGAGGTTGTGTTTTGGGGACATATTGCCTCGTTAAATGTTCCTTTGTTGGCATATGGTAGAGTAAGTTGAGTGCTGTATGGAGTCTTCAGTGTTGGATTGTTTTGAATTGTAAACTGGAGCTAAGGTAGTCCGATGCTAAGCGACAGTGCAAGAGCCTCTTGATGGTTCATGGATCGTTGCTTTTCCCCGAAATTCCGGCAATTTTTTCCAGATGCTTTGTATGTTGTCTGAGCGCCACTCCAGGCACCCTTTTTGTGCCGAAATAGCTCAGTTGGGAGAGCGTTAGACTGAAGATCTAAATGTCCCTGGTTCAATCCCGGGTTTCGGCAGCTGGAAGTTGTGTTTTGGGGACATATTGCCTCGTTAAATGTTCCTTTGTTGGCATATGGTAGAGTAAGTTGAGTGCTGTATGGAGTCTTCAGTGTTGGATTGTTTTGAATTGTAAACTGGAGCTAAGGTAGTCCGATGCTAAGCGACAGTGCAAGAGCCTCTTGATGGTTCATGGATCGTTGCTTTTCCCCGAAATTCCGGCAATTTTTTCCAGATGCTTTGTATGTTGTCTGAGCGCCAATCCAGGCACCCTTTTAGTGCCGAAATAGCTCAGTTGGGAGAGCGTTAGACGGAAGATCTAAATGTCCCTGGTTCAATCCCGGGTTTCGGCAGCTGGAAGTTGTGTTTTGGGGACATATTGCCTCGTTAAATGTTCCTTTGTTGGCATATTGTAGAGTAAGTTGAGTGCTGTATGGAGTCTTCAGTGTTGTCCCTGAAGTTCAGAATACACCAGTTAATATAACTAGTCAACAAAGTAGGAAAGCAGAAAGCAAACATTCCTGAAATGTCTGTCAATTTTCATTCATTCACAGCAATCTGGTGCGATTCACTCGCTTCCCTTATGTGCTCACCCTGAGGTTGAGGCCTGTATGGAGAGTTCAGTGTTAGATTGCTTTGAATTGTAAACTGTAGCTAAGCTAGTCCGATGCTAAGCGACAGTGCAAGAGCCTCTTGATGGTTCATGGATCGTTGCTTTTTCCCGAAATTCCGGCAATTTTTTCCAGATGCTTTGTATGTTGTCTGAGCGCCACTCCAGGCACCCGTTTTGTGCCGAAATAGCTCAGTTGGGAGAGCGTTAGACTGAAGATCTAAATGTCCCTGGTTCAATCCGGGGTTTCGGCAGCTGGAAGTTGTGTTTTGGGGACATATTGCCTTGTTAAATGTTCCTTTGTTGGCATATTGTAGAGTAAGTTGAGTGCTGTATGGAGTCTTCAGTGTTGTCCCTGAAGTTCAGAACACACCAGTTAATATAACTAGTCAACAAAGTAGGAAAGCAGAAAGCAAACATTCCTGAAATGTCTGTCAATTTTCATTCATTCACAGCAATCTGGTGCGATTCACTCGCTTCCCTTATGTGCTCACCCTGAGGTTGAGGCCTGTATGGAGAGTTCAGTGTTAGATTGCTTTGAATTGTAAACTGTAGCTAAGCTAGTCCGATGCTAAGCGACAGTGCAAGAGCCTCTTGATGGTTCATGGATCGTTGCTTTTTCCCGAAATTCCAGCAATTTTTTCCAGATGCTTTGTATGTTGTCTGAGCGCCACTCCAGGCACCCTTGTCATGCCGAAATAGCTCAGTTGGGAGAGCGTTAGACTGAAGATCTAAATGTCCCTGGTTCAATCCCGGGTTTCGGCAGCTGAAAGTTGTGTTTTGGGGACATATTGCCTCGTTAAATGTTCCTTTGTTGGCATATGGTAGAGTAAGTTGAGTGCTGTATGGAGTCTTCAGTGTTGGATTGTTTTGAATTGTAAACTGGAGCTAAGCTAGTCCGATGCTAAGCGACAGTGCAAGAGCCTCTTGATGGTTCATGGATCGTTGCTTTTCCCCGAAATTCCGGCAATTTTTTCCAGATGCTTTGTATGTTGTCTGAGCGCCAATCCAGGCACCCTTTTAGTGCCGAAATAGCTGAGTTGGGAGAGCGTTAGACTGAAGATCTAAATGTCCCTGGTTCAATCCCGGGTTTCGGCAGCTGGAAGTTGTGTTTTGGGGACATATTGCCTCGTTAAATGTTCCTTTGTTGGCATATTGTAGAGTAAGTTGAGTGCTGTATGGAGTCTTCAGTGTTGTCCCTGAAGTTCAGAACACACCAGTTAATATAACTAGTCAACAAAGTAGGAAAGCAGAAAGCAAACATTCCTGAAATGTCTGTCAATTTTCATTCATTCACAGCAATCTGGTGCGATTCAATCGCTTCCCTTATATGCTCACCCTGAGGTTGAGGCCTGTATGGAGAGTTCAGTGTTAGATTGCTTTGAATTGTAAACTGTAGCTAAGCTAGTCCGATGCTAAGCGACAGTGCAAGAGCCTCTTGATGGTTCATGGATCGTTGCTTTTTCCCGAAATTCCGGCAATTTTTTCCAGATGCTTTGTATGTTGTCTGAGCGCCACTCCAGGCACCCGTTTTGTGCCGAAATAGCTCAGTTGGGAGAGCGTTAGACTGAAGATCTAAATGTCCCTGGTTCAATCCCGGGTTTCGGCAGCTGGAAGTTGTGTTTTGGGGACATATTGCCTCGTTAAATGTTCCTTTGTTGGCATATTGTAGAGTAAGTTGAGTGCTGTATGGAGTCTTCAGTGTTGTCCCTGAAGTTCAGAACACACCAGTTAATATAACTAGTCAACAAAGTAGGAAAGCAGAAAGCAAACATTCCTGAAATGTCTGTCAATTTTCATTCATTCACAGCAATCTGGTGCGATTCACTCGCTTCCCTTATATGCTCACCCTGAGGTTGAGGCCTGTGTGGAGAGTTCAGTGTTGGATTGTTTTGAATTGTACACTGGAGCTAAGCTAGTCCGATGCTAAGCGACAGTGCAAGAGCCTCTTGATGGTTCATGGATCGTTGCTTTTCCCCGAAATTCCGTCAATTTTTTCCAGATGCTTTGTATGTTGTCTGAGCGCCAATCCAGGCACCCTTTTTGTGCCGAAATAGCTCAGTTGGGAGAGCGTTAGACTGAAGATCTAAATGTCCCTGGTTCAATCCCGGGTTTCGGCAGCTGAAAGTTGTGTTTTGGGGACATATTGCCTCGTTAAATGTTCCTTTGTTGGCATATGGTAGAGTAAGTTGAGTGCTGTATGGAGTCTTCAGTGTTGGATTGTTTTGAATTGTAAACTGGAGCTAAGCTAGTCCGATGCTAAGCGACAGTGCAAGAGCCTCTTGATGGTTCATGGATCGTTGCTTTTCCCCGAAATTCCGGCAATTTTTTCCAGATGCTTTGTATGTTGTCTGAGCGCCAATCCAGGCACCCTTTTAGTGCCGAAATAGCTGAGTTGGGAGAGCGTTAGACTGAAGATCTAAATGTCCCTGGTTCAATCCCGGGTTTCGGCAGCTGGAAGTTGTGTTTTGGGGACATATTGCCTCGTTAAATGTTCCTTTGTTGGCATATGGTAGAGTAAGTTGAGTGCTGTATGGAGTCTTCAGTGTTGTCCCTGAAGTTCAGAACACACCAGTTAATATAACTAGTCAACAAAGTAGGAAAGCAGAAAGCAAACATTCCTGAAATGTCTGTCAATTTTCATTCATTCACAGCAATCTGGTGCGATTCACTCGCTTCCCTTATATGCTCACCCTGAGGTTGAGGCCTGTGTGGAGAGTTCAGTGTTGGATTGTTTTGAATTGTACACTGGAGCTAAGCTAGTCCGATGCTAAGCGACAGTGCAAGAGCCTCTTGATGGTTCATGGATCGTTGCTTTTCCCCGAAATTCCGTCAATTTTTTCCAGATGCTTTGTATGTTGTCTGAGCGCCAATCCAGGCACCCTTTTTGTGCCGAAATAGCTCAGTTGGGAGAGCGTTAGACTGAAGATCTAAATGTCCCTGGTTCAATCCCGGGTTTTGGCAGCTGGAAGTTGTGTTTTGGGGACATATTGCCTTGTTAAATGTTCCTTTGTTGGCATATTGTAGAGTAAGTTGAGTGCTGTATGGAGTCTTCAGTGTTGTCCCTGAAGTTCAGAACACACCAGTTAATATAACTAGTCAACAAAGTAGGAAAGCAGAAAGCAAACATTCCTGAAATGTCTGTCAATTTTCATTCATTCACAGCAATCTGGTGCGATTCACTCGCTTCCCTTATGTGCTCAACCTGAGGTTGAGGCCTGTATGGAGAGTTCAGTGTTAGATTGCTTTGAATTGTAAACTGTAGCTAAGCTAGTCCGATGCTAAGCGACAGTGCAAGAGCCTCTTGATGGTTCATGGATCGTTGCTTTTTCCCGAAATTCCGGCAATTTTTTCCAGATGCTTTGTATGTTGTCTGAGCGCCACTCCAGGCACCTTTGTCGTGCTGTAATAGCTCAGTTGGGAGAGCGTTAGACTGAAGATCTAAATGTGCCTGGTTCAATCCCGGGTTTCGGCAGCTGGGAGTTGTGTTTTGGGGACATATTGCCTCGTTAAATGTTCCTTTGTTGGCATATGGTAGAGTAAGTTGAGTGCTGTATGGAGTCTTCAGTGTTGGATTGTTTTGAATTGTAAACTGGAGCTAAGCTAGTCCGATGCTAAGCGACAGTGCAAGAGCCTCTTGATGGTTCATGGATCGTTGCTTTTTCCCGAAATTCCGGCAATTTTTTCCAGATGCTTTGTATGTTATCTGAGCGCCACTCCAGGCACCCTTTTCGTGCCGAAATAGCTCAGTTGGGAGAGCGTTAGACTGAAGATCTAAATGTCCCTGGTTCAATCCCGGGTTTCGGCAGCTGGAAGTTGTGTTTTGGGGACATATTGCCTTGTTAAATGTTCCTTTGTTGGCATATGGTAGAGTAAGTTGAGTGCTGTATGGAGTCTTCAGTGTTGTCCCTGAAGTTCAGAACACACCAGTTAATATAACTAGTCAACAAAGTAGGAAAGCAGAAAGCAAACATTCCTGAAATGTCTGTCAATTTTCATTCATTCACAGCAATCTGGTGCGATTCACTCGCTTCCCTTATGTGCTCACCCTGAGGTTGAGGCCTGTATGGAGAGTTCAGTGTTAGATTGCTTTGAATTGTAAACTGTAGCTAAGCTAGTCCGATGCTAAGCGACAGTGCAAGAGCCTCTTGATGGTTCATGGATCGTTGCTTTTTCCCGAAATTCCGGCAATTTTTTCCAGATGCTTTGTATGTTGTCTGAGCGCCACTCCAGGCACACTTTTTGTGCCGAAATAGCTCAGTTGGGAGAGCGTTAGACTGAAGATCTAAATGTCCCTGGTTCAATCCCGGGTTTCGGCAGCTGGAAGTTGTGTTTTGGGGACATATTGCCTCGTTAAATGTTCCTTTGTTGGCATATGGTAGAGTAAGTTGAGTGCTGTATGGAGTCTTCAGTGTTGGATTGTTTTGAATTGTAAACTGGAGCTAAGCTAGTCCGATGCTAAGCGACAGTGCAAGAGCCTCTTGATGGTTCATGGATCGTTGCTTTTTCCTGAAATTCCGGCAATTTTTTCCAGATGCTTTGTATGTTGTCTGAGCGCCACTCCAGGCACCCGTTTTGTGCCGAAATAGCTCAGTTGGGAGAGCGTTAGACTGAAGATCTAAATGTCCCTGGTTCAATCCCGGGTTTCGGCAGCTGGAAGTTGTGTTTTGGGGACATATTGCCTCGTTAAATGTTCCTTTGTTGGCATATGGTAGAGTAAGTTGAGTGCTGTATGGAGTCTTCAGTGTTGGATTGTTTTGAATTGTACACTGGAGCTAAGCTAGTCCGATGCTAAGCGACAGTGCAAGAGCCTCTTGATGGTTCATGGATCGTTGCTTTTCCCCGAAATTCCGTCAATTTTTTCCAGATGCTTTGTATGTTGTCTGAGCGCCAATCCAGGCACCCTTTTCGTGCCGAAATAGCTCAGTTGGGAGAGCGTTAGACTGAAGATCTAAATGTCCCTGGTTCAATCCCGGGTTTTGGCAGCTGGAAGTTGTGTTTTGGGGACATATTGCCTTGTTAAATGTTCCTTTGTTGGCATATTGTAGAGTAAGTTGAGTGCTGTATGGAGTCTTCAGTGTTGTCCCTGAAGTTCAGAACACACCAGTTAATATAACTAGTCAACAAAGTAGGAAAGCAGAAAGCAAACATTCCTGAAATGTCTGTCAATTTTCATTCATTCACAGCAATCTGGTGCGATTCACTCGCTTCCCTTATGTGCTCAACCTGAGGTTGAGGCCTGTATGGAGAGTTCAGTGTTAGATTGCTTTGAATTGTAAACTGTAGCTAAGCTAGTCCGATGCTAAGCGACAGTGCAAGAGCCTCTTGATGGTTCATGGATCGTTGCTTTTTCCCGAAATTCCGGCAATTTTTTCCAGATGCTTTGTATGTTGTCTGAGCGCCACTCCAGGCAACTTTGTAGTGCCGAAATAGCTCAGTTGGGAGAGCGTTAGACTGAAGATCTAAATGTCCCTGGTTCAATCCTGGGTTTCGGCAGCTGGGAGTTGTGTTTTGGGGACATATTGCCTCGTTAAATGTTCCTTTGTTGGCATATGGTAGAGTAAGTTGAGTGCTGTATGGAGTCTTCAGTGTTGGATTGTTTTGAATTGTAAACTGGAGCTAAGCTAGTCCGATGCTAAGCGACAGTGCAAGAGCCTCTTGATGGTTCATGGATCGTTGCTTTTCCCCGAAATTCCGGCAATTTTTTCCAGATGCTTTGTATGTTGTCTGAGCGCCAATCCAGGCACCCTTTTCGTGCCGAAATAGCTCAGTTGGGAGAGCGTTAGACTGAAGATCTAAATGTCCCTGGTTCAATCCCGGGTTTCGGCAGCTGGGAGTTGTGTTTTGGGGACATATTGCCTCGTTAAATGTTCCTTTGTTGGCATATGGTAGAGTAAGTTGAGTGCTGTATGGAGTCTTCAGTGTTGGATTGTTTTGAATTGTAAACTGGAGCTAAGCTAGTCCGATGCTAAGCGACAGTGCAAGAGCCTCTTGATGGTTCATGGATCGTTGCTTTTCCCCGAAATTCCGGCAATTTTTTCCAGATGCTTTGTATGTTGTCTGAGCGCCAATCCAGGCACCCTTTTAGTGCCGAAATAGCTCAGTTGGGAGAGCGTTAGACGGAAGATCTAAATGTCCCTGGTTCAATCCCGGGTTTCGGCAGCTGGAAGTTGTGTTTTGGGGACATATTGCCTTGTTAAATGTTCCTTTGTTGGCATATTGTAGAGTAAGTTGAGTGCTGTATGGAGTCTTCAGTGTTGTCCCTGAAGTTCAGAATACACCAGTTAATATAACTAGTCAACAAAGTAGGAAAGCAGAAAGCAAACATTCCTGAAATGTCTGTCAATTTTCATTCATTCACAGCAATCTGGTGCGATTCACTCGCTTCCCTTATGTGCTCACCCTGAGGTTGAGGCCTGTATGGAGAGTTCAGTGTTAGATTGCTTTGAATTGTAAACTGTAGCTAAGCTAGTCCGATGCTAAGCGACAGTGCAAGAGCCTCTTGATGGTTCATGGATCGTTGCTTTTTCCCGAAATTCCGGCAATTTTTTCCAGATGCTTTGTATGTTGTCTGAGCGCCACTCCAGGCACCCGTTTTGTGCCGAAATAGCTCAGTTGGGAGAGCGTTAGACTGAAGATCTAAATGTCCCTGGTTCAATCCGGGGTTTCGGCAGCTGGAAGTTGTGTTTTGGGGACATATTGCCTTGTTAAATGTTCCTTTGTTGGCATATTGTAGAGTAAGTTGAGTGCTGTATGGAGTCTTCAGTGTTGTCCCTGAAGTTCAGAACACACCAGTTAATATAACTAGTCAACAAAGTAGGAAAGCAGAAAGCAAACATTCCTGAAATGTCTGTCAATTTTCATTCATTCACAGCAATCTGGTGCGATTCACTCGCTTCCCTTATGTGCTCACCCTGAGGTTGAGGCCTGTATGGAGAGTTCAGTGTTAGATTGCTTTGAATTGTAAACTGTAGCTAAGCTAGTCCGATGCTAAGCGACAGTGCAAGAGCCTCTTGATGGTTCATGGATCGTTGCTTTTTCCCGAAATTCCAGCAATTTTTTCCAGATGCTTTGTATGTTGTCTGAGCGCCACTCCAGGCACCCTTGTCATGCCGAAATAGCTCAGTTGGGAGAGCGTTAGACTGAAGATCTAAATGTCCCTGGTTCAATCCCGGGTTTCGGCAGCTGAAAGTTGTGTTTTGGGGACATATTGCCTCGTTAAATGTTCCTTTGTTGGCATATGGTAGAGTAAGTTGAGTGCTGTATGGAGTCTTCAGTGTTGGATTGTTTTGAATTGTAAACTGGAGCTAAGCTAGTCCGATGCTAAGCGACAGTGCAAGAGCCTCTTGATGGTTCATGGATCGTTGCTTTTCCCCGAAATTCCGGCAATTTTTTCCAGATGCTTTGTATGTTGTCTGAGCGCCAATCTAGGCACCCTTTTAGTGCCGAAATAGCTGAGTTGGGAGAGCGTTAGACTGAAGATCTAAATGTCCCTGGTTCAATCCCGGGTTTCGGCAGCTGGAAGTTGTGTTTTGGGGACATATTGCCTCGTTAAATGTTCCTTTGTTGGCATATTGTAGAGTAAGTTGAGTGCTGTATGGAGTCTTCAGTGTTGTCCCTGAAGTTCAGAACACACCAGTTAATATAACTAGTCAACAAAGTAGGAAAGCAGAAAGCAAACATTCCTGAAATGTCTGTCAATTTTCATTCATTCACAGCAATCTGGTGCGATTCAATCGCTTCCCTTATATGCTCACCCTGAGGTTGAGGCCTGTATGGAGAGTTCAGTGTTAGATTGCTTTGAATTGTAAACTGTAGCTAAGCTAGTCCGATGCTAAGCGACAGTGCAAGAGCCTCTTGATGGTTCATGGATCGTTGCTTTTTCCCGAAATTCCGGCAATTTTTTCCAGATGCTTTGTATGTTGTCTGAGCGCCACTCCAGGCACCCGTTTTGTGCCGAAATAGCTCAGTTGGGAGAGCGTTAGACTGAAGATCTAAATGTCCCTGGTTCAATCCCGGGTTTCGGCAGCTGGAAGTTGTGTTTTGGGGACATATTGCCTCGTTAAATGTTCCTTTGTTGGCATATGGTAGAGTAAGTTGAGTGCTGTATGGAGTCTTCAGTGTTGTCCCTGAAGTTCAGAACACACCAGTTAATATAACTAGTCAACAAAGTAGGAAAGCAGAAAGCAAACATTCCTGAAATGTCTGTCAATTTTCATTCATTCACAGCAATCTGGTGCGATTCACTCGCTTCCCTTATATGCTCACCCTGAGGTTGAGGCCTGTGTGGAGAGTTCAGTGTTGGATTGTTTTGAATTGTACACTGGAGCTAAGCTAGTCCGATGCTAAGCGACAGTGCAAGAGCCTCTTGATGGTTCATGGATCGTTGCTTTTCCCCGAAATTCCGTCAATTTTTTCCAGATGCTTTGTATGTTGTCTGAGCGCCAATCCAGGCACCCTTTTTGTGCCGAAATAGCTCAGTTGGGAGAGCGTTAGACTGAAGATCTAAATGTCCCTGGTTCAATCCCGGGTTTCGGCAGCTGAAAGTTGTGTTTTGGGGACATATTGCCTCGTTAAATGTTCCTTTGTTGGCATATGGTAGAGTAAGTTGAGTGCTGTATGGAGTCTTCAGTGTTGGATTGTTTTGAATTGTAAACTGGAGCTAAGCTAGTCCGATGCTAAGCGACAGTGCAAGAGCCTCTTGATGGTTCATGGATCGTTGCTTTTCCCCGAAATTCCGGCAATTTTTTCCAGATGCTTTGTATGTTGTCTGAGCGCCAATCCAGGCACCCTTTTAGTGCCGAAATAGCTGAGTTGGGAGAGCGTTAGACTGAAGATCTAAATGTCCCTGGTTCAATCCCGGGTTTCGGCAGCTGGAAGTTGTGTTTTGGGGACATATTGCCTCGTTAAATGTTCCTTTGTTGGCATATGGTAGAGTAAGTTGAGTGCTGTATGGAGTCTTCAGTGTTGTCCCTGAAGTTCAGAACACACCAGTTAATATAACTAGTCAACAAAGTAGGAAAGCAGAAAGCAAACATTCCTGAAATGTCTGTCAATTTTCATTCATTCACAGCAATCTGGTGCGATTCACTCGCTTCCCTTATATGCTCACCCTGAGGTTGAGGCCTGTGTGGAGAGTTCAGTGTTGGATTGTTTTGAATTGTACACTGGAGCTAAGCTAGTCCGATGCTAAGCGACAGTGCAAGAGCCTCTTGATGGTTCATGGATCGTTGCTTTTCCCCGAAATTCCGTCAATTTTTTCCAGATGCTTTGTATGTTGTCTGAGCGCCAATCCAGGCACCCTTTTTGTGCCGAAATAGCTCAGTTGGGAGAGCGTTAGACTGAAGATCTAAATGTCCCTGGTTCAATCCCGGGTTTTGGCAGCTGGAAGTTGTGTTTTGGGGACATATTGCCTTGTTAAATGTTCCTTTGTTGGCATATTGTAGAGTAAGTTGAGTGCTGTATGGAGTCTTCAGTGTTGTCCCTGAAGTTCAGAACACACCAGTTAATATAACTAGTCAACAAAGTAGGAAAGCAGAAAGCAAACATTCCTGAAATGTCTGTCAATTTTCATTCATTCACAGCAATCTGGTGCGATTCACTCGCTTCCCTTATGTGCTCAACCTGAGGTTGAGGCCTGTATGGAGAGTTCAGTGTTAGATTGCTTTGAATTGTAAACTGTAGCTAAGCTAGTCCGATGCTAAGCGACAGTGCAAGAGCCTCTTGATGGTTCATGGATCGTTGCTTTTTCCCGAAATTCCGGCAATTTTTTCCAGATGCTTTGTATGTTGTCTGAGCGCCACTCCAGGCACCTTTGTCGTGCTGTAATAGCTCAGTTGGGAGAGCGTTAGACTGAAGATCTAAATGTGCCTGGTTCAATCCCGGGTTTCGGCAGCTGGGAGTTGTGTTTTGGGGACATATTGCCTCGTTAAATGTTCCTTTGTTGGCATATGGTAGAGTAAGTTGAGTGCTGTATGGAGTCTTCAGTGTTGGATTGTTTTGAATTGTAAACTGGAGCTAAGCTAGTCCGATGCTAAGCGACAGTGCAAGAGCCTCTTGATGGTTCATGGATCGTTGCTTTTTCCCGAAATTCCGGCAATTTTTTCCAGATGCTTTGTATGTTGTCTGAGCGCCACTCCAGGCACCCTTTTCGTGCCGAAATAGCTCAGTTGGGAGAGCGTTAGACTGAAGATCTAAATGTCCCTGGTTCAATCCCGGGTTTCGGCAGCTGGAAGTTGTGTTTTGGGGACATATTGCCTTGTTAAATGTTCCTTTGTTGGCATATGGTAGAGTAAGTTGAGTGCTGTATGGAGTCTTCAGTGTTGTCCCTGAAGTTCAGAACACACCAGTTAATATAACTAGTCAACAAAGTAGGAAAGCAGAAAGCAAACATTCCTGAAATGTCTGTCAATTTTCATTCATTCACAGCAATCTGGTGCGATTCACTCGCTTCCCTTATGTGCTCACCCTGAGGTTGAGGCCTGTATGGAGAGTTCAGTGTTAGATTGCTTTGAATTGTAAACTGTAGCTAAGCTAGTCCGATGCTAAGCGACAGTGCAAGAGCCTCTTGATGGTTCATGGATCGTTGCTTTTTCCCGAAATTCCGGCAATTTTTTCCAGATGCTTTGTATGTTGTCTGAGCGCCACTCCAGGCACACTTTTTGTGCCGAAATAGCTCAGTTGGGAGAGCGTTAGACTGAAGATCTAAATGTCCCTGGTTCAATCCCGGGTTTCGGCAGCTGGAAGTTGTGTTTTGGGGACATATTGCCTCGTTAAATGTTCCTTTGTTGGCATATGGTAGAGTAAGTTGAGTGCTGTATGGAGTCTTCAGTGTTGGATTGTTTTGAATTGTAAACTGGAGCTAAGCTAGTCCGATGCTAAGCGACAGTGCAAGAGCCTCTTGATGGTTCATGGATCGTTGCTTTTTCCTGAAATTCCGGCAATTTTTTCCAGATGCTTTGTATGTTGTCTGAGCGCCACTCCAGGCACCCGTTTTGTGCCGAAATAGCTCAGTTGGGAGAGCGTTAGACTGAAGATCTAAATGTCCCTGGTTCAATCCCGGGTTTCGGCAGCTGGAAGTTGTGTTTTGGGGACATATTGCCTCGTTAAATGTTCCTTTGTTGGCATATGGTAGAGTAAGTTGAGTGCTGTATGGAGTCTTCAGTGTTGGATTGTTTTGAATTGTACACTGGAGCTAAGCTAGTCCGATGCTAAGCGACAGTGCAAGAGCCTCTTGATGGTTCATGGATCGTTGCTTTTCCCCGAAATTCCGTCAATTTTTTCCAGATGCTTTGTATGTTGTCTGAGCGCCAATCCAGGCACCCTTTTCGTGCCGAAATAGCTCAGTTGGGAGAGCGTTAGACTGAAGATCTAAATGTCCCTGGTTCAATCCCGGGTTTTGGCAGCTGGAAGTTGTGTTTTGGGGACATATTGCCTTGTTAAATGTTCCTTTGTTGGCATATTGTAGAGTAAGTTGAGTGCTGTATGGAGTCTTCAGTGTTGTCCCTGAAGTTCAGAACACACCAGTTAATATAACTAGTCAACAAAGTAGGAAAGCAGAAAGCAAACATTCCTGAAATGTCTGTCAATTTTCATTCATTCACAGCAATCTGGTGCGATTCACTCGCTTCCCTTATGTGCTCAACCTGAGGTTGAGGCCTGTATGGAGAGTTCAGTGTTAGATTGCTTTGAATTGTAAACTGTAGCTAAGCTAGTCCGATGCTAAGCGACAGTGCAAGAGCCTCTTGATGGTTCATGGATCGTTGCTTTTTCCCGAAATTCCGGCAATTTTTTCCAGATGCTTTGTATGTTGTCTGAGCGCCACTCCAGGCAACTTTGTAGTGCCGAAATAGCTCAGTTGGGAGAGCGTTAGACTGAAGATCTAAATGTCCCTGGTTCAATCCTGGGTTTCGGCAGCTGGGAGTTGTGTTTTGGGGACATATTGCCTCGTTAAATGTTCCTTTGTTGGCATATGGTAGAGTAAGTTGAGTGCTGTATGGAGTCTTCAGTGTTGGATTGTTTTGAATTGTAAACTGGAGCTAAGCTAGTCCGATGCTAAGCGACAGTGCAAGAGCCTCTTGATGGTTCATGGATCGTTGCTTTTCCCCGAAATTCCGGCAATTTTTTCCAGATGCTTTGTATGTTGTCTGAGCGCCAATCCAGGCACCCTTTTCGTGCCGAAATAGCTCAGTTGGGAGAGCGTTAGACTGAAGATCTAAATGTCCCTGGTTCAATCCCGGGTTTCGGCAGCTGGGAGTTGTGTTTTGGGGACATATTGCCTCGTTAAATGTTCCTTTGTTGGCATATGGTAGAGTAAGTTGAGTGCTGTATGGAGTCTTCAGTGTTGGATTGTTTTGAATTGTAAACTGGAGCTAAGCTAGTCCGATGCTAAGCGACAGTGCAAGAGCCTCTTGATGGTTCATGGATCGTTGCTTTTCCCCGAAATTCCGGCAATTTTTTCCAGATGCTTTGTATGTTGTCTGAGCGCCAATCCAGGCACCCTTTTCGTGCCGAAATAGCTCAGTTGGGAGAGCGTTAGACTGAAGATCTAAATGTCCCTGGTTCAATCCCGGGTTTCGGCAGCTGGAAGTTGTGTTTTGGGGACATATTGCCTTGTTAAATGTTCCTTTGTTGGCATATGGTAGAGTAAGTTGAGTGCTGTATGGAGTCTTCAGTGTTGTCCCTGAAGTTCAGAACACACCAGTTAATATAACTAGTCAACAAAGTAGGAAAGCAGAAAGCAAACATTCCTGAAATGTCTGTCAATTTTCATTCATTCACAGCAATCTGGTGCGATTCACTCGCTTCCCTTATGTGCTCACCCTGAGGTTGAGGCCTGTATGGAGAGTTCAGTGTTAGATTGCTTTGAATTGTAAACTGTAGCTAAGCTAGTCCGATGCTAAGCGACAGTGCAAGAGCCTCTTGATGGTTCATGGATCGTTGCTTTTTCCCGAAATTCCGGCAATTTTTTCCAGATGCTTTGTATGTTGTCTGAGCGCCACTCCAGGCACACTTTTTGTGCCGAAATAGCTCAGTTGGGAGAGCGTTAGACTGAAGATCTAAATGTCCCTGGTTCAATCCCGGGTTTCGGCAGCTGGAAGTTGTGTTTTGGGGACATATTGCCTCGTTAAATGTTCCTTTGTTGGCATATGGTAGAGTAAGTTGAGTGCTGTATGGAGTCTTCAGTGTTGGATTGTTTTGAATTGTAAACTGGAGCTAAGCTAGTCCGATGCTAAGCGACAGTGCAAGAGCCTCTTGATGGTTCATGGATCGTTGCTTTTTCCTGAAATTCCGGCAATTTTTTCCAGATGCTTTGTATGTTGTCTGAGCGCCACTCCAGGCACCTTTGTCGTGCCGAAATAGCTCAGTTGGGAGAGAGTTAGACTGAAGATCTAAATGTCCCTGGTTCAATCCCGGGTTTCGGCAGCTGGGAGTTGTGTTTTGGGGACATATTGCCTCGTTAAATGTTCCTTTGTTGGCATATGGTAGAGTAAGTTGAGTGCTGTATGGAGTCTTCAGTGTTGGATTGTTTTGAATTGTAAACTGGAGCTAAGCTAGTCCGATGCTAAGCGACAGTGCAAGAGCCTCTTGATGGTTCATGGATCGTTGCTTTTCACCGAAATTCCGGCAATTTTTTCCAGATGCTTTGTATGTTGTCTGAGCGCCAATCCAGGCACCCTTTTCGTGCCGAAATAGCTCAGTTAGGAGAGCGTTAGACTGAAGATCTAAATGTCCCTGGTTCAATCCCGGGTTTCGGCAGCTGGAAGTTGTGTTTTGGGGACATATTGCCTTGTTAAATGTTCCTTTGTTGGCATATGGTAGAGTAAGTTGAGTGCTGTATGGAGTCTTCAGTGTTGTCCCTGAAGTTCAGAACACACCAGTTAATATAACTAGTCAACAAAGTAGGAAAGCAGAAAGCAAACATTCCTGAAATGTCTGTCAATTTTCATTCATTCACAGCAATCTGGTGCGATTCACTCGCTTCCCTTATGTGCTCACCCTGAGGTTGAGGCCTGTATGGAGAGTTCAGTGTTAGATTGCTTTGAATTGTAAACTGTAGCTAAGCTAGTCCGATGCTAAGCGACAGTGCAAGAGCCTCTTGATGGTTCATGGATCGTTGCTTTTTCCCGAAATTCCGGCAATTTTTTCCAGATGCTTTGTATGTTGTCTGAGCGCCACTCCAGGCAGCAAGAGCCTCTTGATGGTTCATGGATCGTTGCTTTTTCCTGAAATTCCGGCAATTTTTTCCAGATGCTTTGTATGTTGTCTGAGCGCCACTCCAGGCACCCGTTTTGTGCCGAAATAGCTCAGTTGGGAGAGCGTTAGACTGAAGATCTAAATGTCCCTGGTTCAATCCCGGGTTTCGGCAGCTGGAAGTTGTGTTTTGGGGACATATTGCCTCGTTAAATGTTCCTTTGTTGGCATATGGTAGAGTAAGTTGAGTGCTGTATGGAGTCTTCAGTGTTGGATTGTTTTGAATTGTAAACTGGAACTAAGGTAGTCCGATGCTAAGCGACAGTGCAAGAGCCTCTTGATTGGTTCATGGATTGTTGCTTTTCCCCGAAATTCCGGCAATTTTTTCCAGATGCTTTGTATGTTGTCTGAGCGCCAATCCAGGCACCCTTTTAGTGCCGAAATAGCTCAGTTGGGAGAGCGTTAGACTGAAGATCTAAATGTCCCTGGTTCAATCCCGGGTTTCGGCAGCTGGAAGTTGTGTTTTGGGGACATATTGCCTCGTTAAATGTTCCTTTGTTGGCATATTGTAGAGTAAGTTGAGTGCTGTATGGAGTCTTCAGTGTTGTCCCTGAAGTTCAGAACACACCAGTTAATATAACTAGTCAACAAAGTAGGAAAGCAGAAAGCAAACATTCCTGAAATGTCTGTCAATTTTCATTCATTCACAGCAATCTGGTGCGATTCACTCGCTTCCCTTATGTGCTCACCCTGAGGTTGAGGCCTGTATGGAGAGTTCAGTGTTAGATTGCTTTGAATTGTAAACTGTAGCTAAGCTAGTCCGATGCTAAGCGACAGTGCAAGAGCCTCTTGATGGTTCATGGATCGTTGCTTTTTCCCGAAATTCCGGCAATTTTTTCCAGATGCTTTGTATGTTGTCTGAGCGCCACTCCAGGCACCCTTGTCGTGCCGAAATAGCTCAGTTGGGAGAGCGTTAGACTGAAGATCTAAATGTCCCTGGTTCAATCCCGGGTTTCGGCAGCTGGAAGTTGTGTTTTGGGGACATATTGCCTCGTTAAATGTTCCTTTGTTGGCATATGGTAGAGTAAGTTGAGTGCTGTGTGGAGTCTTCAGTGTTGGATTGTTTTGAATTGTAAACTGGAGCTAAGCTAGTCCGATGCTAAGCGACAGTGCAAGAGCCTCTTGATGGTTCATGGATCGTTGCTTTTTCCTGAAATTCCGGCAATTTTTTCCAGATGCTTTGTATGTTGTCTGAGCGCCACTCCAGGCACCCGTTTTGTGCCGAAATAGCTCAGTTGGGAGAGCGTTAGACTGAAGATCTAAATGTCCCTGGTTCAATCCCGGGTTTCGGCAGCTGGAAGTTGTGTTTTGGGGACATATTGCCTCGTTAAATGTTCCTTTGTTGGCATATGGTAGAGTAAGTTGAGTGCTGTATGGAGTCTTCAGTGTTGGATTGTTTTGAATTGTAAACTGGAACTAAGGTAGTCCGATGCTAAGCGACAGTGCAAGAGCCTCTTGATTGGTTCATGGATCGTTGCTTTTCCCCGAAATTCCGGCAATTTTTTCCAGATGCTTTGTATGTTGTCTGAGCGCCACTCCAGGCACCCGTTTTGTGCCGAAATAGCTCAGTTGGGAGAGCGTTAGACTGAAGATCTAAATGTCCCTGGTTCAATCCCGGGTTTCGGCAGCTGGAAGTTGTGTTTTGGGGACATATTGCCTCGTTAAATGTTCCTTTGTTGGCATATTGTAGAGTAAGTTGAGTGCTGTATGGAGTCTTCAGTGTTGTCCCTGAAGTTCAGAACACACCAGTTAATATAACTAGTCAACAAAGTAGGAAAGCAGAAAGCAAACATTCCTGAAATGTCTGTCAATTTTCATTCATTCACAGCAATCTGGTGCGATTCACTCGCTTCCCTTATGTGCTCACCCTGAGGTTGAGGCCTGTATGGAGAGTTCAGTGTTAGATTGCTTTGAATTGTAAACTGTAGCTAAGCTAGTCCGATGCTAAGCGACAGTGCAAGAGCCTCTTGATGGTTCATGGATCGTTGCTTTTTCCCGAAATTCCGGCAATTTTTTCCAGATGCTTTGTATGTTGTCTGAGCGCCACTCCAGGCACCCTTGTCGTGCCGAAATAGCTCAGTTGGGAGAGCGTTAGACTGAAGATCTAAATGTCCCTGGTTCAATCCCGGGTTTCGGCAGCTGGAAGTTGTGTTTTGGGGACATATTGCCTCGTTAAATGTTCCTTTGTTGGCATATGGTAGAGTAAGTTGAGTGCTGTATGGAGTCTTCAGTGTTGGATTGTTTTGAATTGTAAACTGGAGCTAAGCTAGTCCGATGCTAAGCGACAGTGCAAGAGCCTCTTGATGGTTCATGGATCGTTGCTTTTTCCTGAAATTCCGGCAATTTTTTCCAGATGCTTTGTATGTTGTCTGAGCGCCACTCCAGGCACCCGTTTTGTGCCGAAATAGCTCAGTTGGGAGAGCGTTAGACTGAAGATCTAAATGTCCCTGGTTCAATCCCGGGTTTCGGCAGCTGGAAGTTGTGTTTTGGGGACATATTGCCTCGTTAAATGTTCCTTTGTTGGCATATGGTAGAGTAAGTTGAGTGCTGTATGGAGTCTTCAGTGTTGGATTGTTTTGAATTGTAAACTGGAACTAAGGTAGTCCGATGCTAAGCGACAGTGCAAGAGCCTCTTGATGGTTCATGGATCGTTGCTTTTCCCCGAAATTCCGTCAATTTTTTCCAGATGCTTTGTATGTTGTCTGAGCGCCAATCCAGGCACCCTTTTCGTGCCGAAATAGCTCAGTTGGGAGAGCGTTAGACTGAAGATCTAAATGTCCCTGGTTCAATCCCGGGTTTCGGCAGCTGGAAGTTGTGTTTTGGGGACATATTGCCTCGTTAAATGTTCCTTTGTTGGCATATGGTAGAGTAAGTTGAGTGCTGTATGGAGTCTTCAGTGTTGGATTGTTTTGAATTGTAAACTGGAACTAAGGTAGTCCGATGCTAAGCGACAGTGCAAGAGCCTCTTGATTGGTTCATGGATCGTTGCTTTTCCCCGAAATTCCGGCAATTTTTTCCAGATGCTTTGTATGTTGTCTGAGCGCCAATCCAGGCACCCTTTTAGTGCCGAAATAGCTCAGTTGGGAGAGCGTTAGACTGAAGATCTAAATGTCCCTGGTTCAATCCCGGGTTTCGGCAGCTGGAAGTTGTGTTTTGGGGACATATTGCCTCGTTAAATGTTCCTTTGTTGGCATATTGTAGAGTAAGTTGAGTGCTGTATGGAGTCTTCAGTGTTGTCCCTGAAGTTCAGAACACACCAGTTAATATAACTAGTCAACAAAGTAGGAAAGCAGAAAGCAAACATTCCTGAAATGTCTGTCAATTTTCATTCATTCACAGCAATCTGGTGCGATTCACTCGCTTCCCTTATGTGCTCACCCTGAGGTTGAGGCCTGTATGGAGAGTTCAGTGTTAGATTGCTTTGAATTGTAAACTGTAGCTAAGCTAGTCCGATGCTAAGCGACAGTGCAAGAGCCTCTTGATGGTTCATGGATCGTTGCTTTTTCCCGAAATTCCGGCAATTTTTTCCAGATGCTTTGTATGTTGTCTGAGCGCCACTCCAGGCACCCTTGTCGTGCCGAAATAGCTCAGTTGGGAGAGCGTTAGACTGAAGATCTAAATGTCCCTGGTTCAATCCCGGGTTTCGGCAGCTGGAAGTTGTGTTTTGGGGACATATTGCCTCGTTAAATGTTCCTTTGTTGGCATATGGTAGAGTAAGTTGAGTGCTGTATGGAGTCTTCAGTGTTGGATTGTTTTGAATTGTAAACTGGAGCTAAGCTAGTCCGATGCTAAGCGACAGTGCAAGAGCCTCTTGATGGTTCATGGATCGTTGCTTTTTCCTGAAATTCCGGCAATTTTTTCCAGATGCTTTGTATGTTGTCTGAGCGCCACTCCAGGCACCCGTTTTGTGCCGAAATAGCTCAGTTGGGAGAGCGTTAGACTGAAGATCTAAATGTCCCTGGTTCAATCCCGGGTTTCGGCAGCTGGAAGTTGTGTTTTGGGGACATATTGCCTCGTTAAATGTTCCTTTGTTGGCATATGGTAGAGTAAGTTGAGTGCTGTATGGAGTCTTCAGTGTTGGATTGTTTTGAATTGTAAACTGGAACTAAGGTAGTCCGATGCTAAGCGACAGTGCAAGAGCCTCTTGATGGTTCATGGATCGTTGCTTTTCCCCGAAATTCCGTCAATTTTTTCCAGATGCTTTGTATGTTGTCTGAGCGCCAATCCAGGCACCCTTTTCGTGCCGAAATAGCTCAGTTGGGAGAGCGTTAGACTGAAGATCTAAATGTCCCTGGTTCAATCCCGGGTTTCGGCAGCTGGAAGTTCTATTTTGGGGACATATTGCCTCGTTAAATGTTCCTTTGTTGGCATATGGTAGAGTAAGTTGAGTGCTGTATGGAGTCTTCAGTGTTGGATTGTTTTGAATTGTACACTGGAGCTAAGCTAGTCCGATGCTAAGCGACAGTGCAAGAGCCTCTTGATGGTTCATGGATCGTTGCTTTTCCCCGAAATTCCGGCAATTTTTTCCAGATGCTTTGTATGTTGTCTGAGCGCCAATCCAGGCACCCTTTTCGTGCCGAAATAGCTCAGTTGGGAGAGCGTTAGACTGAAGATCTAAATGTCCCTGGTTCAATCCCGGGTTTCGGCAGCTGGAAGTTGTGTTTTGGGGACATATTGCCTTGTTAAATGTTCCTTTGTTGGCATATGGTAGAGTAAGTTGAGTGCTGTATGGAGTCTTCAGTGTTGTCCCTGAAGTTCAGAACACACCAGTTAATATAACTAGTCAACAAAGTAGGAAAGCAGAAAGCAAACATTCCTGAAATGTCTGTCAATTTTCATTCATTCACAGCAATCTGGTGCGATTCACTCGCTTCCCTTATGTGCTCACCCTGAGGTTGAGGCCTGTATGGAGAGTTCAGTGTTAGATTGCTTTGAATTGTAAACTGTAGCTAAGCTAGTCCGATGCTAAGCGACAGTGCAAGAGCCTCTTGATGGTTCATGGATCGTTGCTTTTTCCCGAAATTCCGTCATTTTTTTCCAGATGCTTTGTATGTTGTCTGAGCGCCACTCCAGGCACACTTTTTGTGCCGAAATAGCTCAGTTGGGAGAGCGTTAGACTGAAGATCTAAATGTCCCTGGTTCAATCCCGGGTTTCGGCAGCTGGAAGTTGTGTTTTGGGGACATATTGCCTCGTTAAATGTTCCTTTGTTGGCATATGGTAGAGTAAGTTGAGTGCTGTATGGAGTCTTCAGTGTTGGATTGTTTTGAATTGTAAACTGGAGCTAAGCTAGTCCGATGCTAAGCGACAGTGCAAGAGCCTCTTGATGGTTCATGGATCGTTGCTTTTTCCTGAAATTCCGGCAATTTTTTCCAGATGCTTTGTATGTTGTCTGAGCGCCACTCCAGGCACCTTTGTCGTGCCGAAATAGCTCAGTTGGGAGAGCGTTAGACTGAAGATCTAAATGTCCCTGGTTCAATCCCGGGTTTCGGCAGCTGGGAGTTGTGTTTTGGGGACATATTGCCTCGTTAAATGTTCCTTTGTTGGCATATGGTAGAGTAAGTTGAGTGCTGTATGGAGTCTTCAGTGTTGGATTGTTTTGAATTGTAAACTGGAGCTAAGCTAGTCCGATGCTAAGCGACAGTGCAAGAGCCTCTTGATGGTTCATGGATCGTTGCTTTTCCCCGAAATTCCGGCAATTTTTTCCAGATGCTTTGTATGTTGTCTGAGCGCCAATCCAGGCACGCTTTTCGTGCCGAAATAGCTCAGTTGGGAGAGCGTTAGACTGAAGATCTAAATGTCCCTGGTTCAATCCCGGGTTTCGGCAGCTGGAAGTTGTGTTTTGGGGACATATTGCCTTGTTAAATGTTCCTTTGTTGGCATATGGTAGAGTAAGTTGAGTGCTGTATGGAGTCTTCAGTGTTGGATTGTTTTGAATTGTAAACTGGAGCTAAGCTAGTCCGATGCTAAGCGACAGTGCAAGAGCCTCTTGATGGTTCATGGATCGTTGCTTTTTCCTGAAATTCCGGCAATTTTTTCCAGATGCTTTGTATGTTGTCTGAGCGCCACTCCAGGCACCCGTTTTGTGCCGAAATAGCTCAGTTGGGAGAGCGTTAGACTGAAGATCTAAATGTCCCTGGTTCAATCCCGGGTTTCGGCAGCTGGAAGTTGTGTTTTGGGGACATATTGCCTCGTTAAATGTTCCTTTGTTGGCATATGGTAGAGTAAGTTGAGTGCTGTATGGAGTCTTCAGTGTTGGATTGTTTTGAATTGTAAACTGGAACTAAGGTAGTCCGATGCTAAGCGACAGTGCAAGAGCCTCTTGATGGTTCATGGATCGTTGCTTTTCCCCGAAATTCCGTCAATTTTTTCCAGATGCTTTGTATGTTGTCTGAGCGCCAATCCAGGCACCCTTTTCGTGCCGAAATAGCTCAGTTGGGAGAGCGTTAGACTGAAGATCTAAATGTCCCTGGTTCAATCCCGGGTTTCGGCAGCTGGAAGTTCTATTTTGGGGACATATTGCCTCGTTAAATGTTCCTTTGTTGGCATATGGTAGAGTAAGTTGAGTGCTGTATGGAGTCTTCAGTGTTGGATTGTTTTGAATTGTACACTGGAGCTAAGCTAGTCCGATGCTAAGCGACAGTGCAAGAGCCTCTTGATGGTTCATGGATCGTTGCTTTTCCCCGAAATTCCGGCAATTTTTTCCAGATGCTTTGTATGTTGTCTGAGCGCCAATCCAGGCACCCTTTTCGTGCCGAAATAGCTCAGTTGGGAGAGCGTTAGACTGAAGATCTAAATGTCCCTGGTTCAATCCCGGGTTTCGGCAGCTGGAAGTTGTGTTTTGGGGACATATTGCCTTGTTAAATGTTCCTTTGTTGGCATATGGTAGAGTAAGTTGAGTGCTGTATGGAGTCTTCAGTGTTGTCCCTGAAGTTCAGAACACACCAGTTAATATAACTAGTCAACAAAGTAGGAAAGCAGAAAGCAAACATTCCTGAAATGTCTGTCAATTTTCATTCATTCACAGCAATCTGGTGCGATTCACTCGCTTCCCTTATGTGCTCACCCTGAGGTTGAGGCCTGTATGGAGAGTTCAGTGTTAGATTGCTTTGAATTGTAAACTGTAGCTAAGCTAGTCCGATGCTAAGCGACAGTGCAAGAGCCTCTTGATGGTTCATGGATCGTTGCTTTTTCCCGAAATTCCGTAAATTTTTTCCAGATGCTTTGTATGTTGTCTGAGCGCCACTCCAGGCACACTTTTTGTGCCGAAATAGCTCAGTTGGGAGAGCGTTAGACTGAAGATCTAAATGTCCCTGGTTCAATCCCGGGTTTCGGCAGCTGGAAGTTGTGTTTTGGGGACATATTGCCTCGTTAAATGTTCCTTTGTTGGCATATGGTAGAGTAAGTTGAGTGCTGTATGGAGTCTTCAGTGTTGGATTGTTTTGAATTGTAAACTGGAGCTAAGCTAGTCCGATGCTAAGCGACAGTGCAAGAGCCTCTTGATGGTTCATGGATCGTTGCTTTTTCCTGAAATTCCGGCAATTTTTTCCAGATGCTTTGTATGTTGTCTGAGCGCCACTCCAGGCACCTTTGTCGTGCCGAAATAGCTCAGTTGGGAGAGCGTTAGACTGAAGATCTAAATGTCCCTGGTTCAATCCCGGGTTTCGGCAGCTGGGAGTTGTGTTTTGGGGACATATTGCCTCGTTAAATGTTCCTTTATTGGCATATGGTAGAGTAAGTTGAGTGCTGTATGGAGTCTTCAGTGTTGGATTGTTTTGAATTGTAAACTGGAGCTAAGCTAGTCCGATGCTAAGCGACAGTGCAAGAGCCTCTTGATGGTTCATGGATCGTTGCTTTTCCCCGAAATTCCGGCAATTTTTTCCAGATGCTTTGTATGTTGTCTGAGCGCCAATCCAGGCACCCTTTTCGTGCCGAAATAGCTCAGTTGGGAGAGCGTTAGACTGAAGATCTAAATGTCCCTGGTTCAATCCCGGGTTTCGGCAGCTGGAAGTTGTGTTTTGGGGACATATTGCCTTGTTAAATGTTCCTTTGTTGGCATATGGTAGAGTAAGTTGAGTGCTGTATGGAGTCTTCAGTGTTGGATTGTTTTGAATTGTAAACTGGAGCTAAGCTAGTCCGATGCTAAGCGACAGTGCAAGAGCCTCTTGATGGTTCATGGATCGTTGCTTTTTCCTGAAATTCCGGCAATTTTTTCCAGATGCTTTGTATGTTGTCTGAGCGCCACTCCAGGCACCTTTGTCGTGCCGAAATAGCTCAGTTGGGAGAGCGTTAGACTGAAGATCTAAATGTCCCTGGTTCAATCCCGGGTTTCGGCAGCTGGAAGTTGTGTTTTGGGGACATATTGCCTCGTTAAATGTTCCTTTGTTGGCATATGGTAGAGTAAGTTGAGTGCTGTATGGAGTCTTCAGTGTTGGATTGTTTTGAATTGTAAACTGGAGCTAAGCTAGTCCGATGCTAAGCGACAGTGCAAGAGCCTCTTGATGGTTCATGGATCGTTGCTTTTTCCTGAAATTCCGGCAATTTTTTCCAGATGCTTTGTATGTTGTCTGAGCGCCACTCCAGGCACCTTTGTCGTGCCGAAATAGCTCAGTTGGGAGAGCGTTAGACTGAAGATCTAAATGTCCCTGGTTCAATCCCGGGTTTCGGCAGCTGGAAGTTGTGTTTTGGGGACATATTGCCTCGTTAAATGTTCCTTTGTTGGCATATGGTAGAGTAAGTTGAGTGCTGTATGGAGTCTTCAGTGTTGGATTGTTTTGAATTGTACACTGGAGCTAAGCTAGTCCGATGCTAAGCGACAGTGCAAGAGCCTCTTGATGGTTCATGGATCGTTGCTTTTCCCCGAAATTCCGTCAATTTTTTCCAGATGCTTTGTATGTTGTCTGAGCGCCAATCCAGGCACCCTTTTCGTGCCGAAATAGCTCAGTTGGGAGAGCGTTAGACTGAAGATCTAAATGTCCCTGGTTCAATCCCGGGTTTTGGCAGCTGGAAGTTGTGTTTTGGGGACATATTGCCTTGTTAAATGTTCCTTTGTTGGCATATTGTAGAGTAAGTTGAGTGCTGTATGGAGTCTTCAGTGTTGTCCCTGAAGTTCAGAACACACCAGTTAATATAACTAGTCAACAAAGTAGGAAAGCAGAAAGCAAACATTCCTGAAATGTCTGTCAATTTTCATTCATTCACAGCAATCTGGTGCGATTCACTCGCTTCCCTTATGTGCTCACCCTGAGGTTGAGGCCTGTGTGGAGAGTTCAGTGTTAGATTGCTTTGAATTGTAAACTGTAGCTAAGCTAGTCCGATGCTAAGCGACAGTGCAAGAGCCTCTTGATGGTTCATGGATCGTTGCTTTTTCCCGAAATTCCGTCAATTTTTTCCAGATGCTTTGTATGTTGTCTGAGCGCCACTCCAGGCACCCTTGTCGTGCCGAAATAGCTCAGTTGGGAGAGCGTTAGACTGAAGATCTAAATGTCCCTGGTTCAATCCCGGGTTTCGGCAGCTGGAAGTTGTGTTTTGGGGACATATTGCCTTGTTAAATGTTCCTTTGTTGGCATATTGTAGAGTAAGTTGAGTGCTGTATGGAGTCTTCAGTGTTGGATTGTTTTGAATTGTACACTGGAGCTAAGCTAGTCCGATGCTAAGCGACAGTGCAAGAGCCTCTTGATGGTTCATGGATCGTTGCTTTTTCCCGAAATTCCGGCAATTTTTTCCAGATGCTTTGTATGTTGTCTGAGCGCCACTCCAGGCACACTTTTTGTGCCGAAATAGCTCAGTTGGGAGAGCGTTAGACTGAAGATCTAAATGTCCCTGGTTCAATCCCGGGTTTCGGCAGCTGGAAGTTGTGTTTTGGGGACATATTGCCTCGTTAAATGTTCCTTTGTTGGCATATGGTAGAGTAAGTTGAGTGCTGTATGGAGTCTTCAGTGTTGGATTGTTTTGAATTGTACACTGGAGCTAAGCTAGTCCGATGCTAAGCGACAGTGCAAGATCCTCTTGATGGTTCATGGATCGTTGCTTTTTCCTGAAATTCCGGCAATTTTTTCCAGATGCTTTGTATGTTGTCTGAGCGCCACTCCAGGCACCCTTTTCGTGCCGAAATAGCTCAGTTGGGAGAGCGTTAGACTGAAGATCTAAATGTCCCTGGTTCAATCCCGGGTTTCGGCAGCTGGAAGTTGTGTTTTGGGGACATATTGCCTTGTTAAATGTTCCTTTGTTGGCATATGGTAGAGTAAGTTGAGTGCTGTATGGAGTCTTCAGTGTTGTCCCTGAAGTTCAGAACACACCAGTTAATATAACTAGTCAACAAAGTAGGAAAGCAGAAAGCAAACATTCCTGAAATGTCTGTCAATTTTCATTCATTCACAGCAATCTGGTGCGATTCACTCGCTTCCCTTATGTGCTCACCCTGAGGTTGAGGCCTGTATGGAGAGTTCAGTGTTAGATTGCTTTGAATTGTAAACTGTAGCTAAGCTAGTCCGATGCTAAGCGACAGTGCAAGAGCCTCTTGATGGTTCATGGATCGTTGCTTTTTCCCGAAATTCCGGCAATTTTTTCCAGATGCTTTGTATGTTGTCTGAGCGCCACTCCAGGCACCCTTTTTGTGCCGAAATAGCTCAGTTGGGAGAGCGTTAGACTGAAGATCTAAATGTCCCTGGTTCATTCCCGGGTTTCGGCAGCTGGAAGTTGTGTTTTGGGGACATATTGCCTTGTTAAATGTTCCTTTGTTGGCATATTGTAGAGTAAGTTGAGTGCTGTATGGAGTCTTCAGTGTTGTCCCTGAAGTTCAGAACACACCAGTTAATATAACTAATCAACAAAGTAGGAAAGCAGAAAGCAAACATTCCTGAAATGTCTGTCAATTTTCATTCATTCACAGCAATCTGGTGCGATTCACTCGCTTCCCTTATGTGCTCACCCTGAGGTTGAGGCCTGTATGGAGTCTTCAGTGTTGGATTGTTTTGAATTGTAAACTGGAGCTAAGCTAGTCCGATGCTAAGCGACAGTGCAAGAGCCTCTTGATGGTTCATGGATCGTTGCTTTTTCCCGAAATTCCGTCAATTTTTTCCAGATGCTTTGTATGTTGTCTGAGCGCCACTCCAGGCACCCTTTTCATGCCAAAATAGCTCAGTTGGGAGAGCGTTAGACTGAAGATCTAAATGTCCCTGGTTCAATCCCGGGTTTCGGCAGCTGGAAGTTTTGTTTTGGGGACATATTGCCTCGTTAAATGTTCCTTTGTTGGCATATGGTAGAGTAAGTTGAGTGCTGTATGGAGTCTTCAGTGTTGGATTGTTTTGAATTGTAAACTGGAGCTAAGCTAGTCCGATGCTAAGCGACAGTGCAAGAGCCTCTTGATGGTTCATGGATCGTTGGTTTTCCCCGAAATTCCGGCAATTTTTTCCAGATGCTTTGTATGTTGTCTGAGCGCCACTCCAGGCAACCTTTTCGTCCCGAAATAGCTCAGTTGGGAGAGCGTTAGACTGAAGATCTAAATGTCCCTGGTTCAATCCCGGGTTTCGGCAGCTGGAAGTTGTGTTTTGGGGACATATTGCCTTGTTAAATGTTCCTTTGTTGGCATATTGTAGAGTAAGTTGAGTGCTGTATGGAGTCTTCAGTGTTGTCCCTGAAGTTCAGAACACACCAGTTAATATAACTAGTCAACAAAGTTGGAAAGCAGAAAGCAAACATTCCTGAAATGTCTGTCAATTTTCATTCATTCACAGCAATCTGGTGC
This sequence comes from Anarhichas minor, assembly GCF_050575085.1. Classification (NCBI taxonomy): domain Eukaryota; kingdom Metazoa; phylum Chordata; class Actinopteri; order Perciformes; family Anarhichadidae; genus Anarhichas; species Anarhichas minor. The sequence goes on along the minus strand of NW_027466469.1, from coordinate 5,072,810 downwards.
GATTCACTCGCTTCCCTTATGTGCTCACCCTGAGGTTGAGGCCTGTATGGAGAGTTCAGTGTTAGATTGCTTTGAATTGTAAACTGGAGCTAAGCTAGTCCGATGCTAAGCGACAGTGCAAGAGCCTCTTGATGGTTCATGGATCGTTGCTTTTTCCCGAAATTCCGGCAATTTTTTCCAGATGCTTTGTATGTTGTCTGAGCGCCACTCCAGGCACCCTTTTCATGCCAAAATAGCTCAGTTGGGAGAGCGTTAGACTGAAGATCTAAATGTCCCTGGTTCAATCCCGGGTTTCGGCAGCTGGAAGTTTTGTTTTGGGGACATATTGCCTCGTTAAATGTTCCTTTGTTGGCATATGGTAGAGTAAGTTGAGTGCTGTATGGAGTCTTCAGTGTTGGATTGTTTTGAATTGTAAACTGGAGCTAAGCTAGTCCGATGCTAAGCGACAGTGCAAGAGCCTCTTGATGGTTCATGGATCGTTGCTTTTCCCCGAAATTCCGGCAATTTTTTCCAGATGCTTTGTATGTTGTCTGAGCGCCACTCCAGGCACCCTTTTCATGCCAAAATAGCTCAGTTGGGAGAGCGTTCGACTGAAGATCTAAATGTCCCTGGTTCAATCCCGGGTTTCGGCAGCTGGAAGTTTTGTTTTGGGGACATATTGCCTCGTTAAATGTTCCTTTGTTGGCATATGGTAGAGTAAGTTGAGTGCTGTATGGAGTCTTCAGTGTTGGATTGTTTTGAATTGTAAACTGGAGCTAAGCTAGTCCGATGCTAAGCGACAGTGCAAGAGCCTCTTGATGGTTCATGGATCGTTGCTTTTTCCTGAAATTCCGGCAATTTTTTCCAGATGCTTTGTATGTTGTCTGAGCGCCACTCCAGGCACCCTTTTCGTGCCGAAATAGCTCAGTTGGGAGAGCGTTAGACTGAAGATCTAAATGTCCCTGGTTCAATCCCGGGTTTCGGCAGCTGGAAGTTGTGTTTTGGGGACATATTGCCTTGTTAAATGTTCCTTTGTTGGCATATTGTAGAGTAAGTTGAGTGCTGTATGGAGTCTTCAGTGTTGACCCTGAAGTTCAGAACACACCAGTTAATATAACTAGTCAACAAAGTAGGAAAGCAGAAAGCAAACATTCCTGAAATGTCTGTCAATTTTCATTCATTCACAGCAATCTGGTGCAATTCACTCGCTTCCCTTATGTGCTCACCCTGAGGTTGAGGCCTGTGTGGAGAGTTCAGTGTTAGATTGCTTTGAATTGTAAACTGTAGCTAAGCTAGTCCGATGCAAAGCGACAGTGCAAGAGCCTCTTGATGGTTCATGGATCGTTGCTTTTTCACGAAATTCCGTCAATTTTTTCCAGATGCTTTGTATGTTGTCTGAGCGCCACTCCAGGCACCCTTTTCATGCCAAAATAGCTCAGTTGGGAGAGCTTTAGACTGAAGATCTAAATGTCCCTGGTTCAATCCCGGGTTTCGGCAGCTGGAAGTTTTGTTTTGGGGACATATTGCCTCGTTAAATGTTCCTTTGTTGGCATATGGTAGAGTAAGTTGAGTGCTGTATGGAGTCTTCAGTGTTGGATTGTTTTGAATTGTAAACTGGAGCTAAGCTAGTCCGATGCTAAGCGACAGTGCAAGAGCCTCTTGATGGTTCATGGATCGTTGCTTTTTCCCGAAATTCCGGCAATTTTTTCCAGATGCTTTGTATGTTGTCTGAGCGCCACTCCAGGCACCCTTTTTGTGCCGAAATAGCTCAGTTGGGAGAGCGTTAGACTGAAGATCTAAATGTCCCTGGTTCAATCCCGGGTTTCGGCAGCTGGAAGTTGTGTTTTGGGGACATATTGCCTTGTTAAATGTTCCTTTGTTGGCATATTGTAGAGTAAGTTGAGTGCTGTATGGAGTCTTCAGTGTTGTCCCTGAAGTTCAGAACACACCAGTTAATATAACTAGTCAACAAAGTTGGAAAGCAGAAAGCAAACATTCCTGAAATGTCTGTCAATTTTCATTCATTCACAGCAATCTGGTGCGATTCACTCGCTTCCCTTATGTGCTCACCCTGAGGTTGAGGCCTGTATGGAGAGTTCAGTGTTAGATTGCTTTGAATTGTAAACTGTAGCTAAGCTAGTCCGATGCTAAGCGACAGTGCAAGAGCCTCTTGATGGTTCATGGATCGTTGCTTTTTCCCGAAATTCCGGCAATTTTTTCCAGATGCTTTGTATGTTGTCTGAGCGCCACTCCAGGCACCCTTTTCATGCCAAAATAACTCAGTTGGGAGAGCGTTAGACTGAAGATCTAAATGTCCCTGGTTCAATCCCGGGTTTCGGCAGCTGGAAGTTTTGTTTTGGGGACATATTGCCTCGTTAAATGTTCCTTTGTTGGCATATGGTAGAGTAAGTTGAGTGCTGTATGGAGTCTTCAGTGTTGGATTGTTTTGAATTGTAAACTGGAGCTAAGCTAGTCCGATGCTAAGCGACAGTGCAAGAGCCTCTTGATGGTTCATGGATCGTTGCTTTTTCCTGAAATTCCGGCAATTTTTTCCAGATGCTTTGTATGTTGTCTGAGCGCCACTCCAGGCACCCTTTTCGTGCCGAAATAGCTCAGTTGGGAGAGCGTTAGACTGAAGATCTAAATGTCCCTGGTTCAATCCCGGGTTTCGGCAGCTGGAAGTTGTGTTTTGGGGACATATTGCCTCGTTAAATGTTCCTTTGTTGGCATATGGTAGAGTAAGTTGAGTGCTGTATGGAGTCTTCAGTGTTGTCCCTGAAGTTCAGAACACACCAGTTAATATAACTAGTCAACAAAGTAGGAAAGCAGAAAGCAAACATTCCTGAAATATCTGTCAATTTTCATTCATTCACAGCAATCTGGTGCGATTCACTCGCTTCCCTTATGTGCTCACCCTGAGGTTGAGGCCTGTATGGAGAGTTCAGTGTTAGATTGCTTTGAATTGTAAACTGTAGCTAAGCTAGTCCGATGCTAAGCGACAGTGCAAGAGCCTCTTGATGGTTCATGGATCGTTGCTTTTTCCCGAAATTCCGTCAATTTTTTCCAGATGCTTTGTATGTTGTCTGAGCGCCACTCCAGGCACCCTTTTAGTGCCGAAATAGCTCAGTTGGGAGAGCGTTAGACTGAAGATCTAAATGTCCCTGGTTCAATCCCGGGTTTCGGCAGCTGGAAGTTGTGTTTTGGGGACATATTGCCTTGTTAAATGTTCCTTTGTTGGCATATTGTAGAGTAAGTTGAGTGCTGTATGGAGTCTTCAGTGTTGTCCCTGAAGTTCAGAACACACCAGTTAATATAACTAATCAACAAAGTAGGAAAGCAGAAAGCAAACATTCCTGAAATGTCTGTCAATTTTCATTCATTCACAGCAATCTGGTGCGATTCACTCGCTTCCCTTATGTGCTCACCCTGAGGTTGAGGCCTGTATGGAGTCTTCAGTGTTGGATTGTTTTGAATTGTAAACTGGAGCTAAGCTAGTCCGATGCTAAGCGACAGTGCAAGAGCCTCTTGATGGTTCATGGATCGTTGCTTTTTCCCGAAATTCCGTCAATTTTTTCCAGATGCTTTGTATGTTGTCTGAGCGCCACTCCAGGCACCCTTTTCATGCCAAAATAGCTCAGTTGGGAGAGCGTTAGACTGAAGATCTAAATGTCCCTGGTTCAATCCCGGGTTTCGGCAGCTGGAAGTTGTGTTTTGGGGACATATTGCCTGGTTAAATGTTCCTTTGTTGGCATATGGTAGAGTAAGTTGAGTGCTGTATGGAGTCTTCAGTGTTGTCCCTGAAGTTCAGAACACACCAGTTAATATAACTAGTCAACAAAGTAGGAAAGCAGAAAGCAAACATTCCTGAAATGTCTGTCAATTTTCATTCATTCACAGCAATCTGGTGCGATTCACTCGCTTCCCTTATGTGCTCACCCTGAGGTTGAGGCCTGTATGGAGAGTTCAGTGTTAGATTGCTTTGAATTGTAAACTGTAGCTAAGCTAGTCCGATGCTAAGCGACAGTGCAAGAGCCTCTTGATGGTTCATGGATCGTTGCTTTTCCCCGAAATTCCGGCAATTTTTTCCAGATGCTTTGTATGTTGTCTGAGCGCCAATCCAGGCACCATTTTTGTGCCGAAATAGCTCAGTTGGGAGAGCGTTAGACTGAAGATCTAAATGTCCCTGGTTCAATCCCGGGTTTCGGCAGCTGGAAGTTGTGTTTTGGGGACATATTGCCTTGTTAAATGTTCCTTTGTTGGCATATTGTAGAGTAAGTTGAGTGCTGTATGGAGTCTTCAGTGTTGTCCCTGAAGTTCAGAACACACCAGTTAATATAACTAGTCAACAAAGTAGGAAAGCAGAAATCAAACATTCCTGAAATGTCTGTCAATTTTCATTCATTCACAGCAATCTGGTGCGATTCACTCGCTTCCCTTATGTGCTCACCCTGAGGTTGAGGCCTGTATGGAGAGTTCAGTGTTAGATTGCTTTGAATTGTAAACTGTAGCTAAGCTAGTCCGATGCTAAGCGACAGTGCAAGAGCCTCTTGATGGTTCATGGATCGTTGCTTTTTCCCGAAATTCCGTCAATTTTTTCCAGATGCTTTGTATGTTGTCTGAGCGCCACTCCAGGCACCCTTTTAGTGCCGAAATAGCTCAGTTGGGAGAGCGTTAGACTGAAGATCTAAATGTCCCTGGTTCAATCCCGGGTTTCGGCAGCTGGAAGTTGTGTTTTGGGGACATATTGCCTTGTTAAATGTTCCTTTGTTGGCATATGGTAGAGTAAGTTGAGTGCTGTATGGAGTCTTCAGTGTTGTCCCTGAAGTTCAGAACACACCAGTTAATATAACTAGTCAACAAAGTAGGAAAGCAGAAAGCAAACATTCCTGAAATGTCTGTCAATTTTCATTCATTCACAGCAATCTGGTGCGATTCACTCGCTTCCCTTATGTGCTCACCCTGAGGTTGAGGCCTGTATGGAGAGTTCAGTGTTAGATTGCTTTGAATTGTAAACTGTAGCTAAGCTAGTCCGATGCTAAGCGACAGTGCAAGAGCCTCTTGATGGTTCATGGATCGTTGCTTTTTCCCGAAATTCCGGCAATTTTTTCCAGATGCTTTGTATGTTGTCTGAGCGCCACTCCAGGCACCCTTTTCATGCCAAAATAGCTCAGTTGGGAGAGCGTTAGACTGAAGATCTAAATGTCCCTGGTTCAATCCCGGGTTTCGGCAGCTGGAAGTTTTGTTTTGGGGACATATTGCCTCGTTAAATGTTCCTTTGTTGGCATATGGTAGAGTAAGTTGAGTGCTGTATGGAGTCTTCAGTGTTGGATTGTTTTGAATTGTAAACTGGAGCTAAGCTAGTCCGATGCTAAGCGACAGTGCAAGAGCCTCTTGATGGTTCATGGATCGTTGCTTTTCCCCGAAATTCCGGCAATTTTTTCCAGATGCTTTGTATGTTGTCTGAGCGCCACTCCAGGCACCCTTTTCATGCCAAAATAGCTCAGTTGGGAGAGCGTTCGACTGAAGATCTAAATGTCCCTGGTTCAATCCCGGGTTTCGGCAGCTGGAAGTTTTGTTTTGGGGACATATTGCCTCGTTAAATGTTCCTTTGTTGGCATATGGTAGAGTAAGTTGAGTGCTGTATGGAGTCTTCAGTGTTGGATTGTTTTGAATTGTAAACTGGAGCTAAGCTAGTCCGATGCTAAGCGACAGTGCAAGAGCCTCTTGATGGTTCATGGATCGTTGCTTTTTCCTGAAATTCCGGCAATTTTTTCCAGATGCTTTGTATGTTGTCTGAGCGCCACTCCAGGCACCCTTTTCGTGCCGAAATAGCTCAGTTGGGAGAGCGTTAGACTGAAGATCTAAATGTCCCTGGTTCAATCCCGGGTTTCGGCAGCTGGAAGTTGTGTTTTGGGGACATATTGCCTCGTTAAATGTTCCTTTGTTGGCATATGGTAGAGTAAGTTGAGTGCTGTATGGAGTCTTCAGTGTTGTCCCTGAAGTTCAGAACACACCAGTTAATATAACTAGTCAACAAAGTAGGAAAGCAGAAAGCAAACATTCCTGAAATGTCTGTCAATTTTCATTCATTCACAGCAATCTGGTGCGATTCACTCGCTTCCCTTATGTGCTCACCCTGAGGTTGAGGCCTGTATGGAGAGTTCAGTGTTAGATTGCTTTGAATTGTAAACTGTAGCTAAGCTAGTCCGATGCTAAGCGACAGTGCAAGAGCCTCTTGATGGTTCATGGATCGTTGCTTTTTCCCGAAATTCCGGCAATTTTTTCCAGATGCTTTGTATGTTGTCTGAGCGCCACTCCAGGCACCCTTTTTGTGCCGAAATAGCTCAGTTGGGAGAGCGTTAGACTGAAGATCTAAATGTCCCTGGTTCAATCCCGGGTTTCGGCAGCTGGAAGTTGTGTTTTGGGGACATATTGCCTTGTTAAATGTTCCTTTGTTGGCATATTGTAGAGTAAGTTGAGTGCTGTATGGAGTCTTCAGTGTTGTCCCTGAAGTTCAGAACACACCAGTTAATATAACTAATCAACAAAGTAGGAAAGCAGAAAGCAAACATTCCTGAAATGTCTGTCAATTTTCATTCATTCACAGCAATCTGGTGCGATTCACTCGCTTCCCTTATGTGCTCACCCTGAGGTTGAGGCCTGTATGGAGTCTTCAGTGTTGGATTGTTTTGAATTGTAAACTGGAGCTAAGCTAGTCCGATGCTAAGCGACAGTGCAAGAGCCTCTTGATGGTTCATGGATCGTTGCTTTTTCCCGAAATTCCGTCAATTTTTTCCAGATGCTTTGTATGTTGTCTGAGCGCCACTCCAGGCACCCTTTTCATGCCAAAATAGCTCAGTTGGGAGAGCGTTAGACTGAAGATCTAAATGTCCCTGGTTCAATCCCGGGTTTCGGCAGCTGGAAGTTTTGTTTTGGGGACATATTGCCTCGTTAAATGTTCCTTTGTTGGCATATGGTAGAGTAAGTTGAGTGCTGTATGGAGTCTTCAGTGTTGGATTGTTTTGAATTGTAAACTGGAGCTAAGCTAGTCCGATGCTAAGCGACAGTGCAAGAGCCTCTTGATGGTTCATGGATCGTTGCTTTTCCCCGAAATTCCGGCAATTTTTTCCAGATGCTTTGTATGTTGTCTGAGCGCCAATCCAGGCACCATTTTTGTGCCGAAATAGCTCAGTTGGGAGAGCGTTAGACTGAAGATCTAAATGTCCCTGGTTCAATCCCGGGTTTCGGCAGCTGGAAGTTGTGTTTTGGGGACATATTGCCTTGTTAAATGTTCCTTTGTTGGCATATTGTAGAGTAAGTTGAGTGCTGTATGGAGTCTTCAGTGTTGTCCCTGAAGTTCAGAACACACCAGTTAATATAACTAGTCAACAAAGTAGGAAAGCAGAAATCAAACATTCCTGAAATGTCTGTCAATTTTCATTCATTCACAGCAATCTGGTGCGATTCACTCGCTTCCCTTATGTGCTCACCCTGAGGTTGAGGCCTGTATGGAGAGTTCAGTGTTAGATTGCTTTGAATTGTAAACTGTAGCTAAGCTAGTCCGATGCTAAGCGACAGTGCAAGAGCCTCTTGATGGTTCATGGATCGTTGCTTTTTCCCGAAATTCCGTCAATTTTTTCCAGATGCTTTGTATGTTGTCTGAGCGCCACTCCAGGCACCCTTTTAGTGCCGAAATAGCTCAGTTGGGAGAGCGTTAGACTGAAGATCTAAATGTCCCTGGTTCAATCCCGGGTTTCGGCAGCTGGAAGTTGTGTTTTGGGGACATATTGCCTTGTTAAATGTTCCTTTGTTGGCATATGGTAGAGTAAGTTGAGTGCTGTATGGAGTCTTCAGTGTTGTCCCTGAAGTTCAGAACACACCAGTTAATATAACTAGTCAACAAAGTAGGAAAGCAGAAAGCAAACATTCCTGAAATGTCTGTCAATTTTCATTCATTCACAGCAATCTGGTGCAATTCACTCGCTTCCCTTATGTGCTCACCCTGAGGTTGAGGCCTGTGTGGAGAGTTCAGTGTTAGATTGCTTTGAATTGTAAACTGTAGCTAAGCTAGTCCGATGCAAAGCGACAGTGCAAGAGCCTCTTGATGGTTCATGGATCGTTGCTTTTTCCCGAAATTCCGTCAATTTTTTCCAGATGCTTTGTATGTTGTCTGAGCGCCACTCCAGGCACCCTTTTCATGCCAAAATAGCTCAGTTGGGAGAGCTTTAGACTGAAGATCTAAATGTCCCTGGTTCAATCCCGGGTTTCGGCAGCTGGAAGTTTTGTTTTGGGGACATATTGCCTCGTTAAATGTTCCTTTGTTGGCATATGGTAGAGTAAGTTGAGTGCTGTATGGAGTCTTCAGTGTTGGATTGTTTTGAATTGTAAACTGGAGCTAAGCTAGTCCGATGCTAAGCGACAGTGCAAGAGCCTCTTGATGGTTCATGGATCGTTGCTTTTTCCCGAAATTCCGTCAATTTTTTCCAGATGCTTTGTATGTTGTCTGAGCGCCACTCCAGGCACCCTTTTTGTGCCGAAATAGCTCAGTTGGGAGAGCGTTAGACTGAAGATCTAAATGTCCCTGGTTCAATCCCGGGTTTCGGCAGCTGGAAGTTGTGTTTTGGGGACATATTGCCTTGTTAAATGTTCCTTTGTTGGCATATTGTAGAGTAAGTTGAGTGCTGTATGGAGTCTTCAGTGTTGTCCCTGAAGTTCAGAACACACCAGTTAATATAACTAGTCAACAAAGTTGGAAAGCAGAAAGCAAACATTCCTGAAATGTCTGTCAATTTTCATTCATTCACAGCAATCTGGTGCGATTCACTCGCTTCCCTTATGTGCTCACCCTGAGGTTGAGGCCTGTATGGAGAGTTCAGTGTTAGATTGCTTTGAATTGTAAACTGTAGCTAAGCTAGTCCGATGCTAAGCGACAGTGCAAGAGCCTCTTGATGGTTCATGGATCGTTGCTTTTCCCCGAAATTCCGGCAATTTTTTCCAGATGCTTTGTATGTTGTCTGAGCGCCACTCCAGGCACCCTTTTCATGCCAAAATAGCTCAGTTGGGAGAGCGTTAGACTGAAGATCTAAATGTCCCTGGTTCAATCCCGGGTTTCGGCAGCTGGAAGTTTTGTTTTGGGGACATATTGCCTCGTTAAATGTTCCTTTGTTGGCATATGGTAGAGTAAGTTGAGTGCTGTATGGAGTCTTCAGTGTTGGATTGTTTTGAATTGTAAACTGGAGCTAAGCTAGTCCGATGCTAAGCGACAGTGCAAGAGCCTCTTGATGGTTCATGGATCGTTGCTTTTTCCTGAAATTCCGGCAATTTTTTCCAGATGCTTTGTATGTTGTCTGAGCGCCACTCCAGGCACCCTTTTCGTGCCGAAATAGCTCAGTTGGGAGAGCGTTAGACTGAAGATCTAAATGTCCCTGGTTCAATCCCGGGTTTCGGCAGCTGGAAGTTGTGTTTTGGGGACATATTGCCTCGTTAAATGTTCCTTTGTTGGCATATGGTAGAGTAAGTTGAGTGCTGTATGGAGTCTTCAGTGTTGTCCCTGAAGTTCAGAACACACCAGTTAATATAACTAGTCAACAAAGTAGGAAAGCAGAAAGCAAACATTCCTGAAATATCTGTCAATTTTCATTCATTCACAGCAATCTGGTGCGATTCACTCGCTTCCCTTATGTGCTCACCCTGAGGTTGAGGCCTGTATGGAGAGTTCAGTGTTAGATTGCTTTGAATTGTAAACTGTAGCTAAGCTAGTCCGATGCTAAGCGACAGTGCAAGAGCCTCTTGATGGTTCATGGATCGTTGCTTTTTCCCGAAATTCCGTCAATTTTTTCCAGATGCTTTGTATGTTGTCTGAGCGCCACTCCAGGCACCCTTTTAGTGCCGAAATAGCTCAGTTGGGAGAGCGTTAGACTGAAGATCTAAATGTCCCTGGTTCAATCCCGGGTTTCGGCAGCTGGAAGTTGTGTTTTGGGGACATATTGCCTTGTTAAATGTTCCTTTGTTGGCATATTGTAGAGTAAGTTGAGTGCTGTATGGAGTCTTCAGTGTTGTCCCTGAAGTTCAGAACACACCAGTTAATATAACTAATCAACAAAGTAGGAAAGCAGAAAGCAAACATTCCTGAAATGTCTGTCAATTTTCATTCATTCACAGCAATCTGGTGCGATTCACTCGCTTCCCTTATGTGCTCACCCTGAGGTTGAGGCCTGTATGGAGTCTTCAGTGTTGGATTGTTTTGAATTGTAAACTGGAGCTAAGCTAGTCCGATGCTAAGCGACAGTGCAAGAGCCTCTTGATGGTTCATGGATCGTTGCTTTTTCCCGAAATTCCGTCAATTTTTTCCAGATGCTTTGTATGTTGTCTGAGCGCCACTCCAGGCACCCTTTTCATGCCAAAATAGCTCAGTTGGGAGAGCTTTAGACTGAAGATCTAAATGTCCCTGGTTCAATCCCGGGTTTCGGCAGCTGGAAGTTTTGTTTTGGGGACATATTGCCTCGTTAAATGTTCCTTTGTTGGCATATGGTAGAGTAAGTTGAGTGCTGTATGGAGTCTTCAGTGTTGGATTGTTTTGAATTGTAAACTGGAGCTAAGCTAGTCCGATGCTAAGCGACAGTGCAAGAGCCTCTTGATGGTTCATGGATCGTTGCTTTTTCCTGAAATTCCGGCAATTTTTTCCAGATGCTTTGTATGTTGTCTGAGCGCCACTCCAGGCACCCTTTTCGTGCCGAAATAGCTCAGTTGGGAGAGCGTTAGACTGAAGATCTAAATGTCCCTGGTTCAATCCCGGGTTTCGGCAGCTGGAAGTTGTGTTTTGGGGACATATTGCCTCGTTAAATGTTCCTTTGTTGGCATATGGTAGAGTAAGTTGAGTGCTGTATGGAGTCTTCAGTGTTGTCCCTGAAGTTCAGAACACACCAGTTAATATAACTAGTCAACAAAGTAGGAAAGCAGAAAGCAAACATTCCTGAAATATCTGTCAATTTTCATTCATTCACAGCAATCTGGTGCGATTCACTCGCTTCCCTTATGTGCTCACCCTGAGGTTGAGGCCTGTATGGAGAGTTCAGTGTTAGATTGCTTTGAATTGTAAACTGTAGCTAAGCTAGTCCGATGCTAAGCGACAGTGCAAGAGCCTCTTGATGGTTCATGGATCGTTGCTTTTTCCCGAAATTCCGTCAATTTTTTCCAGATGCTTTGTATGTTGTCTGAGCGCCACTCCAGGCACCCTTTTAGTGCCGAAATAGCTCAGTTGGGAGAGCGTTAGACTGAAGATCTAAATGTCCCTGGTTCAATCCCGGGTTTCGGCAGCTGGAAGTTGTGTTTTGGGGACATATTGCCTTGTTAAATGTTCCTTTGTTGGCATATTGTAGAGTAAGTTGAGTGCTGTATGGAGTCTTCAGTGTTGTCCCTGAAGTTCAGAACACACCAGTTAATATAACTAATCAACAAAGTAGGAAAGCAGAAAGCAAACATTCCTGAAATGTCTGTCAATTTTCATTCATTCACAGCAATCTGGTGCGATTCACTCGCTTCCCTTATGTGCTCACCCTGAGGTTGAGGCCTGTATGGAGTCTTCAGTGTTGGATTGTTTTGAATTGTAAACTGGAGCTAAGCTAGTCCGATGCTAAGCGACAGTGCAAGAGCCTCTTGATGGTTCATGGATCGTTGCTTTTTCCCGAAATTCCGTCAATTTTTTCCAGATGCTTTGTATGTTGTCTGAGCGCCACTCCAGGCACCCTTTTCATGCCAAAATAGCTCAGTTGGGAGAGCTTTAGACTGAAGATCTAAATGTCCCTGGTTCAATCCCGGGTTTCGGCAGCTGGAAGTTTTGTTTTGGGGACATATTGCCTCGTTAAATGTTCCTTTGTTGGCATATGGTAGAGTAAGTTGAGTGCTGTATGGAGTCTTCAGTGTTGGATTGTTTTGAATTGTAAACTGGAGCTAAGCTAGTCCGATGCTAAGCGACAGTGCAAGAGCCTCTTGATGGTTCATGGATCGTTGCTTTTTCCCGAAATTCCGTCAATTTTTTCCAGATGCTTTGTATGTTGTCTGAGCGCCACTCCAGGCACCCTTTTAGTGCCGAAATAGCTCAGTTGGGAGAGCGTTAGACTGAAGATCTAAATGTCCCTGGTTCAATCCCGGGTTTCGGCAGCTGGAAGTTGTGTTTTGGGGACATATTGCCTTGTTAAATGTTCCTTTGTTGGCATATGGTAGAGTAAGTTGAGTGCTGTATGGAGTCTTCAGTGTTGTCCCTGAAGTTCAGAACACACCAGTTAATATAACTAGTCAACAAAGTAGGAAAGCAGAAAGCAAACATTCCTGAAATGTCTGTCAATTTTCATTCATTCACAGCAATCTGGTGCGATTCACTCGCTTCCCTTATGTGCTCACCCTGAGGTTGAGGCCTGTATGGAGAGTTCAGTGTTAGATTGCTTTGAATTGTAAACTGTAGCTAAGCTAGTCCGATGCTAAGCGACAGTGCAAGAGCCTCTTGATGGTTCATGGATCGTTGCTTTTTCCCGAAATTCCGGCAATTTTTTCCAGATGCTTTGTATGTTGTCTGAGCGCCACTCCAGGCACCCTTTTCATGCCAAAATAGCTCAGTTGGGAGAGCGTTAGACTGAAGATCTAAATGTCCCTGGTTCAATCCCGGGTTTCGGCAGCTGGAAGTTTTGTTTTGGGGACATATTGCCTCGTTAAATGTTCCTTTGTTGGCATATGGTAGAGTAAGTTGAGTGCTGTATGGAGTCTTCAGTGTTGGATTGTTTTGAATTGTAAACTGGAGCTAAGCTAGTCCGATGCTAAGCGACAGTGCAAGAGCCTCTTGATGGTTCATGGATCGTTGCTTTTCCCCGAAATTCCGGCAATTTTTTCCAGATGCTTTGTATGTTGTCTGAGCGCCACTCCAGGCACCCTTTTCATGCCAAAATAGCTCAGTTGGGAGAGCGTTCGACTGAAGATCTAAATGTCCCTGGTTCAATCCCGGGTTTCGGCAGCTGGAAGTTTTGTTTTGGGGACATATTGCCTCGTTAAATGTTCCTTTGTTGGCATATGGTAGAGTAAGTTGAGTGCTGTATGGAGTCTTCAGTGTTGGATTGTTTTGAATTGTAAACTGGAGCTAAGCTAGTCCGATGCTAAGCGACAGTGCAAGAGCCTCTTGATGGTTCATGGATCGTTGCTTTTTCCTGAAATTCCGGCAATTTTTTCCAGATGCTTTGTATGTTGTCTGAGCGCCACTCCAGGCACCCTTTTCGTGCCGAAATAGCTCAGTTGGGAGAGCGTTAGACTGAAGATCTAAATGTCCCTGGTTCAATCCCGGGTTTCGGCAGCTGGAAGTTGTGTTTTGGGGACATATTGCCTCGTTAAATGTTCCTTTGTTGGCATATGGTAGAGTAAGTTGAGTGCTGTATGGAGTCTTCAGTGTTGTCCCTGAAGTTCAGAACACACCAGTTAATATAACTAGTCAACAAAGTAGGAAAGCAGAAAGCAAACATTCCTGAAATGTCTGTCAATTTTCATTCATTCACAGCAATCTGGTGCGATTCACTCGCTTCCCTTATGTGCTCACCCTGAGGTTGAGGCCTGTATGGAGAGTTCAGTGTTAGATTGCTTTGAATTGTAAACTGTAGCTAAGCTAGTCCGATGCTAAGCGACAGTGCAAGAGCCTCTTGATGGTTCATGGATCGTTGCTTTTTCCCGAAATTCCGGCAATTTTTTCCAGATGCTTTGTATGTTGTCTGAGCGCCACTCCAGGCACCCTTTTTGTGCCGAAATAGCTCAGTTGGGAGAGCGTTAGACTGAAGATCTAAATGTCCCTGGTTCAATCCCGGGTTTCGGCAGCTGGAAGTTGTGTTTTGGGGACATATTGCCTTGTTAAATGTTCCTTTGTTGGCATATTGTAGAGTAAGTTGAGTGCTGTATGGAGTCTTCAGTGTTGTCCCTGAAGTTCAGAACACACCAGTTAATATAACTAATCAACAAAGTAGGAAAGCAGAAAGCAAACATTCCTGAAATGTCTGTCAATTTTCATTCATTCACAGCAATCTGGTGCGATTCACTCGCTTCCCTTATGTGCTCACCCTGAGGTTGAGGCCTGTATGGAGTCTTCAGTGTTGGATTGTTTTGAATTGTAAACTGGAGCTAAGCTAGTCCGATGCTAAGCGACAGTGCAAGAGCCTCTTGATGGTTCATGGATCGTTGCTTTTTCCCGAAATTCCGTCAATTTTTTCCAGATGCTTTGTATGTTGTCTGAGCGCCACTCCAGGCACCCTTTTCATGCCAAAATAGCTCAGTTGGGAGAGCGTTAGACTGAAGATCTAAATGTCCCTGGTTCAATCCCGGGTTTCGGCAGCTGGAAGTTTTGTTTTGGGGACATATTGCCTCGTTAAATGTTCCTTTGTTGGCATATGGTAGAGTAAGTTGAGTGCTGTATGGAGTCTTCAGTGTTGGATTGTTTTGAATTGTAAACTGGAGCTAAGCTAGTCCGATGCTAAGCGACAGTGCAAGAGCCTCTTGATGGTTCATGGATCGTTGCTTTTCCCCGAAATTCCGGCAATTTTTTCCAGATGCTTTGTATGTTGTCTGAGCGCCAATCCAGGCACCATTTTTGTGCCGAAATAGCTCAGTTGGGAGAGCGTTAGACTGAAGATCTAAATGTCCCTGGTTCAATCCCGGGTTTCGGCAGCTGGAAGTTGTGTTTTGGGGACATATTGCCTTGTTAAATGTTCCTTTGTTGGCATATTGTAGAGTAAGTTGAGTGCTGTATGGAGTCTTCAGTGTTGTCCCTGAAGTTCAGAACACACCAGTTAATATAACTAGTCAACAAAGTAGGAAAGCAGAAATCAAACATTCCTGAAATGTCTGTCAATTTTCATTCATTCACAGCAATCTGGTGCGATTCACTCGCTTCCCTTATGTGCTCACCCTGAGGTTGAGGCCTGTATGGAGAGTTCAGTGTTAGATTGCTTTGAATTGTAAACTGTAGCTAAGCTAGTCCGATGCTAAGCGACAGTGCAAGAGCCTCTTGATGGTTCATGGATCGTTGCTTTTTCCCGAAATTCCGTCAATTTTTTCCAGATGCTTTGTATGTTGTCTGAGCGCCACTCCAGGCACCCTTTTAGTGCCGAAATAGCTCAGTTGGGAGAGCGTTAGACTGAAGATCTAAATGTCCCTGGTTCAATCCCGGGTTTCGGCAGCTGGAAGTTGTGTTTTGGGGACATATTGCCTTGTTAAATGTTCCTTTGTTGGCATATGGTAGAGTAAGTTGAGTGCTGTATGGAGTCTTCAGTGTTGTCCCTGAAGTTCAGAACACACCAGTTAATATAACTAGTCAACAAAGTAGGAAAGCAGAAAGCAAACATTCCTGAAATGTCTGTCAATTTTCATTCATTCACAGCAATCTGGTGCAATTCACTCGCTTCCCTTATGTGCTCACCCTGAGGTTGAGGCCTGTGTGGAGAGTTCAGTGTTAGATTGCTTTGAATTGTAAACTGTAGCTAAGCTAGTCCGATGCAAAGCGACAGTGCAAGAGCCTCTTGATGGTTCATGGATCGTTGCTTTTTCCCGAAATTCCGTCAATTTTTTCCAGATGCTTTGTATGTTGTCTGAGCGCCACTCCAGGCACCCTTTTCATGCCAAAATAGCTCAGTTGGGAGAGCTTTAGACTGAAGATCTAAATGTCCCTGGTTCAATCCCGGGTTTCGGCAGCTGGAAGTTTTGTTTTGGGGACATATTGCCTCGTTAAATGTTCCTTTGTTGGCATATGGTAGAGTAAGTTGAGTGCTGTATGGAGTCTTCAGTGTTGGATTGTTTTGAATTGTAAACTGGAGCTAAGCTAGTCCGATGCTAAGCGACAGTGCAAGAGCCTCTTGATGGTTCATGGATCGTTGCTTTTTCCCGAAATTCCGTCAATTTTTTCCAGATGCTTTGTATGTTGTCTGAGCGCCACTCCAGGCACCCTTTTTGTGCCGAAATAGCTCAGTTGGGAGAGCGTTAGACTGAAGATCTAAATGTCCCTGGTTCAATCCCGGGTTTCGGCAGCTGGAAGTTGTGTTTTGGGGACATATTGCCTTGTTAAATGTTCCTTTGTTGGCATATTGTAGAGTAAGTTGAGTGCTGTATGGAGTCTTCAGTGTTGTCCCTGAAGTTCAGAACACACCAGTTAATATAACTAGTCAACAAAGTTGGAAAGCAGAAAGCAAACATTCCTGAAATGTCTGTCAATTTTCATTCATTCACAGCAATCTGGTGCGATTCACTCGCTTCCCTTATGTGCTCACCCTGAGGTTGAGGCCTGTATGGAGAGTTCAGTGTTAGATTGCTTTGAATTGTAAACTGTAGCTAAGCTAGTCCGATGCTAAGCGACAGTGCAAGAGCCTCTTGATGGTTCATGGATCGTTGCTTTTCCCCGAAATTCCGGCAATTTTTTCCAGATGCTTTGTATGTTGTCTGAGCGCCACTCCAGGCACCCTTTTCATGCCAAAATAGCTCAGTTGGGAGAGCGTTAGACTGAAGATCTAAATGTCCCTGGTTCAATCCCGGGTTTCGGCAGCTGGAAGTTTTGTTTTGGGGACATATTGCCTCGTTAAATGTTCCTTTGTTGGCATATGGTAGAGTAAGTTGAGTGCTGTATGGAGTCTTCAGTGTTGGATTGTTTTGAATTGTAAACTGGAGCTAAGCTAGTCCGATGCTAAGCGACAGTGCAAGAGCCTCTTGATGGTTCATGGATCGTTGCTTTTTCCTGAAATTCCGGCAATTTTTTCCAGATGCTTTGTATGTTGTCTGAGCGCCACTCCAGGCACCCTTTTCGTGCCGAAATAGCTCAGTTGGGAGAGCGTTAGACTGAAGATCTAAATGTCCCTGGTTCAATCCCGGGTTTCGGCAGCTGGAAGTTGTGTTTTGGGGACATATTGCCTCGTTAAATGTTCCTTTGTTGGCATATGGTAGAGTAAGTTGAGTGCTGTATGGAGTCTTCAGTGTTGTCCCTGAAGTTCAGAACACACCAGTTAATATAACTAGTCAACAAAGTAGGAAAGCAGAAAGCAAACATTCCTGAAATATCTGTCAATTTTCATTCATTCACAGCAATCTGGTGCGATTCACTCGCTTCCCTTATGTGCTCACCCTGAGGTTGAGGCCTGTATGGAGAGTTCAGTGTTAGATTGCTTTGAATTGTAAACTGTAGCTAAGCTAGTCCGATGCTAAGCGACAGTGCAAGAGCCTCTTGATGGTTCATGGATCGTTGCTTTTTCCCGAAATTCCGTCAATTTTTTCCAGATGCTTTGTATGTTGTCTGAGCGCCACTCCAGGCACCCTTTTAGTGCCGAAATAGCTCAGTTGGGAGAGCGTTAGACTGAAGATCTAAATGTCCCTGGTTCAATCCCGGGTTTCGGCAGCTGGAAGTTGTGTTTTGGGGACATATTGCCTTGTTAAATGTTCCTTTGTTGGCATATTGTAGAGTAAGTTGAGTGCTGTATGGAGTCTTCAGTGTTGTCCCTGAAGTTCAGAACACACCAGTTAATATAACTAATCAACAAAGTAGGAAAGCAGAAAGCAAACATTCCTGAAATGTCTGTCAATTTTCATTCATTCACAGCAATCTGGTGCGATTCACTCGCTTCCCTTATGTGCTCACCCTGAGGTTGAGGCCTGTATGGAGTCTTCAGTGTTGGATTGTTTTGAATTGTAAACTGGAGCTAAGCTAGTCCGATGCTAAGCGACAGTGCAAGAGCCTCTTGATGGTTCATGGATCGTTGCTTTTTCCCGAAATTCCGTCAATTTTTTCCAGATGCTTTGTATGTTGTCTGAGCGCCACTCCAGGCACCCTTTTCATGCCAAAATAGCTCAGTTGGGAGAGCTTTAGACTGAAGATCTAAATGTCCCTGGTTCAATCCCGGGTTTCGGCAGCTGGAAGTTTTGTTTTGGGGACATATTGCCTCGTTAAATGTTCCTTTGTTGGCATATGGTAGAGTAAGTTGAGTGCTGTATGGAGTCTTCAGTGTTGGATTGTTTTGAATTGTAAACTGGAGCTAAGCTAGTCCGATGCTAAGCGACAGTGCAAGAGCCTCTTGATGGTTCATGGATCGTTGCTTTTTCCCGAAATTCCGGCAATTTTTTCCAGATGCTTTGTATGTTGTCTGAGCGCCACTCCAGGCACCCTTTTTGTGCCGAAATAGCTCAGTTGGGAGAGCGTTAGACTGAAGATCTAAATGTCCCTGGTTCAATCCCGGGTTTCGGCAGCTGGAAGTTGTGTTTTGGGGACATATTGCCTTGTTAAATGTTCCTTTGTTGGCATATTGTAGAGTAAGTTGAGTGCTGTATGGAGTCTTCAGTGTTGTCCCTGAAGTTCAGAACACACCAGTTAATATAACTAGTCAACAAAGTTGGAAAGCAGAAAGCAAACATTCCTGAAATGTCTGTCAATTTTCATTCATTCACAGCAATCTGGTGCGATTCACTCGCTTCCCTTATGTGCTCACCCTGAGGTTGAGGCCTGTATGGAGAGTTCAGTGTTAGATTGCTTTGAATTGTAAACTGTAGCTAAGCTAGTCCGATGCTAAGCGACAGTGCAAGAGCCTCTTGATGGTTCATGGATCGTTGCTTTTTCCCGAAATTCCGGCAATTTTTTCCAGATGCTTTGTATGTTGTCTGAGCGCCACTCCAGGCACCCTTTTCATGCCAAAATAGCTCAGTTGGGAGAGCGTTAGACTGAAGATCTAAATGTCCCTGGTTCAATCCCGGGTTTCGGCAGCTGGAAGTTTTGTTTTGGGGACATATTGCCTCGTTAAATGTTCCTTTGTTGGCATATGGTAGAGTAAGTTGAGTGCTGTATGGAGTCTTCAGTGTTGGATTGTTTTGAATTGTAAACTGGAGCTAAGCTAGTCCGATGCTAAGCGACAGTGCAAGAGCCTCTTGATGGTTCATGGATCGTTGCTTTTTCCTGAAATTCCGGCAATTTTTTCCAGATGCTTTGTATGTTGTCTGAGCGCCACTCCAGGCACCCTTTTCGTGCCGAAATAGCTCAGTTGGGAGAGCGTTAGACTGAAGATCTAAATGTACCTGGTTCAATCCCGGGTTTCGGCAGCTGGAAGTTGTGTTTTGGGGACATATTGCCTCGTTAAATGTTCCTTTGTTGGCATATGGTAGAGTAAGTTGAGTGCTGTATGGAGTCTTCAGTGTTGTCCCTGAAGTTCAGAACACACCAGTTAATATAACTAGTCAACAAAGTAGGAAAGCAGAAAGCAAACATTCCTGAAATATCTGTCAATTTTCATTCATTCACAGCAATCTGGTGCGATTCACTCGCTTCCCTTATGTGCTCACCCTGAGGTTGAGGCCTGTATGGAGAGTTCAGTGTTAGATTGCTTTGAATTGTAAACTGTAGCTAAGCTAGTCCGATGCTAAGCGACAGTGCAAGAGCCTCTTGATGGTTCATGGATCGTTGCTTTTTCCCGAAATTCCGTCAATTTTTTCCAGATGCTTTGTATGTTGTCTGAGCGCCACTCCAGGCACCCTTTTAGTGCCGAAATAGCTCAGTTGGGAGAGCGTTAGACTGAAGATCTAAATGTCCCTGGTTCAATCCCGGGTTTCGGCAGCTGGAAGTTGTGTTTTGGGGACATATTGCCTTGTTAAATGTTCCTTTGTTGGCATATTGTAGAGTAAGTTGAGTGCTGTATGGAGTCTTCAGTGTTGTCCCTGAAGTTCAGAACACACCAGTTAATATAACTAATCAACAAAGTAGGAAAGCAGAAAGCAAACATTCCTGAAATGTCTGTCAATTTTCATTCATTCACAGCAATCTGGTGCGATTCACTCGCTTCCCTTATGTGCTCACCCTGAGGTTGAGGCCTGTATGGAGTCTTCAGTGTTGGATTGTTTTGAATTGTAAACTGGAGCTAAGCTAGTCCGATGCTAAGCGACAGTGCAAGAGCCTCTTGATGGTTCATGGATCGTTGCTTTTTCCCGAAATTCCGTCAATTTTTTCCAGATGCTTTGTATGTTGTCTGAGCGCCACTCCAGGCACCCTTTTCATGCCAAAATAGCTCAGTTGGGAGAGCGTTAGACTGAAGATCTAAATGTCCCTGGTTCAATCCCGGGTTTCGGCAGCTGGAAGTTGTGTTTTGGGGACATATTGCCTGGTTAAATGTTCCTTTGTTGGCATATGGTAGAGTAAGTTGAGTGCTGTATGGAGTCTTCAGTGTTGTCCCTGAAGTTCAGAACACACCAGTTAATATAACTAGTCAACAAAGTAGGAAAGCAGAAAGCAAACATTCCTGAAATGTCTGTCAATTTTCATTCATTCACAGCAATCTGGTGCGATTCACTCGCTTCCCTTATGTGCTCACCCTGAGGTTGAGGCCTGTATGGAGAGTTCAGTGTTAGATTGCTTTGAATTGTAAACTGTAGCTAAGCTAGTCCGATGCTAAGCGACAGTGCAAGAGCCTCTTGATGGTTCATGGATCGTTGCTTTTTCCCGAAATTCCGGCAATTTTTTCCAGATGCTTTGTATGTTGTCTGAGCGCCACTCCAGGCACCCTTTTTGTGCCGAAATAGCTCAGTTGGGAGAGCGTTAGACTGAAGATCTAAATGTCCCTGGTTCAATCCCGGGTTTCGGCAGCTGGAAGTTGTGTTTTGGGGACATATTGCCTTGTTAAATGTTCCTTTGTTGGCATATTGTAGAGTAAGTTGAGTGCTGTATGGAGTCTTCAGTGTTGTCCCTGAAGTTCAGAACACACCAGTTAATATAACTAGTCAACAAAGTAGGAAAGCAGAAAGCAAACATTCCTGAAATGTCTGTCAATTTTCATTCATTCACAGCAATCTGGTGCAATTCACTCGCTTCCCTTATGTGCTCACCCTGAGGTTGAGGCCTGTGTGGAGAGTTCAGTGTTAGATTGCTTTGAATTGTAAACTGTAGCTAAGCTAGTCCGATGCAAAGCGACAGTGCAAGAGCCTCTTGATGGTTCATGGATCGTTGCTTTTTCCCGAAATTCCGTCAATTTTTTCCAGATGCTTTGTATGTTGTCTGAGCGCCACTCCAGGCACCCTTTTCATGCCAAAATAGCTCAGTTGGGAGAGCTTTAGACTGAAGATCTAAATGTCCCTGGTTCAATCCCGGGTTTCGGCAGCTGGAAGTTTTGTTTTGGGGACATATTGCCTCGTTAAATGTTCCTTTGTTGGCATATGGTAGAGTAAGTTGAGTGCTGTATGGAGTCTTCAGTGTTGGATTGTTTTGAATTGTAAACTGGAGCTAAGCTAGTCCGATGCTAAGCGACAGTGCAAGAGCCTCTTGATGGTTCATGGATCGTTGCTTTTTCCCGAAATTCCGGCAATTTTTTCCAGATGCTTTGTATGTTGTCTGAGCGCCACTCCAGGCACCCTTTTTGTGCCGAAATAGCTCAGTTGGGAGAGCGTTAGACTGAAGATCTAAATGTCCCTGGTTCAATCCCGGGTTTCGGCAGCTGGAAGTTGTGTTTTGGGGACATATTGCCTTGTTAAATGTTCCTTTGTTGGCATATTGTAGAGTAAGTTGAGTGCTGTATGGAGTCTTCAGTGTTGTCCCTGAAGTTCAGAACACACCAGTTAATATAACTAGTCAACAAAGTTGGAAAGCAGAAAGCAAACATTCCTGAAATGTCTGTCAATTTTCATTCATTCACAGCAATCTGGTGCGATTCACTCGCTTCCCTTATGTGCTCACCCTGAGGTTGAGGCCTGTATGGAGAGTTCAGTGTTAGATTGCTTTGAATTGTAAACTGTAGCTAAGCTAGTCCGATGCTAAGCGACAGTGCAAGAGCCTCTTGATGGTTCATGGATCGTTGCTTTTCCCCGAAATTCCGGCAATTTTTTCCAGATGCTTTGTATGTTGTCTGAGCGCCACTCCAGGCACCCTTTTCATGCCAAAATAGCTCAGTTGGGAGAGCGTTAGACTGAAGATCTAAATGTCCCTGGTTCAATCCCGGGTTTCGGCAGCTGGAAGTTTTGTTTTGGGGACATATTGCCTCGTTAAATGTTCCTTTGTTGGCATATGGTAGAGTAAGTTGAGTGCTGTATGGAGTCTTCAGTGTTGGATTGTTTTGAATTGTAAATTGGAGCTAAGCTAGTCCGATGCTAAGCGACAGTGCAAGAGCCTCTTGATGGTTCATGGATCGTTGCTTTTTCCTGAAATTCCGGCAATTTTTTCCAGATGCTTTGTATGTTGTCTGAGCGCCACTCCAGGCACCCTTTTCGTGCCGAAATAGCTCAGTTGGGAGAGCGTTAGACTGAAGATCTAAATGTCCCTGGTTCAATCCCGGGTTTCGGCAGCTGGAAGTTGTGTTTTGGGGACATATTGCCTCGTTAAATGTTCCTTTGTTGGCATATGGTAGAGTAAGTTGAGTGCTGTATGGAGTCTTCAGTGTTGTCCCTGAAGTTCAGAACACACCAGTTAATATAACTAGTCAACAAAGTAGGAAAGCAGAAAGCAAACATTCCTGAAATATCTGTCAATTTTCATTCATTCACAGCAATCTGGTGCGATTCACTCGCTTCCCTTATGTGCTCACCCTGAGGTTGAGGCCTGTATGGAGAGTTCAGTGTTAGATTGCTTTGAATTGTAAACTGTAGCTAAGCTAGTCCGATGCTAAGCGACAGTGCAAGAGCCTCTTGATGGTTCATGGATCGTTGCTTTTTCCCGAAATTCCGTCAATTTTTTCCAGATGCTTTGTATGTTGTCTGAGCGCCACTCCAGGCACCCTTTTAGTGCCGAAATAGCTCAGTTGGGAGAGCGTTAGACTGAAGATCTAAATGTCCCTGGTTCAATCCCGGGTTTTGGCAGCTGGAAGTTGTGTTTTGGGGACATATTGCCTTGTTAAATGTTCCTTTGTTGGCATATTGTAGAGTAAGTTGAGTGCTGTATGGAGTCTTCAGTGTTGTCCCTGAAGTTCAGAACACACCAGTTAATATAACTAATCAACAAAGTAGGAAAGCAGAAAGCAAACATTCCTGAAATGTCTGTCAATTTTCATTCATTCACAGCAATCTGGTGCGATTCACTCGCTTCCCTTATGTGCTCACCCTGAGGTTGAGGCCTGTATGGAGTCTTCAGTGTTGGATTGTTTTGAATTGTAAACTGGAGCTAAGCTAGTCCGATGCTAAGCGACAGTGCAAGAGCCTCTTGATGGTTCATGGATCGTTGCTTTTTCCCGAAATTCCGGCAATTTTTTCCAGATGCTTTGTATGTTGTCTGAGCGCCACTCCAGGCACCCTTTTTGTGCCGAAATAGCTCAGTTGGGAGAGCGTTAGACTGAAGATCTAAATGTCCCTGGTTCAATCCCGGGTTTCGGCAGCTGGAAGTTGTGTTTTGGGGACATATTGCCTTGTTAAATGTTCCTTTGTTGGCATATTGTAGAGTAAGTTGAGTGCTGTATGGAGTCTTCAGTGTTGTCCCTGAAGTTCAGAACACACCAGTTAATATAACTAGTCAACAAAGTTGGAAAGCAGAAAGCAAACATTCCTGAAATGTCTGTCAATTTTCATTCATTCACAGCAATCTGGTGCGATTCACTCGCTTCCCTTATGTGCTCACCCTGAGGTTGAGGCCTGTATGGAGAGTTCAGTGTTAGATTGCTTTGAATTGTAAACTGTAGCTAAGCTAGTCCGATGCTAAGCGACAGTGCAAGAGCCTCTTGATGGTTCATGGATCGTTGCTTTTTCCCGAAATTCCGGCAATTTTTTCCAGATGCTTTGTATGTTGTCTGAGCGCCACTCCAGGCACCCTTTTCATGCCAAAATAGCTCAGTTGGGAGAGCGTTAGACTGAAGATCTAAATGTCCCTGGTTCAATCCCGGGTTTCGGCAGCTGGAAGTTTTGTTTTGGGGACATATTGCCTCGTTAAATGTTCCTTTGTTGGCATATGGTAGAGTAAGTTGAGTGCTGTATGGAGTCTTCAGTGTTGGATTGTTTTGAATTGTAAACTGGAGCTAAGCTAGTCCGATGCTAAGCGACAGTGCAAGAGCCTCTTGATGGTTCATGGATCGTTGCTTTTTCCTGAAATTCCGGCAATTTTTTCCAGATGCTTTGTATGTTGTCTGAGCGCCACTCCAGGCACCCTTTTCGTGCCGAAATAGCTCAGTTGGGAGAGCGTTAGACTGAAGATCTAAATGTCCCTGGTTCAATCCCGGGTTTCGGCAGCTGGAAGTTGTGTTTTGGGGACATATTGCCTCGTTAAATGTTCCTTTGTTGGCATATGGTAGAGTAAGTTGAGTGCTGTATGGAGTCTTCAGTGTTGTCCCTGAAGTTCAGAACACACCAGTTAATATAACTAGTCAACAAAGTAGGAAAGCAGAAAGCAAACATTCCTGAAATATCTGTCAATTTTCATTCATTCACAGCAATCTGGTGCGATTCACTCGCTTCCCTTATGTGCTCACCCTGAGGTTGAGGCCTGTATGGAGAGTTCAGTGTTAGATTGCTTTGAATTGTAAACTGTAGCTAAGCTAGTCCGATGCTAAGCGACAGTGCAAGAGCCTCTTGATGGTTCATGGATCGTTGCTTTTTCCCGAAATTCCGGCAATTTTTTCCAGATGCTTTGTATGTTGTCTGAGCGCCACTCCAGGCACCCTTTTAGTGCCGAAATAGCTCAGTTGGGAGAGCGTTAGACTGAAGATCTAAATGTCCCTGGTTCAATCCCGGGTTTCGGCAGCTGGAAGTTGTGTTTTGGGGACATATTGCCTTGTTAAATGTTCCTTTGTTGGCATATTGTAGAGTAAGTTGAGTGCTGTATGGAGTCTTCAGTGTTGTCCCTGAAGTTCAGAACACACCAGTTAATATAACTAATCAACAAAGTAGGAAAGCAGAAAGCAAACATTCCTGAAATGTCTGTCAATTTTCATTCATTCACAGCAATCTGGTGCGATTCACTCGCTTCCCTTATGTGCTCACCCTGAGGTTGAGGCCTGTATGGAGTCTTCAGTGTTGGATTGTTTTGAATTGTAAACTGGAGCTAAGCTAGTCCGATGCTAAGCGACAGTGCAAGAGCCTCTTGATGGTTCATGGATCGTTGCTTTTTCCCGAAATTCCGTCAATTTTTTCCAGATGCTTTGTATGTTGTCTGAGCGCCACTCCAGGCACCATTTTCATGCCAAAATAGCTCAGTTGGGAGAGCGTTAGACTGAAGATCTAAATGTCCCTGGTTCAATCCCGGGTTTCGGCAGCTGGAAGTTGTGTTTTGGGGACATATTGCCTGGTTAAATGTTCCTTTGTTGGCATATGGTAGAGTAAGTTGAGTGCTGTATGGAGTCTTCAGTGTTGTCCCTGAAGTTCAGAACACACCAGTTAATATAACTAGTCAACAAAGTAGGAAAGCAGAAAGCAAACATTCCTGAAATGTCTGTCAATTTTCATTCATTCACAGCAATCTGGTGCGATTCACTCGCTTCCCTTATGTGCTCACCCTGAGGTTGAGGCCTGTATGGAGAGTTCAGTGTTAGATTGCTTTGAATTGTAAACTGTAGCTAAGCTAGTCCGATGCTAAGCGACAGTGCAAGAGCCTCTTGATGGTTCATGGATCGTTGCTTTTTCCCGAAATTCCGGCAATTTTTTCCAGATGCTTTGTATGTTGTCTGAGCGCCACTCCAGGCACCCTTTTTGTGCCGAAATAGCTCAGTTGGGAGAGCGTTAGACTGAAGATCTAAATGTCCCTGGTTCAATCCCGGGTTTCGGCAGCTGGAAGTTGTGTTTTGGGGACATATTGCCTTGTTAAATGTTCCTTTGTTGGCATATTGTAGAGTAAGTTGAGTGCTGTATGGAGTCTTCAGTGTTGTCCCTGAAGTTCAGAACACACCAGTTAATATAACTAATCAACAAAGTAGGAAAGCAGAAAGCAAACATTCCTGAAATGTCTGTCAATTTTCATTCATTCACAGCAATCTGGTGCGATTCACTCGCTTCCCTTATGTGCTCACCCTGAGGTTGAGGCCTGTATGGAGTCTTCAGTGTTGGATTGTTTTGAATTGTAAACTGGAGCTAAGCTAGTCCGATGCTAAGCGACAGTGCAAGAGCCTCTTGATGGTTCATGGATCGTTGCTTTTTCCCGAAATTCCGTCAATTTTTTCCAGATGCTTTGTATGTTGTCTGAGCGCCACTCCAGGCACCCTTTTCATGCCAAAATAGCTCAGTTGGGAGAGCGTTAGACTGAAGATCTAAATGTCCCTGGTTCAATCCCGGGTTTCGGCAGCTGGAAGTTTTGTTTTGGGGACATATTGCCTCGTTAAATGTTCCTTTGTTGGCATATGGTAGAGTAAGTTGAGTGCTGTATGGAGTCTTCAGTGTTGGATTGTTTTGAATTGTAAACTGGAGCTAAGCTAGTCCGATGCTAAGCGACAGTGCAAGAGCCTCTTGATGGTTCATGGATCGTTGCTTTTCCCCGAAATTCCGGCAATTTTTTCCAGATGCTTTGTATGTTGTCTGAGCGCCAATCCAGGCACCATTTTTGTGCCGAAATAGCTCAGTTGGGAGAGCGTTAGACTGAAGATCTAAATGTCCCTGGTTCAATCCCGGGTTTCGGCAGCTGGAAGTTGTGTTTTGGGGACATATTGCCTTGTTAAATGTTCCTTTGTTGGCATATTGTAGAGTAAGTTGAGTGCTGTATGGAGTCTTCAGTGTTGTCCCTGAAGTTCAGAACACACCAGTTAATATAACTAGTCAACAAAGTAGGAAAGCAGAAATCAAACATTCCTGAAATGTCTGTCAATTTTCATTCATTCACAGCAATCTGGTGCGATTCACTCGCTTCCCTTATGTGCTCACCCTGAGGTTGAGGCCTGTATGGAGAGTTCAGTGTTAGATTGCTTTGAATTGTAAACTGTAGCTAAGCTAGTCCGATGCTAAGCGACAGTGCAAGAGCCTCTTGATGGTTCATGGATCGTTGCTTTTTCCCGAAATTCCGTCAATTTTTTCCAGATGCTTTGTATGTTGTCTGAGCGCCACTCCAGGCACCCTTTTAGTGCCGAAATAGCTCAGTTGGGAGAGCGTTAGACTGAAGATCTAAATGTCCCTGGTTCAATCCCGGGTTTCGGCAGCTGGAAGTTGTGTTTTGGGGACATATTGCCTTGTTAAATGTTCCTTTGTTGGCATATGGTAGAGTAAGTTGAGTGCTGTATGGAGTCTTCAGTGTTGTCCCTGAAGTTCAGAACACACCAGTTAATATAACTAGTCAACAAAGTAGGAAAGCAGAAAGCAAACATTCCTGAAATGTCTGTCAATTTTCATTCATTCACAGCAATCTGGTGCGATTCACTCGCTTCCCTTATGTGCTCACCCTGAGGTTGAGGCCTGTATGGAGAGTTCAGTGTTAGATTGCTTTGAATTGTAAACTGTAGCTAAGCTAGTCCGATGCTAAGCGACAGTGCAAGAGCCTCTTGATGGTTCATGGATCGTTGCTTTTTCCCGAAATTCCGGCAATTTTTTCCAGATGCTTTGTATGTTGTCTGAGCGCCACTCCAGGCACCCTTTTTGTGCCGAAATAGCTCAGTTGGGAGAGCGTTAGACTGAAGATCTAAATGTCCCTGGTTCAATCCCGGGTTTCGGCAGCTGGAAGTTGTGTTTTGGGGACATATTGCCTTGTTAAATGTTCCTTTGTTGGCATATTGTAGAGTAAGTTGAGTGCTGTATGGAGTCTTCAGTGTTGTCCCTGAAGTTCAGAACACACCAGTTAATATAACTAATCAACAAAGTAGGAAAGCAGAAAGCAAACATTCCTGAAATGTCTGTCAATTTTCATTCATTCACAGCAATCTGGTGCGATTCACTCGCTTCCCTTATGTGCTCACCCTGAGGTTGAGGCCTGTATGGAGTCTTCAGTGTTGGATTGTTTTGAATTGTAAACTGGAGCTCAGCTAGTCCGATGCTAAGCGACAGTGCAAGAGCCTCTTGATGGTTCATGGATCGTTGCTTTTTCCCGAAATTCCGTCAATTTTTTCCAGATGCTTTGTATGTTGTCTGAGCGCCACTCCAGGCACCCTTTTCATGCCAAAATAGCTCAGTTGGGAGAGCGTTAGACTGAAGATCTAAATGTCCCTGGTTCAATCCCGGGTTTCGGCAGCTGGAAGTTTTGTTTTGGGGACATATTGCCTCGTTAAATGTTCCTTTGTTGGCATATGGTAGAGTAAGTTGAGTGCTGTATGGAGTCTTCAGTGTTGGATTGTTTTGAATTGTAAACTGGAGCTAAGCTAGTCCGATGCTAAGCGACAGTGCAAGAGCCTCTTGATGGTTCATGGATCGTTGCTTTTTCCCGAAATTCCGGCAATTTTTTCCAGATGCTTTGTATGTTGTCTGAGCGCCACTCCAGGCACCCTTTTTGTGCCGAAATAGCTCAGTTGGGAGAGCGTTAGACTGAAGATCTAAATGTCCCTGGTTCAATCCCGGGTTTCGGCAGCTGGAAGTTGTGTTTTGGGGACATATTGCCTTGTTAAATGTTCCTTTGTTGGCATATTGTAGAGTAAGTTGAGTGCTGTATGGAGTCTTCAGTGTTGTCCCTGAAGTTCAGAACACACCAGTTAATATAACTAGTCAACAAAGTTGGAAAGCAGAAAGCAAACATTCCTGAAATGTCTGTCAATTTTCATTCATTCACAGCAATCTGGTGCGATTCACTCGCTTCCCTTATGTGCTCACCCTGAGGTTGAGGCCTGTATGGAGAGTTCAGTGTTAGATTGCTTTGAATTGTAAACTGTAGCTAAGCTAGTCCGATGCTAAGCGACAGTGCAAGAGCCTCTTGATGGTTCATGGATCGTTGCTTTTTCCCGAAATTCCGTCAATTTTTTCCAGATGCTTTGTATGTTGTCTGAGCGCCACTCCAGGCACCCTTTTCATGCCAAAATAGCTCAGTTGGGAGAGCGTTAGACTGAAGATCTAAATGTCCCTGGTTCAATCCCGGGTTTCGGCAGCTGGAAGTTTTGTTTTGGGGACATATTGCCTCGTTAAATGTTCCTTTGTTGGCATATGGTAGAGTAAGTTGAGTGCTGTATGGAGTCTTCAGTGTTGGATTGTTTTGAATTGTAAACTGGAGCTAAGCTAGTCCGATGCTAAGCGACAGTGCAAGAGCCTCTTGATGG
The DNA here is from genome assembly GCF_050575085.1 of Anarhichas minor. Taxonomy (NCBI): domain Eukaryota; kingdom Metazoa; phylum Chordata; class Actinopteri; order Perciformes; family Anarhichadidae; genus Anarhichas; species Anarhichas minor. Next base: position 5,043,732 of record NW_027466469.1, on the reverse strand, counting down.
TTCATGGATCGTTGCTTTTTCCCGAAATTCCGGCAATTTTTTCCAGATGCTTTGTATGTTGTCTGAGCGCCACTCCAGGCACCCTTTTTGTGCCGAAATAGCTCAGTTGGGAGAGCGTTAGACTGAAGATCTAAATGTCCCTGGTTCAATCCCGGGTTTCGGCAGCTGGAAGTTGTGTTTTGGGGACATATTGCCTTGTTAAATGTTCCTTTGTTGGCATATTGTAGAGTAAGTTGAGTGCTGTATGGAGTCTTCAGTGTTGTCCCTGAAGTTCAGAACACACCAGTTAATATAACTAGTCAACAAAGTTGGAAAGCAGAAAGCAAACATTCCTGAAATGTCTGTCAATTTTCATTCATTCACAGCAATCTGGTGCGATTCACTCGCTTCCCTTATGTGCTCACCCTGAGGTTGAGGCCTGTATGGAGAGTTCAGTGTTAGATTGCTTTGAATTGTAAACTGTAGCTAAGCTAGTCCGATGCTAAGCGACAGTGCAAGAGCCTCTTGATGGTTCATGGATCGTTGCTTTTTCCCGAAATTCCGGCAATTTTTTCCAGATGCTTTGTATGTTGTCTGAGCGCCACTCCAGGCACCCTTTTCATGCCAAAATAGCTCAGTTGGGAGAGCGTTAGACTGAAGATCTAAATGTCCCTGGTTCAATCCCGGGTTTCGGCAGCTGGAAGTTTTGTTTTGGGGACATATTGCCTCGTTAAATGTTCCTTTGTTGGCATATGGTAGAGTAAGTTGAGTGCTGTATGGAGTCTTCAGTGTTGGATTGTTTTGAATTGTAAACTGGAGCTAAGCTAGTCCGATGCTAAGCGACAGTGCAAGAGCCTCTTGATGGTTCATGGATCGTTGCTTTTTCCTGAAATTCCGGCAATTTTTTCCAGATGCTTTGTATGTTGTCTGAGCGCCACTCCAGGCACCCTTTTTGTGCCGAAATAGCTCAGTTGGGAGAGCGTTAGACTGAAGATCTAAATGTCCCTGGTTCAATCCCGGGTTTCGGCAGCTGGAAGTTGTGTTTTGGGGACATATTGCCTCGTTAAATGTTCCTTTGTTGGCATATGGTAGAGTAAGTTGAGTGCTGTATGGAGTCTTCAGTGTTGTCCCTGAAGTTCAGAACACACCAGTTAATATAACTAGTCAACAAAGTAGGAAAGCAGAAAGCAAACATTCCTGAAATGTCTGTCAATTTTCATTCATTCACAGCAATCTGGTGCGATTCACTCGCTTCCCTTATGTGCTCACCCTGAGGTTGAGGCCTGTATGGAGAGTTCAGTGTTAGATTGCTTTGAATTGTAAACTGTAGCTAAGCTAGTCCGATGCTAAGCGACAGTGCAAGAGCCTCTTGATGGTTCATGGATCGTTGCTTTTTCCCGAAATTCCGGCAATTTTTTCCAGATGCTTTGTATGTTGTCTGAGCGCCACTCCAGGCACCCTTTTTGTGCCGAAATAGCTCAGTTGGGAGAGCGTTAGACTGAAGATCTAAATGTCCCTGGTTCAATCCCGGGTTTCGGCAGCTGGAAGTTGTGTTTTGGGGACATATTGCCTTGTTAAATGTTCCTTTGTTGGCATATTGTAGAGTAAGTTGAGTGCTGTATGGAGTCTTCAGTGTTGTCCCTGAAGTTCAGAACACACCAGTTAATATAACTAATCAACAAAGTAGGAAAGCAGAAAGCAAACATTCCTGAAATGTCTGTCAATTTTCATTCATTCACAGCAATCTGGTGCGATTCACTCGCTTCCCTTATGTGCTCACCCTGAGGTTGAGGCCTGTATGGAGTCTTCAGTGTTGGATTGTTTTGAATTGTAAGCTGGAGCTAAGCTAGTCCGATGCTAAGTGACAGTGCAAGAGCCTCTTGATGGTTCATGGATCGTTGCTTTTTTCCCGAATTCCGGCAATTTTTTCCTGATGCTTTGTATGTTGTCTGAGCGCCACTCCAGGCAACTTTTTTGTGCCGAAATAGCTCAGTTGGGAGAGCGTTAGACTGAAGATCTAAATGTCCCTGGTTCAATTCCGGGTTTCGGCAGCTGGAAGTTGTGTTTTGGGGACATATTGCCTCGTTAAATGTTCCTTTGTTGGCATATGGTAGAGTAAGTTGAGTGCTGTATGGAGTCTTCAGTGTTGGATTGTTTTGAATTGTAAACTGGAGCTAAGCTAGTCCTATGCTAAGCGACAGTGCAAGAGACTCTTGATGGTTCATGGATCGTTGCTTTTCCCCGAAATTCCGGCAATTTTTTCCAGATGCTTTGTATGTTGTCTGAGCGCCACTCCAGGCACCCCTTTTGTGCCGAAATAGCTCAGTTGGGAGAGCGTTAGACTGAAGATCTAAATGTCACTGGTTCAATCCCGGGTTTCGGCAGCTGGAAGTTGTGTTTTGGGGACATATTGCCTCGTTAAATGTTCCTTTGTTGGCATATGGTAGAGTAAGTTGAGTGCTGTATGGAGTCTTCAGTGTTGGATTGTTTTGAATTGTAAACTGGAGCTAAGCTAGTCCTATGCTAAGCGACAGTGCAAGAGACTCTTGATGGTTCATGGATCGTTGCTTTTCCCCGAAATTCCGGCAATTTTTTCCAGATGCTTTGTATGTTGTCTGAGCGCCACTCCAGGCACCCCTTTTGTTCCGAAATAGCTCAGTTGGGAGAGCGTTAGACTGAAGATCTAAATGTCCCTGGTTCAATCCCGGGTTTCGGCAGCTGGAATTTGTGTTATGGGGACATATTGTCTCATTAAATGTTCCTTTGTTGGCATATGGTAGAGTAAGTTGAGTGCTGTATGGAGTCTTCAGTGTTGGATTGTTTTGAATTGTAAACTGGAGCTAAGCTAGTCCGATGCTAATCCACAGTGCAAGAGCCTCGTTATGGTTCATGGATCGTTGCTTTTTCACGAAATTCCGGCAATTTTTTCCAGATGCTTTGTATGTTGTCTGAGCGCCACTCCAGGCACCCTTTTTGTGCCGAAATAGCTCAGTTGGGAGAGCGTCAGACTGAAGATCTAAATGTCCCTGGTTCAATCCCGGGTTTCGGCAGCTGGAAGTTGTGTTTTGCGGACATATTGCCTCATTAAATGTTCCTTTGTTGGCATATGGTAGAGTAAGTTGAGTGCTGTATGGAGTCTTCAGTGTTGGATTGTTTTGAATTGTAAACTGGAGCTAAGCTAGTCCGATGTTAAGCGACAGTGCAAGAGCCTCTTGATGGTTCATGGATCGTTGCTTTTCCCCGAAATTCCGGCAATTTTTTCCAGATGCTTTGTATGTTGTCTGAGCGCCACTCCAGGCACCCCTTTTGTGCCGAAATAGCTCAGTTGGGAGAGCGTTAGACTGAAGATTTAAATGTCCCTGGTTCAATCCCGGGTTTCGGCAGCTGGAATTTGTGTTTTGGGGACATATTGTCTCATTAAATGTTCCTTTGTTGGCATATGGTAGAGTAAGTTGAGTGCTGTATGGAGTCTTCAGTGTTGGATTGTTTTGAATTGTAAACTGGAGCTAAGCTAGTCCGATGCTAATCCACAGTGCAAGAGCCTCGTTATGGTTCAAGGATCGTTGCTTTTTCACGAAATTCCGGCAATTTTTTCCAGATGCTTTGTATGTTGTCTGAGCGCCACTCCAGGCACCCTTTTTTTGCCGAAATAGCTCAGTTGGGAGAGCGTCAGACTGAAGATCTAAATGTCCCTGGTTCAATCCCGGGTTTCGGCAGCTGGAAGTTGTGTTTTGCGGACATATTGCCTCATTAAATGTTCCTTTGTTGGCATATGGTAGAGTAAGTTGAGTGCTGTATGGAGTCTTCAGTGTTGGATTGTTTTGAATTGTAAACTGGAGCTAAGCTAGTCCGATGCTAATCCACAGTGCAAGAGCCTCGTTATGGTTCATGGATCGTTGCTTTTTCACGAAATTCCGGCAATTTTTTCCAGATGCTTTGTATGTTGTCTGAGCGCCACTCCAGGCACCCTTTTTGTGCAGAAATAGCTCAGTTGGGAGAGCGTCAGACTGAAGATCTAAATGTCCCTGGTTCAATCCCGGGTTTCGGCAGCTGGAAGTTGTGTTTTGCGGACATATTGCCTCATTAAATGTTCCTTTGTTGGCATATGGTAGAGTAAGTTGAGTGCTGTATGGAGTCTTCAGTGTTGGATTGTTTTGAATTGTAAACTGGAGCTAAGCTAGTCCGATGCTAAGCGACAGTGCAAGAGACTCTTGATGGTTCATGGATCGTTGCTTTTCCCCGAAATTCCGGCAATTTTTTCCAGATGCTTTGTATGTTGTCTGAGCGCCACTCCAGGCACCCTTTTTGTGCCAAAATAGCTCAGTTGGGAGAGCGTTAGACTGAAGATTTAAATGTCCCTGGTTCAATCCCGGGTTTCGGCAGCTGGAAGTTGTGTTTTGGGGACATATTGCCTAGTTAAATGTTCCTTTGTTGGCATATGGTAGAGTAAGTTGAGTGCTGTATGGAGTCTTCAGTGTTGTCCCTGAAGTTCAGAACACACCAGTTAATATAACTAGTCAACAAAGTAGGAAAGCAGAAAGCAAACATTCCTGAAATGTCTGTCATTTTTCATTCATTCACAGCAATCTGGTGCCATTCACTCGCTTCCCTTATGTGCTCACCCTGAGGTTGAGGCCTGTATGGAGAGTTCAGTGTTGGATTGTTTTGAATTGTAAACTGGAGCTAAGCTAGTCCGATGCTAAGTGACAGTGCAAGAGCCTCTTGATGGTTCATGGATCGTTGCTTTTCCCCGAAATTCCGGCAATTTTTTCCAGATGCTTTGTATGTTGTCTGAGTGCCACTCCAGGCACCCCTTTTGTGCCGAAATAGCTCAGTTGGGAGAGCGTTAGACTGAAGATCTAAATGTCCCTGGTTCAATCCCGGGTTTCGGCAGCTGGAAGTTGTGTTTTGGGGACATATTGCCTAGTTAAATGTTCCTTTGTTGGCATATGGTAGAGTAAGTTGAGTGCTGTATGGAGTCTTCAGTGTTGTCCCTGAAGTTCAGAACACACCAGTTAATATAACTAGTCAACAAAGTAGGAAAGCAGAAAGCAAACATTCCTGAAATGTCTGTCATTTTTCATTCATTCACAGCAATCTGGTGCCATTCACTCGCTTCCCTTATGTGCTCACCCTGAGGTTGAGGCCTGTATGGAGAGTTCAGTGTTGGATTGTTTTGAATTGTAAACTGGAGCTAAGCTAGTCCGATGCTAAGTGACAGTGCAAGAGCCTCTTGATGGTTCATGGATCGTTGCTTTTCCCCGAAATTCCGGCAATTTTTTCCAGATGCTTTGTATGTTGTCTGAGTGCCACTCCAGGCACCCCTTTTGTGCCGAAATAGCTCAGTTGGGAGAGCGTTAAACTGAAGATCTAAATGTCCCTGGTTCAATCCCGGGTTTCGGCAGCTGGAAGTTGTGTTTTGGGGACATATTGCCTAGTTAAATGTTCCTTTGTTGGCATATGGTAGAGTAAGTTGAGTGCTGTATGGAGTCTTCAGTGTTGTCCCTGAAGTTCAGAACACACCAGTTAATATAACTAGTCAACAAAGTAGGAAAGCAGACATTCCTGAAATGTCTGTCATTTTTCATTCATTCACAGCAATCTGGTGCCATTCACTCGCTTCCCTTATGTGCTCACCCTGAGGTTGAGGCCTGTATGGAGAGTTCAGTGTTGGATTGTTTTGAATTGTAAACTGGAGCTAAGCTAGTCCGATGCTAAGTGACAGTGCAAGAGCCTCTTGATGGTTCATGGATCGTTGCTTTTCCCCGAAATTCCGGCAATTTTTTCCAGATGCTTTGTATGTTGTCTGAGTGCCACTCCAGGCACCCCTTTTGTGCCGAAATAGCTCAGTTGGGAGAGCGTTAGACTGAAGATCTAAATGTCCCTGGTTCAATCCCGGGTTTCGGCAGCTGGAAGTTGTGTTTTGGGGACATATTGCCTAGTTAAATGTTCCTTTGTTGGCATATGGTAGAGTAAGTTGAGTGCTGTATGGAGTCTTCAGTGTTGTCCCTGAAGTTCAGAACACACCAGTTAATATAACTAGTCAACAAAGTAGGAAAGCAGACATTCCTGAAATGTCTGTCATTTTTCATTCATTCACAGCAATCTGGTGCCATTCACTCGCTTCCCTTATGTGCTCACCCTGAGGTTGAGGCCTGTATGGAGAGTTCAGTGTTGGATTGTTTTGAATTGTAAACTGGAGCTAAGCTAGTCCGATGCTAAGTGACAGTGCAAGAGCCTCTTGATGGTTCATGGATCGTTGCTTTTCCCCGAAATTCCGGCAATTTTTTCCAGATGCTTTGTATGTTGTCTGAGTGCCACTCCAGGCACCCCTTTTGTGCCGAAATAGCTCAGTTGGGAGAGCGTTAGACTGAAGATCTAAATGTCCCTGGTTCAATCCCGGTTTTCGGCAGCTGGAAGTTGTGTTTTGGGGACATATTGCCTAGTTAAATGTTCCTTTGTTGGCATATGGTAGAGTAAGTTGAGTGCTGTATGGAGTCTTCAGTGTTGTCCCTGAAGTTCAGAACACACCAGTTAATATAACTAATCAACAAAGTAGGAAAGCAGAAAGCAAACATTCCTGAAATGTCTGTCAATTTTCATTCATTCACAGCAATCTGGTGCGATTCACTCGCTTCCCTTATGTGCTCACCCTGAGGTTGAGGCCTGTATGGAGTCTTCAGTGTTGGATTGTTTTGAATTGTAAACTGGAGCTAAGCTAGTCCGATGCTAAGCGACAGTGCAAGAGCCTCTTGATGGTTCATGGATCGTTGCTTTTTCCCGAAATTCTGTCAATTTTTTCCAGATGCTTTGTATGTTGTCTGAGCGCCACTCCAGGCACCCTTTTCATGCCAAAATAGCTCAGTTGGGAGAGCGTTAGACTGAAGATCTAAATGTCCCTGGTTCAATCCCGGGTTTCGGCAGCTGGAAGTTTTGTTTTGGGGACATATTGCCTCGTTAAATGTTCCTTTGTTGGCATATGGTAGAGTAAGTTGAGTGCTGTATGGAGTCTTCAGTGTTGGATTGTTTTGAATTGTAAACTGGAGCTAAGCTAGTCCGATGCTAAGCGACAGTGCAAGAGCCTCTTGATGGTTCATGGATCGTTGCTTTTCCCCGAAATTCCGGCAATTTTTTCCAGATGCTTTGTATGTTGTCTGAGCGCCAATCCAGGCACCATTTTTGTGCCGAAATAGCTCAGTTGGGAGAGCGTTAGACTGAAGATCTAAATGTCCCTGGTTCAATCCCGGGTTTCGGCAGCTGGAAGTTGTGTTTTGGGGACATATTGCCTTGTTAAATGTTCCTTTGTTGGCATATGGTAGAGTAAGTTGAGTGCTGTATGGAGTCTTCAGTGTTGTCCCTGAAGTTCAGAACACACCAGTTAATATAACTACTCAACAAAGTAGGAAAGCAGAAATCAAACATTCCTGAAATGTCTGTCAATTTTCATTCATTCACAGCAATCTGGTGCGATTCACTCGCTTCCCTTATGTGCTCACCCTGAGGTTGAGGCCTGTATGGAGAGTTCAGTGTTAGATTGCTTTGAATTGTAAACTGTAGCTAAGCTAGTCCGATGCTAAGCGACAGTGCAAGAGCCTCTTGATGGTTCATGGATCGTTGCTTTTTCCCGAAATTCCGTCAATTTTTTCCAGATGCTTTGTATGTTGTCTGAGTGCCACTACAGGCACCCTTTTTTTGCCGAAATAGCTCAGTTGGGAGAGCGTCAGACTGAAGATCTAAATGTCCCTGGTTCAATCCCGGGTTTCGGCAGCTGGAAGTTGTGTTTTGGGGACATATTGTCTCATTAAATGTTCCTTTGTTGGCATATGGTAGAGTAAGTTGAGTGCTGTATGGAGTCTTCAGTGTTGGATTGTTTTGAATTGTAAACTGGAGCTAAGCTAGTCCGATGCTAATCCACAGTGCAAGAGCCTCGTTATGGTTCAAGGATCGTTGCTTTTTCACGAAATTCCGGCAATTTTTTCCAGATGCTTTGTATGTTGTCTGAGCGCCACTCCAGGCACCCTTTTTTTGCCGAAATAGCTCAGTTGGGAGAGCGTCAGACTGAAGATCTAAATGTCCCTGGTTCAATCCCGGGTTTCGGCAGCTGGAAGTTGTGTTTTGCGGACATATTGCCTCATTAAATGTTCCTTTGTTGGCATATGGTAGAGTAAGTTGAGTGCTGTATGGAGTCTTCAGTGTTGGATTGTTTTGAATTGTAAACTGGAGCTAAGCTAGTCCGATGCTAATCCACAGTGCAAGAGCCTCGTTATGGTTCATGGATCGTTGCTTTTTCACGAAATTCCGGCAATTTTTTCCAGATGCTTTGTATGTTGTCTGAGCGCCACTCCAGGCACCCTTTTTGTGCAGAAATAGCTCAGTTGGGAGAGCGTCAGACTGAAGATCTAAATGTCCCTGGTTCAATCCCGGGTTTCGGCAGCTGGAAGTTGTGTTTTGCGGACATATTGCCTCATTAAATGTTCCTTTGTTGGCATATGGTAGAGTAAGTTGAGTGCTGTATGGAGTCTTCAGTGTTGGATTGTTTTGAATTGTAAACTGGAGCTAAGCTAGTCCGATGCTAAGCGACAGTGCAAGAGACTCTTGATGGTTCATGGATCGTTGCTTTTCCCCGAAATTCCGGCAATTTTTTCCAGATGCTTTGTATGTTGTCTGAGCGCCACTCCAGGCACCCTTTTTGTGCCAAAATAGCTCAGTTGGGAGAGCGTTAGACTGAAGATTTAAATGTCCCTGGTTCAATCCCGGGTTTCGGCAGCTGGAAGTTGTGTTTTGGGGACATATTGCCTAGTTAAATGTTCCTTTGTTGGCATATGGTAGAGTAAGTTGAGTGCTGTATGGAGTCTTCAGTGTTGTCCCTGAAGTTCAGAACACACCAGTTAATATAACTAGTCAACAAAGTAGGAAAGCAGAAAGCAAACATTCCTGAAATGTCTGTCATTTTTCATTCATTCACAGCAATCTGGTGCCATTCACTCGCTTCCCTTATGTGCTCACCCTGAGGTTGAGGCCTGTATGGAGAGTTCAGTGTTGGATTGTTTTGAATTGTAAACTGGAGCTAAGCTAGTCCGATGCTAAGTGACAGTGCAAGAGCCTCTTGATGGTTCATGGATCGTTGCTTTTCCCCGAAATTCCGGCAATTTTTTCCAGATGCTTTGTATGTTGTCTGAGTGCCACTCCAGGCACCCCTTTTGTGCCGAAATAGCTCAGTTGGGAGAGCGTTAGACTGAAGATCTAAATGTCCCTGGTTCAATCCCGGGTTTCGGCAGCTGGAAGTTGTGTTTTGGGGACATATTGCCTAGTTAAATGTTCCTTTGTTGGCATATGGTAGAGTAAGTTGAGTGCTGTATGGAGTCTTCAGTGTTGTCCCTGAAGTTCAGAACACACCAGTTAATATAACTAGTCAACAAAGTAGGAAAGCAGAAAGCAAACATTCCTGAAATGTCTGTCATTTTTCATTCATTCACAGCAATCTGGTGCCATTCACTCGCTTCCCTTATGTGCTCACCCTGAGGTTGAGGCCTGTATGGAGAGTTCAGTGTTGGATTGTTTTGAATTGTAAACTGGAGCTAAGCTAGTCCGATGCTAAGTGACAGTGCAAGAGCCTCTTGATGGTTCATGGATCGTTGCTTTTCCCCGAAATTCCGGCAATTTTTTCCAGATGCTTTGTATGTTGTCTGAGTGCCACTCCAGGCACCCCTTTTGTGCCGAAATAGCTCAGTTGGGAGAGCGTTAAACTGAAGATCTAAATGTCCCTGGTTCAATCCCGGGTTTCGGCAGCTGGAAGTTGTGTTTTGGGGACATATTGCCTAGTTAAATGTTCCTTTGTTGGCATATGGTAGAGTAAGTTGAGTGCTGTATGGAGTCTTCAGTGTTGTCCCTGAAGTTCAGAACACACCAGTTAATATAACTAGTCAACAAAGTAGGAAAGCAGACATTCCTGAAATGTCTGTCATTTTTCATTCATTCACAGCAATCTGGTGCCATTCACTCGCTTCCCTTATGTGCTCACCCTGAGGTTGAGGCCTGTATGGAGAGTTCAGTGTTGGATTGTTTTGAATTGTAAACTGGAGCTAAGCTAGTCCGATGCTAAGTGACAGTGCAAGAGCCTCTTGATGGTTCATGGATCGTTGCTTTTCCCCGAAATTCCGGCAATTTTTTCCAGATGCTTTGTATGTTGTCTGAGTGCCACTCCAGGCACCCCTTTTGTGCCGAAATAGCTCAGTTGGGAGAGCGTTAGACTGAAGATCTAAATGTCCCTGGTTCAATCCCGGGTTTCGGCAGCTGGAAGTTGTGTTTTGGGGACATATTGCCTAGTTAAATGTTCCTTTGTTGGCATATGGTAGAGTAAGTTGAGTGCTGTATGGAGTCTTCAGTGTTGTCCCTGAAGTTCAGAACACACCAGTTAATATAACTAGTCAACAAAGTAGGAAAGCAGACATTCCTGAAATGTCTGTCATTTTTCATTCATTCACAGCAATCTGGTGCCATTCACTCGCTTCCCTTATGTGCTCACCCTGAGGTTGAGGCCTGTATGGAGAGTTCAGTGTTGGATTGTTTTGAATTGTAAACTGGAGCTAAGCTAGTCCGATGCTAAGTGACAGTGCAAGAGCCTCTTGATGGTTCATGGATCGTTGCTTTTCCCCGAAATTCCGGCAATTTTTTCCAGATGCTTTGTATGTTGTCTGAGTGCCACTCCAGGCACCCCTTTTGTGCCGAAATAGCTCAGTTGGGAGAGCGTTAGACTGAAGATCTAAATGTCCCTGGTTCAATCCCGGTTTTCGGCAGCTGGAAGTTGTGTTTTGGGGACATATTGCCTAGTTAAATGTTCCTTTGTTGGCATATGGTAGAGTAAGTTGAGTGCTGTATGGAGTCTTCAGTGTTGTCCCTGAAGTTCAGAACACACCAGTTAATATAACTAATCAACAAAGTAGGAAAGCAGAAAGCAAACATTCCTGAAATGTCTGTCAATTTTCATTCATTCACAGCAATCTGGTGCGATTCACTCGCTTCCCTTATGTGCTCACCCTGAGGTTGAGGCCTGTATGGAGTCTTCAGTGTTGGATTGTTTTGAATTGTAAACTGGAGCTAAGCTAGTCCGATGCTAAGCGACAGTGCAAGAGCCTCTTGATGGTTCATGGATCGTTGCTTTTTCCCGAAATTCCGTCAATTTTTTCCAGATGCTTTGTATGTTGTCTGAGCGCCACTCCAGGCACCCTTTTCATGCCAAAATAGCTCAGTTGGGAGAGCGTTAGACTGAAGATCTAAATGTCCCTGGTTCAATCCCGGGTTTCGGCAGCTGGAAGTTTTGTTTTGGGGACATATTGCCTCGTTAAATGTTCCTTTGTTGGCATATGGTAGAGTAAGTTGAGTGCTGTATGGAGTCTTCAGTGTTGGATTGTTTTGAATTGTAAACTGGAGCTAAGCTAGTCCGATGCTAAGCGACAGTGCAAGAGCCTCTTGATGGTTCATGGATCGTTGCTTTTCCCCGAAATTCCGGCAATTTTTTCCAGATGCTTTGTATGTTGTCTGAGCGCCAATCCAGGCACCATTTTTGTGCCGAAATAGCTCAGTTGGGAGAGCGTTAGACTGAAGATCTAAATGTCCCTGGTTCAATCCCGGGTTTCGGCAGCTGGAAGTTGTGTTTTGGGGACATATTGCCTTGTTAAATGTTCCTTTGTTGGCATATGGTAGAGTAAGTTGAGTGCTGTATGGAGTCTTCAGTGTTGTCCCTGAAGTTCAGAACACACCAGTTAATATAACTAGTCAACAAAGTAGGAAAGCAGAAATCAAACATTCCTGAAATGTCTGTCAATTTTCATTCATTCACAGCAATCTGGTGCGATTCACTCGCTTCCCTTATGTGCTCACCCTGAGGTTGAGGCCTGTATGGAGAGTTCAGTGTTAGATTGCTTTGAATTGTAAACTGTAGCTAAGCTAGTCCGATGCTAAGCGACAGTGCAAGAGCCTCTTGATGGTTCATGGATCGTTGCTTTTTCCCGAAATTCCGTCAATTTTTTCCAGATGCTTTGTATGTTGTCTGAGCGCCACTCCAGGCAGTCCTTTTGTGCCGAAATAGCTCAGTTGGGAGAGCGTTAGACTGAAGATCTAAATGTCCCTGGTTCAATCCCGGGTTTCGGCAGCTGGAAGTTGTGTTTTGGGGACATATTGCCTCATTAAATGTTCCTTTGTTGGCATATGGTAGAGTAAGTTGAGTGCTGTATGGAGTCTTCAGTGTTGGATTGTTTTGAATTGTAAGCTGGAGCTAAGCTAGTCCGATGCTAAGTGACAGTGCAAGAGCCTCTTGATGGTTCATGGATCGTTGCTTTTTTCCCGAATTCCGGCAATTTTTTCCTGATGCTTTGTATGTTGTCTGAGCGCCACTCCAGGCACCTTTTTTGTGCCGAAATAGCTCAGTTGGGAGAGCGTTAGACTGAAGATCTAAATGTCCCTGGTTCAATTCCGGGTTTCGGCAGCTGGAAGTTGTGTTTTGGTGACATATTGCCTCGTTAAATGTTCCTTTGTTGGCATATGGTAGAGTAAGTTGAGTGCTGTATGGAGTCTTCAGTGTTGGATTGTTTTGAATTGTAAACTGGAGCTAAGCTAGTCCTATGCTAAGCGACAGTGCAAGAGACTCTTGATGGTTCATGGATCGTTGCTTTTCCCCGAAATTCCGGCAATTTTTTCCAGATGCTTTGTATGTTGTCTGAGCGCCACTCCAGGCACCCCTTTTGTGCCGAAATAGCTCAGTTGGGAGAGCGTTAGACTGAAGATCTAAATGTCCCTGGTTCAATCCCGGGTTTCGGCAGCTGGAAGTTGTGTTTTGGGGACATATTGCCTCGTTAAATGTTCCTTTGTTGGCATATGGTAGAGTAAGTTGAGTGCTGTATGGAGTCTTCAGTGTTGGATTGTTTTGAATTGTAAACTGGAGCTAAGCTAGTCCTATGCTAAGCGACAGTGCAAGAGACTCTTGATGGTTCATGGATCGTTGCTTTTCCCCGAAATTCCGGCAATTTTTTCCAGATGCTTTGTATGTTGTCTGAGCGCCACTCCAGGCACCCCTTTTGTTCCGAAATAGCTCAGTTGGGAGAGCGTTAGACTGAAGATCTAAATGTCCCTGGTTCAATCCCGGGTTTCGGCAGCTGGAATTTGTGTTTTGGGGACATATTGTCTCATTAAATGTTCCTTTGTTGGCATATGGTAGAGTAAGTTGAGTGCTGTATGGAGTCTTCAGTGTTGGATTGTTTTGAATTGTAAACTGGAGCTAAGCTAGTCCGATGCTAATCCACAGTGCAAGAGCCTCGTTATGGTTCATGGATCGTTGCTTTTTCACGAAATTCCGGCAATTTTTTCCAGATGCTTTGTATGTTGTCTGAGCGCCACTCCAGGCACCCTTTTTGTGCCGAAATAGCTCAGTTGGGAGAGCGTCAGACTGAAGATCTAAATGTCCCTGGTTCAATCCCGGGTTTCGGCAGCTGGAAGTTGTGTTTTGCGGACATATTGCCTCATTAAATGTTCCTTTGTTGGCATATGGTAGAGTAAGTTGAGTGCTGTATGGAGTCTTCAGTGTTGGATTGTTTTGAATTGTAAACTGGAGCTAAGCTAGTCCGATGCTAAGCGACAGTGCAAGAGCCTCTTGATGGTTCATGGATCGTTGCTTTTTCCCGAAATTCCGTCAATTTTTTCCAGATGCTTTGTATGTTGTCTGAGCGCCACTCCAGGCACCCTTTTCATGCCAAAATAGCTCAGTTGGGAGAGCGTTAGACTGAAGATCTAAATGTCCCTGGTTCAATCCCGGGTTTCGGCAGCTGGAAGTTTTGTTTTGGGGACATATTGCCTCGTTAAATGTTCCTTTGTTGGCATATGGTAGAGTAAGTTGAGTGCTGTATGGAGTCTTCAGTGTTGGATTGTTTTGAATTGTAAACTGGAGCTAAGCTAGTCCGATGCTAAGCGACAGTGCAAGAGCCTCTTGATGGTTCATGGATCGTTGCTTTTCCCCGAAATTCCGGCAATTTTTTCCAGATGCTTTGTATGTTGTCTGAGCGCCAATCCAGGCACCATTTTTGTGCCGAAATAGCTCAGTTGGGAGAGCGTTAGACTGAAGATCTAAATGTCCCTGGTTCAATCCCGGGTTTCGGCAGCTGGAAGTTGTCTTTTGGGGACATATTGCCTTGTTAAATGTTCCTTTGTTGGCATATGGTAGAGTAAGTTGAGTGCTGTATGGAGTCTTCAGTGTTGTCCCTGAAGTTCAGAACACACCAGTTAATATAACTAGTCAACAAAGTAGGAAAGCAGAAATCAAACATTCCTGAAATGTCTGTCAATTTTCATTCATTCACAGCAATCTGGTGCGATTCACTCGCTTCCCTTATGTGCTCACCCTGAGGTTGAGGCCTGTATGGAGAGTTCAGTGTTAGATTGCTTTGAATTGTAAACTGTAGCTAAGCTAGTCCGATGCTAAGCGACAGTGCAAGAGCCTCTTGATGGTTCATGGATCGTTGCTTTTTCCCGAAATTCCGTCAATTTTTTCCAGATGCTTTGTATGTTGTCTGAGCGCCACTCCAGGCAGTCCTTTTGTGCCGAAATAGCTCAGTTGGGAGAGCGTTAGACTGAAGATCTAAATGTCCCTGGTTCAATCCCGGGTTTCGGCAGCTGGAAGTTGTGTTTTGGGGACATATTGCCTCATTAAATGTTCCTTTGTTGGCATATGGTAGAGTAAGTTGAGTGCTGTATGGAGTCTTCAGTGTTGGATTGTTTTGAATTGTAAGCTGGAGCTAAGCTAGTCCGATGCTAAGTGACAGTGCAAGAGCCTCTTGATGGTTCATGGATCGTTGCTTTTTTCCCGAATTCCGGCAATTTTTTCCTGATGCTTTGTATGTTGTCTGAGCGCCACTCCAGGCACCTTTTTTGTGCCGAAATAGCTCAGTTGGGAGAGCGTTAGACTGAAGATCTAAATGTCCCTGGTTCAATCCCGGGTTTCGGCAGCTGGAAGTTGTGTTTTGGGGACATATTGCCTCGTTAAATGTTCCTTTGTTGGCATATGGTAGAGTAAGTTGAGTGCTGTATGGAGTCTTCAGTGTTGGATTGTTTTGAATTGTAAACTGGAGCTAAGCTAGTCCTATGCTAAGCGACAGTGCAAGAGACTCTTGATGGTTCATGGATCGTTGCTTTTCCCCGAAATTCCGGCAATTTTTTCCAGATGCTTTGTATGTTGTCTGAGCGCCACTCCAGGCACCCCTTTTGTTCCGAAATAGCTCAGTTGGGAGAGCGTTAGACTGAAGATCTAAATGTCCCTGGTTCAATCCCGGGTTTCGGCAGCTGGAAGTTGTGTTTTGGGGACATATTGCCTTGTTAAATGTTCCTTTGTTGGCATATGGTAGAGTAAGTTGAGTGCTGTATGGAGTCTTCAGTGTTGTCCCTGAAGTTCAGAACACACCAGTTAATATAACTAGTCAACAAAGTAGGAAAGCAGAAATCAAACATTCCTGAAATGTCTGTCAATTTTCATTCATTCACAGCAATCTGGTGCGATTCACTCGCTTCCCTTATGTGCTCACCCTGAGGTTGAGGCCTGTATGGAGAGTTCAGTGTTAGATTGCTTTGAATTGTAAACTGTAGCTAAGCTAGTCCGATGCTAAGCGACAGTGCAAGAGCCTCTTGATGGTTCATGGATCGTTGCTTTTTCCCGAAATTCCGTCAATTTTTTCCAGATGCTTTGTATGTTGTCTGAGCGCCACTCCAGGCACCTTTTTTGTGCCGAAATAGCTCAGTTGGGAGAGCGTTAGACTGAAGATCTAAATGTCCCTGGTTCAATCCCGGGTTTCGGCAGCTGGAAGTTGTGTTTTGGGGACATATTGCCTCGTTAAATGTTCCTTTGTTGGCATATGGTAGAGTAAGTTGAGTGCTGTATGGAGTCTTCAGTGTTGGATTGTTTTGAATTGTAAACTGGAGCTAAGCTAGTCCTATGCTAAGCGACAGTGCAAGAGACTCTTGATGGTTCATGGATCGTTGCTTTTCCCCGAAATTCCGGCAATTTTTTCCAGATGCTTTGTATGTTGTCTGAGCGCCACTCCAGGCACCCCTTTTGTTCCGAAATAGCTCAGTTGGGAGAGCGTTAGACTGAAGATCTAAATGTCCCTGGTTCAATCCCGGGTTTCGGCAGCTGGAATTTGTGTTTTGGGGACATATTGTCTCATTAAATGTTCCTTTGTTGGCATATGGTAGAGTAAGTTGAGTGCTGTATGGAGTCTTCAGTGTTGGATTGTTTTGAATTGTAAACTGGAGCTAAGCTAGTCCGATGCTAATCCACAGTGCAAGAGCCTCGTTATGGTTCATGGATCGTTGCTTTTTCACGAAATTCCGGCAATTTTTTCCAGATGCTTTGTATGTTGTCTGAGCGCCACTCCAGGCACCCTTTTTGTGCCGAAATAGCTCAGTTGGGAGAGCGTCAGACTGAAGATCTAAATGTCCCTGGTTCAATCCCGGGTTTCGGCAGCTGGAAGTTGTGTTTTGCGGACATATTGCCTCATTAAATGTTCCTTTGTTGGCATATGGTAGAGTAAGTTGAGTGCTGTATGGAGTCTTCATTGTTGGATTGTTTTGAATTGTAAACTGGAGCTAAGCTAGTCCGATGTTAAGCGACAGTGCAAGAGCCTCTTGATGGTTCATGGATCGTTGCTTTTCCCCGAAATTCCGGCAATTTTTTCCAGATGCTTTGTATGTTGTCTGAGCGCCACTCCAGGCACCCCTTTTGTGCCGAAATAGCTCAGTTGGGAGAGCGTTAGACTGAAGATCTAAATGTCCCTGGTTCAATCCCGGGTTTCGGCAGCTGGAATTTGTGTTTTGGGGACATATTGTCTCATTAAATGTTCCTTTGTTGGCATATGGTAGAGTAAGTTGAGTGCTGTATGGAGTCTTCAGTGTTGGATTGTTTTGAATTGTAAACTGGAGCTAAGCTAGTCCGATGCTAATCCACAGTGCAAGAGCCTCGTTATGGTTCATGGATCGTTGCTTTTTCACGAAATTCCGGCAATTTTTTCCAGATGCTTTGTATGTTGTCTGAGCGCCACTCCAGGCACCCTTTTTGTGCCGAAATAGCTCAGTTGGGAGAGCGTCAGACTGAAGATCTAAATGTCCCTGGTTCAATCCCGGGTTTCGGCAGCTGGAAGTTGTGTTTTGCGGACATATTGCCTCATTAAATGTTCCTTTGTTGGCATATGGTAGAGTAAGTTGAGTGCTGTATGGAGTCTTCAGTGTTGGATTGTTTTGAATTGTAAACTGGAGCTAAGCTAGTCCGATGTTAAGCGACAGTGCAAGAGCCTCTTGATGGTTCATGGATCGTTGCTTTTCCCCGAAATTCCGGCAATTTTTTCCAGATGCTTTGTATGTTGTCTGAGCGCCACTCCAGGCACCCCTTTTGTGCCGAAATAGCTCAGTTGGGAGAGCGTTAGACTGAAGATCTAAATGTCCCTGGTTCAATCCCGGGTTTCGGCAGCTGGAATTTGTGTTTTGGGGACATATTGTCTCATTAAATGTTCCTTTGTTGGCATATGGTAGAGTAAGTTGAGTGCTGTATGGAGTCTTCAGTGTTGGATTGTTTTGAATTGTAAACTGGAGCTAAGCTAGTCCTATGCTAAGCGACAGTGCAAGAGACTCTTGATGGTTCATGGATCGTTGCTTTTCCCCGAAATTCCGGCAATTTTTTCCAGATGCTTTGTATGTTGTCTGAGCGCCACTCCAGGCACCCCTTTTGTGCCGAAATAGCTCAGTTGGGAGAGCGTTAGACTGAAGATCTAAATGTCCCTGGTTCAATCCCGGGTTTCGGCAGCTGGAAGTTGTGTTTTGGGGACATATTGTCTCATTAAATGTTCCTTTGTTGGCATATGGTAGAGTAAGTTGAGTGCTGTATGGAGTCTTCAGTGTTGGATTGTTTTGAATTGTAAACTGGAGCTAAGCTAGTCCGATGCTAATCCACAGTGCAAGAGCCTCGTTATGGTTCATGGATCGTTGCTTTTTCACGAAATTCCGGCAATTTTTTCCAGATGCTTTGTATGTTGTCTGAGCGCCACTCCAGGCACCCTTTTTGTGCCGAAATAGCTCAGTTGGGAGAGCGTCAGACTGAAGATCTAAATGTCCCTGGTTCAATCCCGGGTTTCGGCAGCTGGAAGTTGTGTTTTGCGGACATATTGCCTCATTAAATGTTCCTTTGTTGGCATATGGTAGAGTAAGTTGAGTGCTGTATGGAGTCTTCAGTGTTGGATTGTTTTGAATTGTAAACTGGAGCTAAGCTAGTCCGATGTTAAGCGACAGTGCAAGAGCCTCTTGATGGTTCATGGATCGTTGCTTTTCCCCGAAATTCCGGCAATTTTTTCCAGATGCTTTGTATGTTGTCTGAGCGCCACTCCAGGCACCCCTTTTGTGCCGAAATAGCTCAGTTGGGAGAGCGTTAGACTGAAGATCTAAATGTCCCTGGTTCAATCCCGGGTTTCGGCAGCTGGAATTTGTGTTTTGGGGACATATTGTCTCATTAAATGTTCCTTTGTTGGCATATGGTAGAGTAAGTTGAGTGCTGTATGGAGTCTTCAGTGTTGGATTGTTTTGAATTGTAAACTGGAGCTAAGCTAGTCCGATGCTAATCCACAGTGCAAGAGCCTCGTTATGGTTCATGGATCGTTGCTTTTTCACGAAATTCCGGCAATTTTTTCCAGATGCTTTGTATGTTGTCTGAGCGCCACTCCAGGCACCCTTTTTGTGCCGAAATAGCTCAGTTGGGAGAGCGTCAGACTGAAGATCTAAATGTCCCTGGTTCAATCCCGGGTTTCGGCAGCTGGAAGTTGTGTTTTGCGGACATATTGCCTCATTAAATGTTCCTTTGTTGGCATATGGTAGAGTAAGTTGAGTGCTGTATGGAGTCTTCAGTGTTGGATTGTTTTGAATTGTAAACTGGAGCTAAGCTAGTCCGATGTTAAGCGACAGTGCAAGAGCCTCTTGATGGTTCATGGATCGTTGCTTTTCCCCGAAATTCCGGCAATTTTTTCCAGATGCTTTGTATGTTGTCTGAGCGCCACTCCAGGCACCCCTTTTGTGCCGAAATAGCTCAGTTGGGAGAGCGTTAGACTGAAGATCTAAATGTCCCTGGTTCAATCCCGGGTTTCGGCAGCTGGAATTTGTGTTTTGGGGACATATTGTCTCATTAAATGTTCCTTTGTTGGCATATGGTAGAGTAAGTTGAGTGCTGTATGGAGTCTTCAGTGTTGGATTGTTTTGAATTGTAAACTGGAGCTAAGCTAGTCCTATGCTAAGCGACAGTGCAAGAGACTCTTGATGGTTCATGGATCGTTGCTTTTCCCCGAAATTCCGGCAATTTTTTCCAGATGCTTTGTATGTTGTCTGAGCGCCACTCCAGGCACCCCTTTTGTGCCGAAATAGCTCAGTTGGGAGAGCGTTAGACTGAAGATCTAAATGTCCCTGGTTCAATCCCGGGTTTCGGCAGCTGGAAGTTGTGTTTTGGGGACATATTGTCTCATTAAATGTTCCTTTGTTGGCATATGGTAGAGTAAGTTGAGTGCTGTATGGAGTCTTCAGTGTTGGATTGTTTTGAATTGTAAACTGGAGCTAAGCTAGTCCGATGCTAATCCACAGTGCAAGAGCCTCGTTATGGTTCATGGATCGTTGCTTTTTCACGAAATTCCGGCAATTTTTTCCAGATGCTTTGTATGTTGTCTGAGCGCCACTCCAGGCACCCTTTTTGTGCCGAAATAGCTCAGTTGGGAGAGCGTCAGACTGAAGATCTAAATGTCCCTGGTTCAATCCCGGGTTTCGGCAGCTGGAAGTTGTGTTTTGCGGACATATTGCCTCATTAAATGTTCCTTTGTTGGCATATGGTAGAGTAAGTTGAGTGCTGTATGGAGTCTTCAGTGTTGGATTGTTTTGAATTGTAAACTGGAGCTAAGCTAGTCCGATGTTAAGCGACAGTGCAAGAGCCTCTTGATGGTTCATGGATCGTTGCTTTTCCCCGAAATTCCGGCAATTTTTTCCAGATGCTTTGTATGTTGTCTGAGCGCCACTCCAGGCACCCCTTTTGTGCCGAAATAGCTCAGTTGGGAGAGCGTTAGACTGAAGATCTAAATGTCCCTGGTTCAATCCCGGGTTTCGGCAGCTGGAATTTGTGTTTTGGGGACATATTGTCTCATTAAATGTTCCTTTGTTGGCATATGGTAGAGTAAGTTGAGTGCTGTATGGAGTCTTCAGTGTTGGATTGTTTTGAATTGTAAACTGGAGCTAAGCTAGTCCTATGCTAAGCGACAGTGCAAGAGACTCTTGATGGTTCATGGATCGTTGCTTTTCCCCGAAATTCCGGCAATTTTTTCCAGATGCTTTGTATGTTGTCTGAGCGCCACTCCAGGCACCCCTTTTGTGCCGAAATAGCTCAGTTGGGAGAGCGTTAGACTGAAGATCTAAATGTCCCTGGTTCAATCCCGGGTTTCGGCAGCTGGAAGTTGTGTTTTGGGGACATATTGTCTCATTAAATGTTCCTTTGTTGGCATATGGTAGAGTAAGTTTAGTGCTGTATGGAGTCTTCAGTGTTGGATTGTTTTGAATTGTAAACTGGAGCTAAGCTAGTCCGATGCTAATCCACAGTGCAAGAGCCTCGTTATGGTTCATGGATCGTTGCTTTTTCACGAAATTCCGGCAATTTTTTCCAGATGCTTTGTATGTTGTCTGAGCGCCACTCCAGGCACCCTTTTTGTGCCGAAATAGCTCAGTTGGGAGAGCGTCAGACTGAAGATCTAAATGTCCCTGGTTCAATCCCGGGTTTCGGCAGCTGGAAGTTGTGTTTTGCGGACATATTGCCTCATTAAATGTTCCTTTGTTGGCATATGGTAGAGTAAGTTGAGTGCTGTATGGAGTCTTCAGTGTTGGATTGTTTTGAATTGTAAACTGGAGCTAAGCTAGTCCGATGTTAAGCGACAGTGCAAGAGCCTCTTGATGGTTCATGGATCGTTGCTTTTCCCCGAAATTCCGGCAATTTTTTCCAGATGCTTTGTATGTTGTCTGAGCGCCACTCCAGGCACCCCTTTTGTGCCGAAATAGCTCAGTTGGGAGAGCGTTAGACTGAAGATCTAAATGTCCCTGGTTCAATCCCGGGTTTCGGCAGCTGGAATTTGTGTTTTGGGGACATATTGTCTCATTAAATGTTCCTTTGTTGGCATATGGTAGAGTAAGTTGAGTGCTGTATGGAGTCTTCAGTGTTGGATTGTTTTGAATTGTAAACTGGAGCTAAGCTAGTCCGATGTTAAGCGACAGTGCAAGAGCCTCTTGATGGTTCATGGATCGTTGCTTTTCCCCGAAATTCCGGCAATTTTTTCCAGATGCTTTGTATGTTGTCTGAGCGCCACTCCAGGCACCCCTTTTGTGCCGAAATAGCTCAGTTGGGAGAGCGTTAGACTGAAGATCTAAATGTCCCTGGTTCAATCCCGGGTTTCGGCAGCTGGAATTTGTGTTTTGGGGACATATTGTCTCATTAAATGTTCCTTTGTTGGCATATGGTAGAGTAAGTTGAGTGCTGTATGGAGTCTTCAGTGTTGGATTGTTTTGAATTGTAAACTGGAGCTAAGCTAGTCCTATGCTAAGCGACAGTGCAAGAGACTCTTGATGGTTCATGGATCGTTGCTTTTCCCCGAAATTCCGGCAATTTTTTCCAGATGCTTTGTATGTTGTCTGAGCGCCACTCCAGGCACCCCTTTTGTGCCGAAATAGCTCAGTTGGGAGAGCGTTAGACTGAAGATCTAAATGTCCCTGGTTCAATCCCGGGTTTCGGCAGCTGGAAGTTGTGTTTTGGGGACATATTGTCTCATTAAATGTTCCTTTGTTGGCATATGGTAGAGTAAGTTGAGTGCTGTATGGAGTCTTCAGTGTTGGATTGTTTTGAATTGTAAACTGGAGCTAAGCTAGTCCGATGCTAATCCACAGTGCAAGAGCCTCGTTATGGTTCATGGATCGTTGCTTTTTCACGAAATTCCGGCAATTTTTTCCAGATGCTTTGTATGTTGTCTGAGCGCCACTCCAGGCACCCTTTTTGTGCCGAAATAGCTCAGTTGGGAGAGCGTCAGACTGAAGATCTAAATGTCCCTGGTTCAATCCCGGGTTTCGGCAGCTGGAAGTTGTGTTTTGCGGACATATTGCCTCATTAAATGTTCCTTTGTTGGCATATGGTAGAGTAAGTTGAGTGCTGTATGGAGTCTTCAGTGTTGGATTGTTTTGAATTGTAAACTGGAGCTAAGCTAGTCCGATGTTAAGCGACAGTGCAAGAGCCTCTTGATGGTTCATGGATCGTTGCTTTTCCCCGAAATTCCGGCAATTTTTTCCAGATGCTTTGTATGTTGTCTGAGCGCCACTCCAGGCACCCCTTTTGTGCCGAAATAGCTCAGTTGGGAGAGCGTTAGACTGAAGATCTAAATGTCCCTGGTTCAATCCCGGGTTTCGGCAGCTGGAATTTGTGTTTTGGGGACATATTGTCTCATTAAATGTTCCTTTGTTGGCATATGGTAGAGTAAGTTGAGTGCTGTATGGAGTCTTCAGTGTTGGATTGTTTTGAATTGTAAACTGGAGCTAAGCTAGTCCTATGCTAAGCGACAGTGCAAGAGACTCTTGATGGTTCATGGATCGTTGCTTTTCCCCGAAATTCCGGCAATTTTTTCCAGATGCTTTGTATGTTGTCTGAGCGCCACTCCAGGCACCCCTTTTGTGCCGAAATAGCTCAGTTGGGAGAGCGTTAGACTGAAGATCTAAATGTCCCTGGTTCAATCCCGGGTTTCGGCAGCTGGAAGTTGTGTTTTGGGGACATATTGTCTCATTAAATGTTCCTTTGTTGGCATATGGTAGAGTAAGTTGAGTGCTGTATGGAGTCTTCAGTGTTGGATTGTTTTGAATTGTAAACTGGAGCTAAGCTAGTCCGATGCTAATCCACAGTGCAAGAGCCTCGTTATGGTTCATGGATCGTTGCTTTTTCACGAAATTCCGGCAATTTTTTCCAGATGCTTTGTATGTTGTCTGAGCGCCACTCCAGGCACCCTTTTTGTGCCGAAATAGCTCAGTTGGGAGAGCGTCAGACTGAAGATCTAAATGTCCCTGGTTCAATCCCGGGTTTCGGCAGCTGGAAGTTGTGTTTTGCGGACATATTGCCTCATTAAATGTTCCTTTGTTGGCATATGGTAGAGTAAGTTGAGTGCTGTATGGAGTCTTCAGTGTTGGATTGTTTTGAATTGTAAACTGGAGCTAAGCTAGTCCGATGTTAAGCGACAGTGCAAGAGCCTCTTGATGGTTCATGGATCGTTGCTTTTCCCCGAAATTCCGGCAATTTTTTCCAGATGCTTTGTATGTTGTCTGAGCGCCACTCCAGGCACCCCTTTTGTGCCGAAATAGCTCAGTTGGGAGAGCGTTAGACTGAAGATCTAAATGTCCCTGGTTCAATCCCGGGTTTCGGCAGCTGGAATTTGTGTTTTGGGGACATATTGTCTCATTAAATGTTCCTTTGTTGGCATATGGTAGAGTAAGTTGAGTGCTGTATGGAGTCTTCAGTGTTGGATTGTTTTGAATTGTAAACTGGAGCTAAGCTAGTCCTATGCTAAGCGACAGTGCAAGAGACTCTTGATGGTTCATGGATCGTTGCTTTTCCCCGAAATTCCGGCAATTTTTTCCAGATGCTTTGTATGTTGTCTGAGCGCCACTCCAGGCACCCCTTTTGTGCCGAAATAGCTCAGTTGGGAGAGCGTTAGACTGAAGATATAAATGTCCCTGGTTCAATCCCGGGTTTCGGCAGCTGGAAGTTGTGTTTTGGGGACATATTGCCTCGTTAAATGTTCCTTTGTTGGCATATGGTAGAGTAAGTTGAGTGCTGTATGGAGTCTTCAGTGTTGGATTGTTTTGAATTGTAAACTGGAGCTAAGCTAGTCCGATGCTAATCCACAGTGCAAGAGCCTCGTTATGGTTCATGGATCGTTGCTTTTTCACGAAATTCCGGCAATTTTTTCCAGATGCTTTGTATGTTGTCTGAGCGCCACTCCAGGCACCCTTTTTGTGCCGAAATAGCTCAGTTGGGAGAGCGTCAGACTGAAGATCTAAATGTCCCTGGTTCAATCCCGGGTTTCGGCAGCTGGAAGTTGTGTTTTGCGGACATATTGCCTCATTAAATGTTCCTTTGTTGGCATATGGTAGAGTAAGTTGAGTGCTGTATGGAGTCTTCAGTGTTGGATTGTTTTGAATTGTAAACTGGAGCTAAGCTAGTCCGATGTTAAGCGACAGTGCAAGAGCCTCTTGATGGTTCATGGATCGTTGCTTTTCCCCGAAATTCCGGCAATTTTTTCCAGATGCTTTGTATGTTGTCTGAGCGCCACTCCAGGCACCCCTTTTGTGCCGAAATAGCTCAGTTGGGAGAGCGTTAGACTGAAGATCTAAATGTCCCTGGTTCAATCCCGGGTTTCGGCAGCTGGAATTTGTGTTTTGGGGACATATTGTCTCATTAAATGTTCCTTTGTTGGCATATGGTAGAGTAAGTTGAGTGCTGTATGGAGTCTTCAGTGTTGGATTGTTTTGAATTGTAAACTGGAGCTAAGCTAGTCCGATGTTAAGCGACAGTGCAAGAGCCTCTTGATGGTTCATGGATCGTTGCTTTTCCCCGAAATTCCGGCAATTTTTTCCAGATGCTTTGTATGTTGTCTGAGCGCCACTCCAGGCACCCCTTTTGTGCCGAAATAGCTCAGTTGGGAGAGCGTTAGACTGAAGATCTAAATGTCCCTGGTTCAATCCCGGGTTTCGGCAGCTGGAATTTGTGTTTTGGGGACATATTGTCTCATTAAATGTTCCTTTGTTGGCATATGGTAGAGTAAGTTGAGTGCTGTATGGAGTCTTCAGTGTTGGATTGTTTTGAATTGTAAACTGGAGCTAAGCTAGTCCTATGCTAAGCGACAGTGCAAGAGACTCTTGATGGTTCATGGATCGTTGCTTTTCCCCGAAATTCCGGCAATTTTTTCCAGATGCTTTGTATGTTGTCTGAGCGCCACTCCAGGCACCCCTTTTGTGCCGAAATAGCTCAGTTGGGAGAGCGTTAGACTGAAGATCTAAATGTCCCTGGTTCAATCCCGGGTTTCGGCAGCTGGAAGTTGTGTTTTGGGGACATATTGTCTCATTAAATGTTCCTTTGTTGGCATATGGTAGAGTAAGTTGAGTGCTGTATGGAGTCTTCAGTGTTGGATTGTTTTGAATTGTAAACTGGAGCTAAGCTAGTCCGATGCTAATCCACAGTGCAAGAGCCTCGTTATGGTTCATGGATCGTTGCTTTTTCACGAAATTCCGTCAATTTTTTCCAGATGCTTTGTATGTTGTCTGAGCGCCACTCCAGGCACCCTTTTTGTGCCGAAATAGCTCAGTTGGGAGAGCGTCAGACTGAAGATCTAAATGTCCCTGGTTCAATCCCGGGTTTCGGCAGCTGGAAGTTGTGTTTTGCGGACATATTGCCTCATTAAATGTTCCTTTGTTGGCATATGGTAGAGTAAGTTGAGTGCTGTATGGAGTCTTCAGTGTTGGATTGTTTTGAATTGTAAACTGGAGCTAAGCTAGTCCGATGTTAAGCGACAGTGCAAGAGCCTCTTGATGGTTCATGGATCGTTGCTTTTCCCCGAAATTCCGGCAATTTTTCCCAGATGCTTTGTATGTTGTCTGAGCGCCACTCCAGGCACCCCTTTTGTGCCGAAATAGCTCAGTTGGGAGAGCGTTAGACTGAAGATCTAAATGTCCCTGGTTCAATCCCGGGTTTCGGCAGCTGGAATTTGTGTTTTGGGGACATATTGTCTCATTAAATGTTCCTTTGTTGGCATATGGTAGAGTAAGTTGAGTGCTGTATGGAGTCTTCAGTGTTGGATTGTTTTGAATTGTAAACTGGAGCTAAGCTAGTCCTATGCTAAGCGACAGTGCAAGAGCCTCTTGATGGTTCATGGATCGTTGCTTTTCCCCGAAATTCCGGCAATTTTTCCCAGATGCTTTGTATGTTGTCTGAGCGCCACTCCAGGCACCCCTTTTGTGCCGAAATAGCTCAGTTGGGAGAGCGTTAGACTGAAGATCTAAATGTCCCTGGTTCAATCCCGGGTTTCGGCAGCTGGAATTTGTGTTTTGGGGACATATTGTCTCATTAAATGTTCCTTTGTTGGCATATGGTAGAGTAAGTTGAGTGCTGTATGGAGTCTTCAGTGTTGGATTGTTTTGAATTGTAAACTGGAGCTAAGCTAGTCCTATGCTAAGCGACAGTGCAAGAGACTCTTGATGGTTCATGGATCGTTGCTTTTCCCCGAAATTCCGGCAATTTTTTCCAGATGCTTTGTATGTTGTCTGAGCGCCACTCCAGGCACCCCTTTTGTGCCGAAATAGCTCAGTTGGGAGAGCGTTAGACTGAAGATCTAAATGTCCCTGGTTCAATCCCGGGTTTCGGCAGCTGGAAGTTGTGTTTTGGGGACATATTGTCTCATTAAATGTTCCTTTGTTGGCATATGGTAGAGTAAGTTGAGTGCTGTATGGAGTCTTCAGTGTTGGATTGTTTTGAATTGTAAACTGGAGCTAAGCTAGTCCGATGCTAATCCACAGTGCAAGAGCCTCGTTATGGTTCATGGATCGTTGCTTTTTCACGAAATTCCGGCAATTTTTTCCAGATGCTTTGTATGTTGTCTGAGCGCCACTCCAGGCACCCTTTTTGTGCCGAAATAGCTCAGTTGGGAGAGCGTCAGACTGAAGATCTAAATGTCCCTGGTTCAATCCCGGGTTTCGGCAGCTGGAAGTTGTGTTTTGCGGACATATTGCCTCATTAAATGTTCCTTTGTTGGCATATGGTAGAGTAAGTTGAGTGCTGTATGGAGTCTTCAGTGTTGGATTGTTTTGAATTGTAAACTGGAGCTAAGCTAGTCCGATGTTAAGCGACAGTGCAAGAGCCTCTTGATGGTTCATGGATCGTTGCTTTTCCCCGAAATTCCGGCAATTTTTTCCAGATGCTTTGTATGTTGTCTGAGCGCCACTCCAGGCACCCCTTTTGTGCCGAAATAGCTCAGTTGGGAGAGCGTTAGACTGAAGATCTAAATGTCCCTGGTTCAATCCCGGGTTTCGGCAGCTGGAATTTGTGTTTTGGGGACATATTGTCTCATTAAATGTTCCTTTGTTGGCATATGGTAGAGTAAGTTGAGTGCTGTATGGAGTCTTCAGTGTTGGATTGTTTTGAATTGTAAACTGGAGCTAAGCTAGTCCTATGCTAAGCGACAGTGCAAGAGACTCTTGATGGTTCATGGATCGTTGCTTTTCCCCGAAATTCCGGCAATTTTTTCCAGATGCTTTGTATGTTGTCTGAGCGCCACTCCAGGCACCCCTTTTGTGCCGAAATAGCTCAGTTGGGAGAGCGTTAGACTGAAGATATAAATGTCCCTGGTTCAATCCCGGGTTTCGGCAGCTGGAAGTTGTGTTTTGGGGACATATTGCCTCGTTAAATGTTCCTTTGTTGGCATATGGTAGAGTAAGTTGAGTGCTGTATGGAGTCTTCAGTGTTGGATTGTTTTGAATTGTAAACTGGAGCTAAGCTAGTCCTATGCTAAGCGACAGTGCAAGAGACTCTTGATGGTTCATGGATCGTTGCTTTTCCCCGAAATTCCGGCAATTTTTTCCAGATGCTTTGTATGTTGTCTGAGCGCCACTCCAGGCACCCCTTTTGTTCCGAAATAGCTCAGTTGGGAGAGCGTTAGACTGAAGATCTAAATGTCCCTGGTTCAATCCCGGGTTTCGGCAGCTGGAATTTGTGTTTTGGGGACATATTGTCTCATTAAATGTTCCTTTGTTGGCATATGGTAGAGTAAGTTGAGTGCTGTATGGAGTCTTCAGTGTTGGATTGTTTTGAATTGTAAACTGGAGCTAAGCTAGTCCGATGCTAATCCACAGTGCAAGAGCCTCGTTATGGTTCATGGATCGTTGCTTTTTCACGAAATTCCGGCAATTTTTTCCAGATGCTTTGTATGTTGTCTGAGCGCCACTCCAGGCACCCTTTTTGTGCCGAAATAGCTCAGTTGGGAGAGCGTCAGACTGAAGATCTAAATGTCCCTGGTTCAATCCCGGGTTTCGGCAGCTGGAAGTTGTGTTTTGCGGACATATTGCCTCATTAAATGTTCCTTTGTTGGCATATGGTAGAGTAAGTTGAGTGCTGTATGGAGTCTTCAGTGTTGGATTGTTTTGAATTGTAAACTGGAGCTAAGCTAGTCCGATGTTAAGCGACAGTGCAAGAGCCTCTTGATGGTTCATGGATCGTTGCTTTTCCCCGAAATTCCGGCAATTTTTTCCAGATGCTTTGTATGTTGTCTGAGCGCCACTCCAGGCACCCCTTTTGTGCCGAAATAGCTCAGTTGGGAGAGCGTTAGACTGAAGATCTAAATGTCCCTGGTTCAATCCCGGGTTTCGGCAGCTGGAATTTGTGTTTTGGGGACATATTGTCTCATTAAATGTTCCTTTGTTGGCATATGGTAGAGTAAGTTGAGTGCTGTATGGAGTCTTCAGTGTTGGATTGTTTTGAATTGTAAACTGGAGCTAAGCTAGTCCGATGCTAATCCACAGTGCAAGAGCCTTGTTATGGTTCAAGGATCGTTGCTTTTTCACGAAATTCCGGCAATTTTTTCCAGATGCTTTGTATGTTGTCTGAGCGCCACTCCAGGCACCCTTTTTTTGCCGAAATAGCTCAGTTGGGAGAGCGTCAGACTGAAGATCTAAATGTCCCTGGTTCAATCCCGGGTTTCGGCAGCTGGAAGTTGTGTTTTGCGGACATATTGCCTCATTAAATGTTCCTTTGTTGGCATATGGTAGAGTAAGTTGAGTGCTGTATGGAGTCTTCAGTGTTGGATTGTTTTGAATTGTAAACTGGAGCTAAGCTAGTCCGATGCTAATCCACAGTGCAAGAGCCTCGTTATGGTTCATGGATCGTTGCTTTTTCACGAAATTCCGGCAATTTTTTCCAGATGCTTTGTATGTTGTCTGAGCGCCACTCCAGGCACCCTTTTTGTGCAGAAATAGCTCAGTTGGGAGAGCGTCAGACTGAAGATCTAAATGTCCCTGGTTCAATCCCGGGTTTCGGCAGCTGGAAGTTGTGTTTTGCGGACATATTGCCTCATTAAATGTTCCTTTGTTGGCATATGGTAGAGTAAGTTGAGTGCTGTATGGAGTCTTCAGTGTTGGATTGTTTTGAATTGTAAACTGGAGCTAAGCTAGTCCGATGCTAAGCGACAGTGCAAGAGACTCTTGATGGTTCATGGATCGTTGCTTTTCCCCGAAATTCCGGCAATTTTTTCCAGATGCTTTGTATGTTGTCTGAGCGCCACTCCAGGCACCCTTTTTGTGCCAAAATAGCTCAGTTGGGAGAGCGTTAGACTGAAGATTTAAATGTCCCTGGTTCAATCCCGGGTTTCGGCAGCTGGAAGTTGTGTTTTGGGGACATATTGCCTAGTTAAATGTTCCTTTGTTGGCATATGGTAGAGTAAGTTGAGTGCTGTATGGAGTCTTCAGTGTTGTCCCTGAAGTTCAGAACACACCAGTTAATATAACTAGTCAACAAAGTAGGAAAGCAGAAAGCAAACATTCCTGAAATGTCTGTCATTTTTCATTCATTCACAGCAATCTGGTGCCATTCACTCGCTTCCCTTATGTGCTCACCCTGAGGTTGAGGCCTGTATGGAGAGTTCAGTGTTGGATTGTTTTGAATTGTAAACTGGAGCTAAGCTAGTCCGATGCTAAGTGACAGTGCAAGAGCCTCTTGATGGTTCATGGATCGTTGCTTTTCCCCGAAATTCCGGCAATTTTTTCCAGATGCTTTGTATGTTGTCTGAGTGCCACTCCAGGCACCCCTTTTGTGCCGAAATAGCTCAGTTGGGAGAGCGTTAGACTGAAGATCTAAATGTCCCTGGTTCAATCCTGGGTTTCGGCAGCTGGAAGTTGTGTTTTGGGGACATATTGCCTAGTTAAATGTTCCTTTGTTGGCATATGGTAGAGTAAGTTGAGTGCTGTATGGAGTCTTCAGTGTTGTCCCTGAAGTTCAGAACACACCAGTTAATATAACTAGTCAACAAAGTAGGAAAGCAGAAAGCAAACATTCCTGAAATGTCTGTCATTTTTCATTCATTCACAGCAATCTGGTGCCATTCACTCGCTTCCCTTATGTGCTCACCCTGAGGTTGAGGCCTGTATGGAGAGTTCAGTGTTGGATTGTTTTGAATTGTAAACTGGAGCTAAGCTAGTCCGATGCTAAGTGACAGTGCAAGAGCCTCTTGATGGTTCATGGATCGTTGCTTTTCCCCGAAATTCCGGCAATTTTTTCCAGATGCTTTGTATGTTGTCTGAGTGCCACTCCAGGCACCCCTTTTGTGCCGAAATAGCTCAGTTGGGAGAGCGTTAGACTGAAGATCTAAATGTCCCTGGTTCAATCCCGGGTTTCGGCAGCTGGAAGTTGTGTTTTGGGGACATATTGCCTAGTTAAATGTTCCTTTGTTGGCATATGGTAGAGTAAGTTGAGTGCTGTATGGAGTCTTCAGTGTTGTCCCTGAAGTTCAGAACACACCAGTTAATATAACTAGTCAACAAAGTAGGAAAGCAGACATTCCTGAAATGTCTGTCATTTTTCATTCATTCACAGCAATCTGGTGCCATTCACTCGCTTCCCTTATGTGCTCACCCTGAGGTTGAGGCCTGTATGGAGAGTTCAGTATTGGATTGTTTTGAATTGTAAACTGGAGCTAAGCTAGTCCGATGCTAAGTGACAGTGCAAGAGCCTCTTGATGGTTCATGGATCGTTGCTTTTCCCCGAAATTCCGGCAATTTTTTCCAGATGCTTTGTATGTTGTCTGAGTGCCACTCCAGGCACCCCTTTTGTGCCGAAATAGCTCAGTTGGGAGAGCGTTAGACTGAAGATCTAAATGTCCCTGGTTCAATCCCGGGTTTCGGCAGCTGGAAGTTGTGTTTTGGGGACATATTGCCTAGTTAAATGTTCCTTTGTTGGCATATGGTAGAGTAAGTTGAGTGCTGTATGGAGTCTTCAGTGTTGTCCCTGAAGTTCAGAACACACCAGTTAATATAACTAGTCAACAAAGTACGAAAGCAGAAAGCAAACATTCCTGAAATGTCTGTCATTTTTCATTCATTCACAGCAATCTGGTGCCATTCACTCGCTTCCCTTATGTGCTCACCCTGAGGTTGAGGCCTGTATGGAGAGTTCAGTGTTAGATTGCTTTGAATTGTAAACTGGAGCTAAGCTAGTCCGATGCTAAGCGACAGTGCAAGAGCCTCTTGATGGTTCATGGATCGTTGCTTTTCCCCGAAATTCCGGCAATTTTTTCCAGATGCTTTGTATGTTGTCTGAGTGCCACTCCAGGCACCCCTTTTGTGCCGAAATAGCTCAGTTGGGAGAGCGTTAGACTGAAGATCTAAATGTCCCTGGTTCAATCCCGGGTTTCGGCAGCTGGAAGTTGTGTTTTGGGGACATATTGCCTCGTTAAATGTTCCTTTGTTGGCATATGGTAGAGTAAGTTGAGTGCTGTATGGAGTCTTCAGTGTTGTCCCTGAAGTTCAGAACACACCAGTTAATATAACTAGTCAACAAAGTACGAAAGCAGAAAGCAAACATTCCTGAAATGTCTGTCATTTTTCATTCATTCACAGCAATCTGGTGCCATTCACTCGCTTCCCTTATGTGCTCACCCTGAGGTTGAGGCCTGTATGGAGAGTTCAGTGTTGGATTGTTTTGAATTGTAAACTGGAGCTAAGCTAGTCCGATGCTAAGTGACAGTGCAAGAGCCTCTTGATGGTTCATGGATCGTTGCTTTTCCCCGAAATTCCGGCAATTTTTTCCAGATGCTTTGTATGTTGTCTGAGTGCCACTCCAGGCACCCCTTTTGTGCCGAAATAGCTCAGTTGGGAGAGCGTTAGACTGAAGATCTAAATGTCCCTGGTTCAATCCTGGGTTTCGGCAGCTGGAAGTTGTGTTTTGGGGACATATTGCCTAGTTAAATGTTCCTTTGTTGGCATATGGTAGAGTAAGTTGAGTGCTGTATGGAGTCTTCAGTGTTGTCCCTGAAGTTCAGAACACACCAGTTAATATAACTAGTCAACAAAGTACGAAAGCAGAAAGCAAACATTCCTGAAATGTCTGTCATTTTTCATTCATTCACAGCAATCTGGTGCCATTCACTCGCTTCCCTTATGTGCTCACCCTGAGGTTGAGGCCTGTATGGAGAGTTCAGTGTTGGATTGTTTTGAATTGTAAACTGGAGCTAAGCTAGTCCGATGCTAAGTGACAGTGCAAGAGCCTCTTGATGGTTCATGGATCGTTGCTTTTCCCCGAAATTCCGGCAATTTTTTCCAGATGCTTTGTATGTTGTCTGAGTGCCACTCCAGGCACCCCTTCTGTGCCGAAATAGCTCAGTTGGGAGAGCGTTAGACTGAAGATCTAAATGTCCCTGGTTCAATCCCGGGTTTCGGCAGCTGGAAGTTGTGTTTTGGGGACATATTGCCTAGTTAAATGTTCCTTTGTTGGCATATGGTAGAGTAAGTTGAGTGCTGTATGGAGTCTTCAGTGTTGTCCCTGAAGTTCAGAACACACCAGTTAATATAACTAGTCAACAAAGTACGAAAGCAGAAAGCAAACATTCCTGAAATGTCTGTCATTTTTCATTCATTCACAGCAATCTGGTGCCATTCACTCGCTTCCCTTATGTGCTCACCCTGAGGTTGAGGCCTGTATGGAGAGTTCAGTGTTAGATTGCTTTGAATTGTAAACTGGAGCTAAGCTAGTCCGATGCTAAGTGACAGTGCAAGAGCCTCTTGATGGTTCATGGATCGTTGCTTTTCCCCGAAATTCCGGCAATTTTTTCCAGATGCTTTGTATGTTGTCTGAGTGCCACTCCAGGCACCCCTTTTGTGCCGAAATAGCTCAGTTGGGAGAGCGTTAGACTGAAGATCTAAATGTCCCTGGTTCAATCCCGGGTTTCGGCAGCTGGAAGTTGTGTTTTGGGGACATATTGCCTCGTTAAATGTTCCTTTGTTGGCATATGGTAGAGTAAGTTGAGTGCTGTATGGAGTCTTCAGTGTTGTCCCTGAAGTTCAGAACACACCAGTTAATATAACTAGTCAACAAAGTACGAAAGCAGAAAGCAAACATTCCTGAAATGTCTGTCATTTTTCATTCATTCACAGCAATCTGGTGCCATTCACTCGCTTCCCTTATGTGCTCACCCTGAGGTTGAGGCCTGTATGGAGAGTTCAGTGTTAGATTGCTTTGAATTGTAAACTGGAGCTAAGCTAGTCCGATGCTAAGTGACAGTGCAAGAGCCTCTTGATGGTTCATGGATCGTTGCTTTTCCCCGAAATTCCGGCAATTTTTTCCAGATGCTTTGTATGTTGTCTGAGTGCCACTCCAGGCACCCCTTTTGTGCCGAAATAGCTCAGTTGGGAGAGCGTTAGACTGAAGATCTAAATGTCCCTGGTTCAATCCCGGGTTTCGGCAGCTGGAAGTTGTGTTTTGGGGACATATTGCCTCGTTAAATGTTCCTTTGTTGGCATATGGTAGAGTAAGTTGAGTGCTGTATGGAGTCTTCAGTGTTGTCCCTGAAGTTCAGAACACACCAGTTAATATAACTAGTCAACAAAGTACGAAAGCAGAAAGCAAACATTCCTGAAATGTCTGTCATTTTTCATTCATTCACAGCAATCTGGTGCCATTCACTCGCTTCCCTTATGTGCTCACCCTGAGGTTGAGGCCTGTATGGAGAGTTCAGTGTTGGATTGTTTTGAATTGTAAACTGGAGCTAAGCTAGTCCGATGCTAAGTGACAGTGCAAGAGCCTCTTGATGGTTCATGGATCGTTGCTTTTCCCCGAAATTCCGGCAATTTTTTCCAGATGCTTTGTATGTTGTCTGAGTGCCACTCCAGGCACCCCTTCTGTGCCGAAATAGCTCAGTTGGGAGAGCGTTAGACTGAAGATCTAAATGTCCCTGGTTCAATCCCGGGTTTCGGCAGCTGGAAGTTGTGTTTTGGGGACATATTGCCTAGTTAAATGTTCCTTTGTTGGCATATGGTAGAGTAAGTTGAGTGCTGTATGGAGTCTTCAGTGTTGTCCCTGAAGTTCAGAACACACCAGTTAATATAACTAGTCAACAAAGTACGAAAGCAGAAAGCAAACATTCCTGAAATGTCTGTCATTTTTCATTCATTCACAGCAATCTGGTGCCATTCACTCGCTTCCCTTATGTGCTCACCCTGAGGTTGAGGCCTGTATGGAGAGTTCAGTGTTAGATTGCTTTGAATTGTAAACTGGAGCTAAGCTAGTCCGATGCTAAGTGACAGTGCAAGAGCCTCTTGATGGTTCATGGATCGTTGCTTTTCCCCGAAATTCCGGCAATTTTTTCCAGATGCTTTGTATGTTGTCTGAGTGCCACTCCAGGCACCCCTTTTGTGCCGAAATAGCTCAGTTGGGAGAGCGTTAGACTGAAGATCTAAATGTCCCTGGTTCAATCCCGGGTTTCGGCAGCTGGAAGTTGTGTTTTGGGGACATATTGCCTCGTTAAATGTTCCTTTGTTGGCATATGGTAGAGTAAGTTGAGTGCTGTATGGAGTCTTCAGTGTTGTCCCTGAAGTTCAGAACACACCAGTTAATATAACTAGTCAACAAAGTACGAAAGCAGAAAGCAAACATTCCTGAAATGTCTGTCATTTTTCATTCATTCACAGCAATCTGGTGCCATTCACTCGCTTCCCTTATGTGCTCACCCTGAGGTTGAGGCCTGTATGGAGAGTTCAGTGTTAGATTGCTTTGAATTGTAAACTGGAGCTAAGCTAGTCCGATGCTAAGTGACAGTGCAAGAGCCTCTTGATGGTTCATGGATCGTTGCTTTTCCCCGAAATTCCGGCAATTTTTTCCAGATGCTTTGTATGTTGTCTGAGTGCCACTCCAGGCACCCCTTTTGTGCCGAAATAGCTCAGTTGGGAGAGCGTTAGACTGAAGATCTAAATGTCCCTGGTTCAATCCCGGGTTTCGGCAGCTGGAAGTTGTGTTTTGGGGACATATTGCCTCGTTAAATGTTCCTTTGTTGGCATATGGTAGAGTAAGTTGAGTGCTGTATGGAGTCTTCAGTGTTGTCCCTGAAGTTCAGAACACACCAGTTAATATAACTAGTCAACAAAGTACGAAAGCAGAAAGCAAACATTCCTGAAATGTCTGTCATTTTTCATTCATTCACAGCAATCTGGTGCCATTCACTCGCTTCCCTTATGTGCTCACCCTGAGGTTGAGGCCTGTATGGAGAGTTCAGTGTTGGATTGTTTTGAATTGTAAACTGGAGCTAAGCTAGTCCGATGCTAAGTGACAGTGCAAGAGCCTCTTGATGGTTCATGGATCGTTGCTTTTCCCCGAAATTCCGGCAATTTTTTCCAGATGCTTTGTATGTTGTCTGAGTGCCACTCCAGGCACCCCTTTTGTGCCGAAATAGCTCAGTTGGGAGAGCGTTAGACTGAAGATCTAAATGTCCCTGGTTCAATCCCGGGTTTCGGCAGCTGGAAGTTGTATTTTGGGGACATATTGCCTCGTTAAATGTTCCTTTGTTGGCATATGGTAGAGTAAGTTGAGTGCTGTATGGAGTCTTCAGTGTTGTCCCTGAAGTTCAGAACACACCAGTTAATATAACTAGTCAACAAAGTACGAAAGCAGAAAGCAAACATTCCTGAAATGTCTGTCATTTTTCATTCATTCACAGCAATCTGGTGCCATTCACTCGCTTCCCTTATGTGCTCACCCTGAGGTTGAGGCCTGTATGGAGAGTTCAGTGTTGGATTGTTTTGAATTGTAAACTGGAGCTAAGCTAGTCCGATGCTAAGTGACAGTGCAAGAGCCTCTTGATGGTTCATGG
The DNA here is from genome assembly GCF_050575085.1 of Anarhichas minor. Taxonomy (NCBI): domain Eukaryota; kingdom Metazoa; phylum Chordata; class Actinopteri; order Perciformes; family Anarhichadidae; genus Anarhichas; species Anarhichas minor. The sequence continues at coordinate 5,007,784 of NW_027466469.1, read as the reverse complement.
ATCGTTGCTTTTCCCCGAAATTCCGGCAATTTTTTCCAGATGCTTTGTATGTTGTCTGAGTGCCACTCCAGGCACCCCTTTTGTGCCGAAATAGCTCAGTTGGGAGAGCGTTAGACTGAAGATGTAAATGTCCCTGGTTCAGTCCCGGGTTTCGGCAGCTGGAAGTTGTGTTTTGGGGACATATTGCCTCGTTAAATGTTCCTTTGTTGGCATATGGTAGAGTAAGTTGAGTGCTGTATGGAGTCTTCAGTGTTGTCCCTGAAGTTCAGAACACACCAGTTAATATAACTAGTCAACAAAGTACGAAAGCAGAAAGCAAACATTCCTGAAATGTCTGTCATTTTTCATTCATTCACAGCAATCTGGTGCCATTCACTCGCTTCCCTTATGTGCTCACCCTGAGGTTGAGGCCTGTATGGAGAGTTCAGTGTTGGATTGTTTTGAATTGTAAACTGGAGCTAAGCTAGTCCGATGCTAATCCACAGTGCAAGAGCCTCGTTATGGTTCATGGATCGTTGCTTTTTCCCGAAATTCCGGCAATTTTTTCCAGATGCTTTGTATGTTGTCTGAGCGCCACTCCAGGCACCCTTTTCGTGCCGAAATAGCTCAGTTGGGAGAGCGTTAGACTGAAGATCTAAATGTCCCTGGTTCAATCCCGGGTTTCGGCAGCTGGAAGTTGTGTTTTGGGGACATATTGCCTCGTTAAATGTTCCTTTGTTGGCATATGGTAGAGTAAGTTGAGTGCTGTATGGAGTCTTCAGTGTTGGATTGTTTTGAATTGTAAACTGGAGCTAAGCTAGTCCGATGCTAAGCGACAGTGCAAGAGACTCTTGATGGTTCATGGATCGTTGCTTTTCCCCGAAATTCCGGTAATTTTTTCCAGATGCTTTGTATGTTGTCTGAGCGCCACTCCAGGCAGCACTTTTGTGCCGAAATAGCTCAGTTGGGAGAGCGTTAGACTGAAGATCTAAATGTCCCTGGTTCAATCCCGGGTTTCGGCAGCTGGAATTTGTGTTTTGGGGACATATTGCCTCGTTAAATGTTCCTTTGTTGGCATATGGTAGAGTAAGTTGAGTGCTGTATGGAGTCTTCAGTGTTGTCCCTGAAGTTCAGAACACACCAGTTAATATAACTAGTCAACAAAGTACGAAAGCAGAAAGCAAACATTCCTGAAATGTCTGTCATTTTTCATTCATTCACAGCAATCTGGTGCCATTCACTCGCTTCCCTTATGTGCTCACCCTGAGGTTGAGGCCTGTATGGAGAGTTCAGTGTTGGATTGTTTTGAATTGTAAACTGGAGCTAAGCTAGTCCGATGCTAAGTGACAGTGCAAGAGCCTCTTGATGGTTCATGGATCGTTGCTTTTCCCCGAAATTCCGGCAATTTTTTCCAGATGCTTTGTATGTTGTCTGAGTGCCACTCCAGGCACCCCTTTTGTGCCGAAATAGCTCAGTTGGGAGAGCGTTAGACTGAAGATCTAAATGTCCCTGGTTCAATCCCGGGTTTCGGCAGCTGGAAGTTGTGTTTTGGGGACATATTGCCTCGTTAAATGTTCCTTTGTTGGCATATGGTAGAGTAAGTTGAGTGCTGTATGGAGTCTTCAGTGTTGTCCCTGAAGTTCAGAACACACCAGTTAATATAACTAGTCAACAAAGTACGAAAGCAGAAAGCAAACATTCCTGAAATGTCTGTCATTTTTCATTCATTCACAGCAATCTGGTGCGATTCACTCGCTTCCCTTATGTGCTCACCCTGAGGTTGAGGCCTGTATGGAGAGTTCAGTGTTAGATTGCTTTGAATTGTAAACTGGAGCTAAGCTAGTCCGATGCTAAGCGACAGTGCAAGAGCCTCTTGATGGTTTATGGATCGTTGCTTTTCCCCGAAATTCCGGCAATTTTTTCCAGATGCTTTGTATGTTGTCTGAGTGCCACTCCAGGCACCCTTTTTGTGCCGAAATAGCTCAGTTGGGAGAGCGTTAGACTGAAGATCTAAATGTCCCTGGTTCAATCCCGGGTTTCGGCAGCTGGAAGTTGTCTTTTGGGGACATATTGCCTTGTTAAATGTTCCTTTGTTGGCATATGGTAGAGTAAGTTGAGTGCTGTATGGAGTCTTCAGTGTTGGATTGTTTTGAATTGTAAACTGGAGCTAAGCTAGTCCGATGCTAAGCGACAGTGCAAGAGACTCTTGATGGTTCATGGATCGTTGCTTTTCCCCGAAATTCCGGCAATTTTTTCCAGATGCTTTGTATGTTGTCTGAGCGCCACTCCAGGCACCACTTTTGTGCCGAAATAGCTCAGTTGGGAGAGCGTTAGACTGAAGATCTAAATGTCCCTGGTTCAATCCCGGGTTTCGGCAGCTGGAAGTTGTGTTTTGGGGACATATTGCCTCGTTAAATGTTCCTTTGTTGGCATATGGTAGAGTAAGTTGAGTGCTGTATGGAGTCTTCAGTGTTGTCCCTGAAGTTCAGAACACACCAGTTAATATAACTAGTCAACAAAGTACGAAAGCAGAAAGCAAACATTCCTGAAATGTCTGTCATTTTTCATTCATTCACAGCAATCTGGTGCGATTCACTCGCTTCCCTTATGTGCTCACCCTGAGGTTGAGGCCTGTATGGAGAGTTCAGTGTTAGATTGCTTTGAATTGTAAACTGGAGCTAAACTAGTCCAATGCTAAGCGACAGTGCAAGAGCCTCTTGATGGTTCATGGATCGTTGCTTTTCCCCGAAATTCCGGCAATTTTTTCCAGATGCTTTGTATGTTGTCTGAGTGCCACTCCAGGCACCCTTTTTGTGCCGAAATAGCTCAGTTGGGAGAGCGTTAGACTGAAGATCTAAATGTCCCTGGTTCAATCCCGGGTTTCGGCAGCTGGAAGTTGTCTTTTGGGGACATATTGCCTTGTTAAATGTTCCTTTGTTGGCATATGGTAGAGTAAGTTGAGTGCTGTATGGAGTCTTCAGTGTTGGATTGTTTTGAATTGTAAACTGGAGCTAAGCTAGTCCGATGCTAATCCACAGTGCAAGAGCCTCGTTATGGTTCATGGATCGTTGCTTTTTCCCGAAATTCCGGCAATTTTTTCCAGATGCTTTGTATGTTGTCTGAGTGCCACTCCAGGCACCCTTTTTGTGCCGAAATAGCTCAGTTGGGAGAGCGTTAGACTGAAGATCTAAATGTCCCTGGTTCAATCCCGGGTTTCGGCAGCTGGAAGTTGTCTTTTGGGGACATATTGCCTTGTTAAATGTTCCTTTGTTGGCATATGGTAGAGTAAGTTGAGTGCTGTATGGAGTCTTCAGTGTTGGATTGTTTTGAATTGTAAACTGGAGCTAAGCTAGTCCGATGCTAATCCACAGTGCAAGAGCCTCGTTATGGTTCATGGATCGTTGCTTTTTCCCGAAATTCTGGCAATTTTTTCCAGATGCTTTGTATGTTGTCTGAGCGCCACTCCAGGCACCTTTTTCGTGCCGAAATAGCTCAGTTGGGAGAGTGTTAGACTGAAGATCTAAATGTCCCTGGTTCAATCCCGGGTTTCGGCAGCTGGAAGTTGTGTTTTGGGGACATATTGCCTCGTTAAATGTTCCTTTGTTGGCATATGGTAGAGTAAGTTGAGTGCTGTATGGAGTCTTCAGTGTTGGATTGTTTTGAATTGTAAACTGGAGCTAAGCTAGTCCGATGCTAAGCGACAGTTCAAGAGACTCTTGATGGTTCATGGATCGTTGCTTTTCCCCGAAATTCCGGTAATTTTTTCCAGATGCTTTGTATGTTGTCTGAGCGCCACTCCAGGCAGCACTTTTGTGCCGAAATAGCTCAGTTGGGAGAGCGTTAGACTGAAGATCTAAATGTCCCTGGTTCAATCCCGGGTTTCGGCAGCTGGAATTTGTGTTTTGGGGACATATTGCCTCGTTAAATGTTCCTTTGTTGGCATATGGTAGAGTAAGTTGAGTGCTGTATGGAGTCTTCAGTGTTGTCCCTGAAGTTCAGAACACACCAGTTAATATAACTAGTCAACAAAGTACGAAAGCAGAAAGCAAACATTCCTGAAATGTCTGTCATTTTTCATTCATTCACAGCAATCTGGTGCCATTCACTCGCTTCCCTTATGTGCTCACCCTGAGGTTGAGGCCTGTATGGAGAGTTCAGTGTTGGATTGTTTTGAATTGTAAACTGGAGCTAAGCTAGTCCGATGCTAAGTGACAGTGCAAGAGCCTCTTGATGGTTCATGGATCGTTGCTTTTCCCCGAAATTCCGGCAATTTTTTCCAGATGCTTTGTATGTTGTCTGAGTGCCACTCCAGGCACCCCTTTTGTGCCGAAATAGCTCAGTTGGGAGAGCGTTAGACTGAAGATCTAAATGTCCCTGGTTCAATCCCGGGTTTCGGCCGCTGGAAGTTGTGTTTTGGGGACATATTGCCTCGTTAAATGTTCCTTTGTTGGCATATGGTAGAGTAAGTTGAGTGCTGTATGGAGTCTTCAGTGTTGGATTGTTTTGAATTGTAAACTGGAGCTAAGCTAGTCCGATGCTAAGCGACAGTGCAAGAGACTCTTGATGGTTCATGGATCGTTGCTTTTCCCCGAAATTCCGGCAATTTTTTCCAGATGCTTTGTATGTTGTCTGAGCGCCACTCCAGGCACCACTTTTGTGCCGAAATAGCTCAGTTGGGAGAGCGTTAGACTGAAGATCTAAATGTCCCTGGTTCAATCCCGGGTTTCGGCAGCTGGAAGTTGTGTTTTGGGGACATATTGCCTCGTTAAATGTTCCTTTGTTGGCATATGGTAGAGTAAGTTGAGTGCTGTATGGAGTCTTCAGTGTTGTCCCTGAAGTTCAGAACACACCAGTTAATATAACTAGTCAACAAAGTACGAAAGCAGAAAGCAAACATTCCTGAAATGTCTGTCATTTTTCATTCATTCACAGCAATCTGGTGCGATTCACTCGCTTCCCTTATGTGCTCACCCTGAGGTTGAGGCCTGTATGGAGAGTTCAGTGTTAGATTGCTTTGAATTGTAAACTGGAGCTAAGCTAGTCCGATGCTAAGCGACAGTGCAAGAGCCTCTTGATGGTTCATGGATCGTTGCTTTTCCCCGAAATTCCGGCAATTTTTTCCAGATGCTTTGTATGTTGTCTGAGTGCCACTCCAGGCAGCACTTTTGTGCCGAAATAGCTCAGTTGGGAGAGCGTTAGACTGAAGATCTAAATGTCCCTGGTTCAATCCCGGGTTTCGGCAGCTGGAAGTTGTGTTTTGGGGACATATTGCCTCGTTAAATGTTCCTTTGTTGGCATATGGTAGAGTAAGTTGAGTGCTGTATGGAGTCTTCAGTGTTGGATTGTTTTGAATTGTAAACTGGAGCTAAGCTAGTCCGATGCTAAGCGACAGTGCAAGAGCCTCGTTATGGTTCATGGATCGTTGCTTTTTCACGAAATTCCGGCAATTTTTTCCAGATGCTTTGTATGTTGTCTGAGCGCCACTCCTGGCACCCTTTTTGTGCCAAAATAGCTCAGTTGGGAGAGCGTTAGACTGAAGATCTAAATGTCCCTGGTTCAATCCTGGGTTTCGGCAGCTGGAAGTTGTGTTTTGGGGACATATTGCCTCGTTAAATGTTCCTTTGTTGGCATATGGTAGAGTAAGTTGAGTGCTGTATGGAGTCTTCAGTGTTGGATTGTTTTGAATTGTAAACTGGAGCTAAGCGACAGTGCAAGAGACTCTTGATGGTTCATGGATCGTTGCTTTTCCCCGAAATTCCGGCAATTTTTTCCAGATGCTTTGTATGTTGTCTGAGCGCCACTCCAGGCACCCTTTTTGTGCCAAAATAGCTCAGTTGGGAGAGCGTTAGACTGAAGATCTAAATGTCCCTGGTTCAATCCAGGGTTTCGGCAGCTGGGAGTTGTGTTTTGGGGACATATTGCCTAGTTAAATGTTCCTTTGTTGGCATATGGTAGAGTAAGTTGAGTGCTGTATGGAGTCTTCAGTGTTGTCCCTGAAGTTCAGAACACACCAGTTAATATAACTAGTCAACAAAGTACGAAAGCAGAAAGCAAACATTCCTGAAATGTCTGTCATTTTTCATTCATTCACAGCAATCTGGTGCGATTCACTCGCTTCCCTTATGTGCTCACCCTGAGGTTGAGGCCTGTATGGAGAGTTCAGTGTTAGATTGCTTTGAATTGTAAACTGGAGCTAAGCTAGTCCGATGCTAAGCGACAGTGCAAGAGCCTCTTGATGGTTCATGGATCGTTGCTTTTTCCCGAAATTCCGGCAATTTTTTCCAGATGCTTTGTATGTTGTCTGAGCGCCACTCCAGGCACCCTTTTTGTGCCGAAATAGCTCAGTTGGGAGAGCGTTAGACTGAAGATCTAAATGTCCCTGGTTCAATCCCGGGTTTCGGCAGCTGGAAGTTGTGTTTTGGGGACATATTGCCTCGTTAAATGTTCCTTTGTTGGCATATGGTAGAGTAAGTTGAGTGCTGTATGGAGTCTTCAGTGTTGGATTGTTTTGAATTGTAAACTGGAGCGAAGCTAGTCCGATGCTAAGCGACAGTGCAAGAGCCTCGTTATGGTTCATGGATCGTTGCTTTTTCACGAAATTCCGGCAATTTTTTCCAGATGCTTTGTATGTTGTCTGAGCGCCACTCCTGGCACCCTTTTTGTGCCAAAATAGCTCAGTTGGGAGAGCGTTAGACTGAAGATCTAAATGTCCCTGGTTCAATCCTGGGTTTCGGCAGCTGGAAGTTGTGTTTTGGGGACATATTGCCTCGTTAAATGTTCCTTTGTTGGCATATGGTAGAGTAAGTTGAGTGCTGTATGGAGTCTTCAGTGTTGGATTGTTTTGAATTGTAAACTGGAGCTAAGCGACAGTGCAAGAGACTCTTGATGGTTCATGGATCGTTGCTTTTCCCCGAAATTCCGGCAATTTTTTCCAGATGCTTTGTATGTTGTCTGAGCGCCACTCCAGGCACCCTTTTTGTGCCAAAATAGCTCAGTTGGGAGAGCGTTAGACTGAAGATCTAAATGTCCCTGGTTCAATCCCGGGTTTCGGCAGCTGGAAGTTGTCTTTTGGGGACATATTGCCTTGTTAAATGTTCCTTTGTTGGCATATGGTAGAGTAAGTTGAGTGCTGTATGGAGTCTTCAGTGTTGGATTGTTTTGAATTGTAAACTGGAGCTAAGCTAGTCCGATGCTAATCCACAGTGCAAGAGCCTCGTTATGGTTCATGGATCGTTGCTTTTTCCCGAAATTCCGGCAATTTTTTCCAGATGCTTTGTATGTTGTCTGAGCGCCACTCCAGGCACCTTTTTCGTGCCGAAATAGCTCAGTTGGGAGAGTGTTAGACTGAAGATCTAAATGTCCCTGGTTCAATCCCGGGTTTCGGCAGCTGGAAGTTGTGTTTTGGGGACATATTGCCTCGTTAAATGTTCCTTTGTTGGCATATGGTAGAGTAAGTTGAGTGCTGTATGGAGTCTTCAGTGTTGGATTGTTTTGAATTGTAAACTGGAGCTAAGCGACAGTGCAAGAGCCTCTTGATGGTTCATGGATCGTTGCTTTTCCATGAAATTCCGGCAATTTTTTCCAGATGCTTTGTATGTTGTCTGAGTGCCACTCCAGGCACCCCTTCTGTGCCGAAATAGCTCAGTTGGGAGAGCGTTAGACTGAAGATCTAAATGTCCCTGGTTCAATCCCGGGTTTCGGCAGCTGGAAGTTGTGTTTTGGGGACATATTGCCTAGTTAAATGTTCCTTTGTTGGCATATGGTAGAGTAAGTTGAGTGCTGTATGGAGTCTTCAGTGTTGTCCCTGAAGTTCAGAACACACCAGTTAATATAACTAGTCAACAAAGTACGAAAGCAGAAAGCAAACATTCCTGAAATGTCTGTCATTTTTCATTCATTCACAGCAATCTGGTGCGATTCACTCGCTTCCCTTATGTGCTCACCCTGAGGTTGAGGCCTGTATGGAGAGTTCAGTGTTGGATTGTTTTGAATTGTAAACTGGAGCTAAGCTAGTCCGATGCTAAGTGACAGTGCAAGAGCCTCTTGATGGTTCATGGATCGTTGCTTTTCCCCGAAATTCCGGCAATTTTTTCCAGATGCTTTGTATGTTGTCTGAGTGCCACTCCAGGCACCCCTTTTGTGCCGAAATAGCTCAGTTGGGAGAGCGTTAGACTGAAGATCTAAATGTCCCTGGTTCAATCCCGGGTTTCGGCCGCTGGAAGTTGTGTTTTGGGGACATATTGCCTCGTTAAATGTTCCTTTGTTGGCATATGGTAGAGTAAGTTGAGTGCTGTATGGAGTCTTCAGTGTTGTCCCTGAAGTTCAGAACACACCAGTTAATATAACTAGTCAACAAAGTACGAAAGCAGAAAGCAAACATTCCTGAAATGTCTGTCATTTTTCATTCATTCACAGCAATCTGGTGCGATTCACTCGCTTCCCTTATGTGCTCACCCTGACGTTGAGGCCTGTATGGAGAGTTCAGTGTTAGATTGCTTTGAATTGTAAACTGGAGCTAAGCTAGTCCGATGCTAAGCGACAGTGCAAGAGCCTCTTGATGGTTCATGGATCGTTGCTTTTCCCCGAAATTCCGGCAATTTTTTCCAGATGCTTTGTATGTTGTCTGAGTGCCACTCCAGGCAGCACTTTTGTGCCGAAATAGCTCAGTTGGGAGAGCGTTAGACTGAAGATCTAAATGTCCCTGGTTCAATCCCGGGTTTCGGCAGCTGGAAGTTGTGTTTTGGGGACATATTGCCTCGTTAAATGTTCCTTTGTTGGCATATGGTAGAGTAAGTTGAGTGCTGTATGGAGTCTTCAGTGTTGGATTGTTTTGAATTGTAAACTGGAGCGAAGCTAGTCCGATGCTAAGCGACAGTGCAAGAGCCTCGTTATGGTTCATGGATCGTTGCTTTTTCACGAAATTCCGGCAATTTTTTCCAGATGCTTTGTATGTTGTCTGAGCGCCACTCCTGGCACCCTTTTTGTGCCAAAATAGCTCAGTTGGGAGAGCGTTAGACTGAAGATCTAAATGTCCCTGGTTCAATCCTGGGTTTCGGCAGCTGGAAGTTGTGTTTTGGGGACATATTGCCTCGTTAAATGTTCCTTTGTTGGCATATGGTAGAGTAAGTTGAGTGCTGTATGGAGTCTTCAGTGTTGGATTGTTTTGAATTGTAAACTGGAGCTAAGCGACAGTGCAAGAGCCTCTTGATGGTTCATGGATCGTTGCTTTTCCCCGAAATTCCGGCAATTTTTTCCAGATGCTTTGTATGTTGTCTGAGTGCCACTCCAGGCACCCCTTCTGTGCCGAAATAGCTCAGTTGGGAGAGCGTTAGACTGAAGATCTAAATGTCCCTGGTTCAATCCCGGGTTTCGGCAGCTGGAAGTTGTGTTTTGGGGACATATTGCCTAGTTAAATGTTCCTTTGTTGGCATATGGTAGAGTAAGTTGAGTGCTGTATGGAGTCTTCAGTGTTGTCCCTGAAGTTCAGAACACACCAGTTAATATAACTAGTCAACAAAGTACGAAAGCAGAAAGCAAACATTCCTGAAATGTCTGTCATTTTTCATTCATTCACAGCAATCTGGTGCCATTCACTCGCTTCCCTTATGTGCTCACCCTGAGGTTGAGGCCTGTATGGAGAGTTCAGTGTTGGATTGTTTTGAATTGTAAACTGGAGCTAAGCTAGTCCGATGCTAAGTGACAGTGCAAGAGCCTCTTGATGGTTCATGGATCGTTGCTTTTCCCCGAAATTCCGGCAATTTTTTCCAGATGCTTTGTATGTTGTCTGAGTGCCACTCCAGGCACCCCTTTTGTGCCGAAATAGCTCAGTTGGGAGAGCGTTAGACTGAAGATCTAAATGTCCCTGGTTCAATCCCGGGTTTCGGCCGCTGGAAGTTGTGTTTTGGGGACATATTGCCTCGTTAAATGTTCCTTTGTTGGCATATGGTAGAGTAAGTTGAGTGCTGTATGGAGTCTTCAGTGTTGGATTGTTTTGAATTGTAAACTGGAGCTAAGCTAGTCCGATGCTAAGCGACAGTGCAAGAGACTCTTGATGGTTCATGGATCGTTGCTTTTCCCCGAAATTCCGGCAATTTTTTCCAGATGCTTTGTATGTTGTCTGAGCGCCACTCCAGGCACCACTTTTGTGCCGAAATAGCTCAGTTGGGAGAGCGTTAGACTGAAGATCTAAATGTCCCTGGTTCAATCCCGGGTTTCGGCAGCTGGAAGTTGTGTTTTGGGGACATATTGCCTTGTTAAATGTTCCTTTGTTGGCATATGGTAGAGTAAGTTGAGTGCTGTATGGAGTCTTCAGTGTTGTCCCTGAAGTTCAGAACACACCAGTTAATATAACTAGTCAACAAAGTACGAAAGCAGAAAGCAAACATTCCTGAAATGTCTGTCATTTTTCATTCATTCACAGCAATCTGGTGCGATTCACTCGCTTCCCTTATGTGCTCACCCTGAGGTTGAGGCCTGTATGGAGAGTTCAGTGTTAGATTGCTTTGAATTGTAAACTGGAGCTAAGCTAGTCCGATGCTAAGCGACAGTGCAAGAGCCTCTTGATGGTTCATGGATCGTTGCTTTTCCCCGAAATTCCGGCAATTTTTTCCAGATGCTTTGTATGTTGTCTGAGTGCCACTCCAGGCAGCACTTTTGTGCCGAAATAGCTCAGTTGGGAGAGCGTTAGACTGAAGATCTAAATGTCCCTGGTTCAATCCCGGGTTTCGGCAGCTGGAAGTTGTGTTTTGGGGACATATTGCCTCGTTAAATGTTCCTTTGTTGGCATATGGTAGAGTAAGTTGAGTGCTGTATGGAGTCTTCAGTGTTGGATTGTTTTGAATTGTAAACTGGAGCTAAGCTAGTCCGATGCTAAGCGACAGTGCAAGAGCCTCGTTATGGTTCATGGATCGTTGCTTTTTCACGAAATTCCGGCAATTTTTTCCAGATGCTTTGTATGTTGTCTGAGCGCCACTCCTGGCACCCTTTTTGTGCCAAAATAGCTCAGTTGGGAGAGCGTTAGACTGAAGATCTAAATGTCCCTGGTTCAATCCTGGGTTTCGGCAGCTGGAAGTTGTGTTTTGGGGACATATTGCCTCGTTAAATGTTCCTTTGTTGGCATATGGTAGAGTAAGTTGAGTGCTGTATGGAGTCTTCAGTGTTGGATTGTTTTGAATTGTAAACTGGAGCTAAGCGACAGTGCAAGAGACTCTTGATGGTTCATGGATCGTTGCTTTTCCCCGAAATTCCGGCAATTTTTTCCAGATGCTTTGTATGTTGTCTGAGCGCCACTCCAGGCACCCTTTTTGTGCCAAAATAGCTCAGTTGGGAGAGCGTTAGACTGAAGATCTAAATGTCCCTGGTTCAATCCAGGGTTTCGGCAGCTGGGAGTTGTGTTTTGGGGACATATTGCCTAGTTAAATGTTCCTTTGTTGGCATATGGTAGAGTAAGTTGAGTGCTGTATGGAGTCTTCAGTGTTGTCCCTGAAGTTCAGAACACACCAGTTAATATAACTAGTCAACAAAGTACGAAAGCAGAAAGCAAACATTCCTGAAATGTCTGTCATTTTTCATTCATTCACAGCAATCTGGTGCGATTCACTCGCTTCCCTTATGTGCTCACCCTGAGGTTGAGGCCTGTATGGAGAGTTCAGTGTTAGATTGCTTTGAATTGTAAACTGGAGCTAAGCTAGTCCGATGCTAAGCGACAGTGCAAGAGCCTCTTGATGGTTCATGGATCGTTGCTTTTTCCCGAAATTCCGGCAATTTTTTCCAGATGCTTTGTATGTTGTCTGAGCGCCACTCCAGGCACCCTTTTTGTGCCGAAATAGCTCAGTTGGGAGAGCGTTAGACTGAAGATCTAAATGTCCCTGGTTCAATCCCGGGTTTCGGCAGCTGGAAGTTGTGTTTTGGGGACATATTGCCTCGTTAAATGTTCCTTTGTTGGCATATGGTAGAGTAAGTTGAGTGCTGTATGGAGTCTTCAGTGTTGGATTGTTTTGAATTGTAAACTGGAGCGAAGCTAGTCCGATGCTAAGCGACAGTGCAAGAGCCTCGTTATGGTTCATGGATCGTTGCTTTTTCACGAAATTCCGGCAATTTTTTCCAGATGCTTTGTATGTTGTCTGAGCGCCACTCCTGGCACCCTTTTTGTGCCAAAATAGCTCAGTTGGGAGAGCGTTAGACTGAAGATCTAAATGTCCCTGGTTCAATCCTGGGTTTCGGCAGCTGGAAGTTGTGTTTTGGGGACATATTGCCTCGTTAAATGTTCCTTTGTTGGCATATGGTAGAGTAAGTTGAGTGCTTTATGGAGTCTTCAGTGTTGGATTGTTTTGAATTGTAAACTGGAGCTAAGCTAGTCCTATGCTAAGCGACAGTGCAAGAGACTCTTGATGGTTCATGGATCGTTGCTTTTCCCCGAAATTCCGGCAATTTTTTCCAGATGCTTTGTATGTTGTCTGAGCGCCACTCCAGGCACCCTTTTTGTGCCAAAATAGCTCAGTTGGGAGAGCGTTAGACTGAAGATCTAAATGTCCCTGGTTCAATCCCGGGTTTCGGCAGCTGGGAGTTGTGTTTTGGGGACATATTGCCTAGTTAAATGTTCCTTTGTTGGCATATGGTAGAGTAAGTTGAGTGCTGTATGGAGTCTTCAGTGTTGTCCCTGAAATTCAGAACACACCAGTTAATATAACTAGTCAACAAAGTACGAAAGCAGAAAGCAAACATTCCTGAAATGTCTGTCATTTTTCATTCATTCACAGCAATCTGGTGCCATTCACTCGCTTCCCTTATGTGCTCACCCTGAGGTTGAGGCCTGTATGGAGAGTTCAGTGTTGGATTGTTTTGAATTGTAAACTGGAGCTAAGCTAGTCTGATGCTAAGTGACAGTGCAAGAGCCTCTTGATGGTTCATGGATCGTTGCTTTTCCCCAAAATTCCGGCAATTTTTTCCAGATGCTTTGTATGTTGTCTGAGTGCCACTCCAGGCACCCCTTTTGTGCCGAAATAGCTCAGTTGGGAGAGCGTTAGACTGAAGATCTAAATGTCCCTGGTTCAATCCCGGGTTTCGGCAGCTGGAAGTTGTGTTTTGGGGACATATTGCCTAGTTAAATGTTCCTTTGTTGGCATATGGTAGAGTAAGTTGAGTGCTGTATGGAGTCTTCAGTGTTGGATTGTTTTGAATTGTAAACTGGAGCTAAGCTAGTCCGATGCTAAGCGACAGTGCAAGAGACTCTTGATGGTTCATGGATCGTTGCTTTTTCCCGAAATTCCGGCAATTTTTTCCAGATGCTTTGTATGTTGTCTGAGCGCCACTCCAGGCACCCTTTTCGTGCCGAAATAGCTCAGTTGGGAGAGTGTTAGCCTGAAGATCTAAATGTCCCTGGTTCAATCCCGGGTTTCGGCAGCTGGAAGTTGTGTTTTGGGGACATATTGCCTCGTTAAATGTTCCTTTGTTGGCATATGGTAGAGTAAGTTGAGTGCTGTATGGAGTCTTCAGTGTTGTCCCTGAAGTTCAGAACACACCAGTTAATATAACTAGTCAACAAAGTACGAAAGCAGAAAGCAAACATTCCTGAAATGTCTGTCATTTTTCATTCATTCACAGCAATCTGGTGCCATTCACTCGCTTCCCTTATGTGCTCACCCTGAGGTTGAGGCCTGTATGGAGAGTTCAGTGTTGGATTGTTTTGAATTGTAAACTGGAGCTAAGCTAGTCCGATGCTAAGCGACAGTGCAAGAGGCTCGTTATGGTTCATGGATCGTTGCTTTTTCACGAAATTCCGGCAATTTTTTCCAGATGCTTTGTATGTTGTCTGAGCGCCACTCCTGGCACCCTTTTTGTGCCAAAATAGCTCAGTTGGGAGAGCGTTAGACTGAAGATCTAAATGTCCCTGGTTCAATCCTGGGTTTCGGCAGCTGGAAGTTGTGTTTTGGGGACATATTGCCTCGTTAAATGTTCCTTTGTTGGCATATGGTAGAGTAAGTTGAGTGCTGTATGGAGTCTTCAGTGTTGGATTGTTTTGAATTGTAAACTGGAGCTAAGCTAGTCCTATGCTAAGCGACAGTGCAAGAGACTCTTGATGGTTCATGGATCGTTGCTTTTCCCCGAAATTCCGGCAATTTTTTCCAGATGCTTTGTATGTTGTCTGAGCGCCACTCCAGGCACCCTTTTTGTGCCAAAATAGCTCAGTTGGGAGAGCGTTAGACTGAAGATCTAAATGTCCCTGGTTCAATCCCGGGTTTTGGCAGCTGGGAGTTGTGTTTTGGGGACATATTGCCTAGTTAAATGTTCCTTTGTTGGCATATGGTAGAGTAAGTTGAGTGCTGTATGGAGTCTTCAGTGTTGTCCCTGAAGTTCAGAACACACCAGTTAATATAACTAGTCAACAAAGTACGAAAGCAGAAAGCAAACATTCCTGAAATGTCTGTCATTTTTCATTCATTCACAGCAATCTGGTGCCATTCACTCGCTTCCCTTATGTGCTCACCCTGAGGTTGAGGCCTGTATGGAGAGTTCAGTGTTGGATTGTTTTGAATTGTAAACTGGAGCTAAGCTAGTCTGATGCTAAGTGACAGTGCAAGAGCCTCTTGATGGTTCATGGATCGTTGCTTTTCCCCAAAATTCCGGCAATTTTTTCCAGATGCTTTGTATGTTGTCTGAGTGCCACTCCAGGCACCCCTTTTGTGCCGAAATAGCTCAGTTGGGAGAGCGTTAGACTGAAGATCTAAATGTCCCTGGTTCAATCCCGGGTTTCGGCAGCTGGAAGTTGTGTTTTGGGGACATATTGCCTAGTTAAATGTTCCTTTGTTGGCATATGGTAGAGTAAGTTGAGTGCTGTATGGAGTCTTCAGTGTTGGATTGTTTTGAATTGTAAACTGGAGCTAAGCTAGTCCGATGCTAAGCGACAGTGCAAGAGACTCTTGATGGTTCATGGATCGTTGCTTTTTCCCAAAATTCCGGCAATTTTTTCCAGATGCTTTGTATGTTGTCTGAGTGCCACTCCAGGCACCCCTTTTGTGCCGAAATAGCTCAGTTGGGAGAGCGTTAGACTGAAGATCTAAATGTCCCTGGTTCAATCCCGGGTTTCGGCAGCTGGAAGTTGTGTTTTGGGGACATATTGCCTAGTTAAATGTTCCTTTGTTGGCATATGGTAGAGTAAGTTGAGTGCCGTATGGAGTCTTCAGTGTTGGATTGTTTTGAATTGTAAACTGCAGCTAAGCTAGTCCGATGCTAAGCGACAGTGCAAGAGACTCTTGATGGTTCATGGATCGTTGCTTTTTCCCGAAATTCCGGCAATTTTTTCCAGATGCTTTGTATGTTGTCTGAGCGCCACTCCAGGCACCCTTTTCGTGCCGAAATAGCTCAGTTGGGAGAGTGTTAGCCTGAAGATCTAAATGTCCCTGGTTCAATCCCGGGTTTCGGCAGCTGGAAGTTGTGTTTTGGGGACATATTGCCTCGTTAAATGTTCCTTTGTTGGCATATGGTAGAGTAAGTTGAGTGCTGTATGGAGTCTTCAGTGTTGGATTGTTTTGAATTGTAAACTGGAGCTAAGCTAGTCCGATGCTAAGCGACAGTGCAAGAGACTCTTGATGGTTCATGGATCGTTGCTTTTCCCCGAAATTCCGGCAATTTTTTCCAGATGCTTTGTATGTTGTCTGAGCGCCACTCCAGGCACCCCTTTTGTGCCGAAATAGCTCAGTTGGGAGAGTGTTAGACTGAAGATCTAAATGTCCCTGGTTCAATCCCGGGTTTCGGCAGCTGGAATTTGTGTTTTGGGGACATATTGCCTCGTTAAATGTTCCTTTGTTGGCATATGGTAGAGTAAGTTGAGTGCTGTATGGAGTCTTCAGTGTTGGATTGTTTTGAATTGTAAACTGCAGCTAAGCTAGTCCGATGCTAAGCGACAGTGCAAGAGACTCTTGATGGTTCATGGATCGTTGCTTTTTCCCGAAATTCCGGCAATTTTTTCCAGATGCTTTGTATGTTGTCTGAGCGCCACTCCAGGCACCCTTTTCGTGCCGAAATAGCTCAGTTGGGAGAGTGTTAGCCTGAAGATCTAAATGTCCCTGGTTCAATCCCGGGTTTCGGCAGCTGGAAGTTGTGTTTTGGGGACATATTGCCTCGTTAAATGTTCCTTTGTTGGCATATGGTAGAGTAAGTTGAGTGCTGTATGGAGTCTTCAGTGTTGGATTGTTTTGAATTGTAAACTGGAGCTAAGCTAGTCCGATGCTAAGCGACAGTGCAAGAGACTCTTGATGGTTCATGGATCGTTGCTTTTCCCCGAAATTCCGGCAATTTTTTCCAGATGCTTTGTATGTTGTCTGAGCGCCACTCCAGGCACCCCTTTTGTGCCAAAATAGCTCAGTTGGGAGAGTGTTAGACTGAAGATCTAAATGTCCCTGGTTCAATCCCGGGTTTCGGCAGCTGGAATTTGTGTTTTGGGGACATATTGCCTCGTTAAATGTTCCTTTGTTGGCATATGGTAGAGTAAGTTGAGTGCTGTATGGAGTCTTCATTGTTGTCCCTGAAGTTCAGAACACACCAGTTAATATAACTAGTCAACAAAGTAGGAAAGCAGAAAGCAAACATTCCTGAAATGTCTGTCATTTTTCATTCATTCACAGCAATCTGGTGCGATTCACTCGCTTCCCTTATGTGCTCACCCTGAGGTTGAGGCCTGTATGGAGAGTTCAGTGTTAGATTGCTTTGAATTGTAAACTGTAGCTAAGCTAGTCCGATGCTAAGCGACAGTGCAAGAGCCTCTTGATGGTTCATGGATCGTTGCTTTTTCCCGAAATTCCGGCAATTTTTTCCAGATGCTTTGTATGTTGTCTGAGCGCCACTCCAGGCACCCTTTTTGTGCCGAAATAGCTCAGTTGGGAGAGCGTTAGACTGAAGATCTAAATGTCCCTGGTTCAATCCCGGGTTTCGGCAGCTGGAAGTTGTGTTTTGGGGACATATTGCCTCGTTAAATGTGCCTTTGTTGGCATATGGTAGAGTAAGTTGAGTGCTGTATGGAGTCTTCAGTGTTGGATTGTTTTGAATTGTAAACTGGAGCTAAGCTAGTCCGATGCTAAGCGACAGTGCAAGAGCCTCGTTATGGTTCATGGATCGTTGCTTTTTCACGAAATTCCGGCAATTTTTTCCAGATGCTTTGTATGTTGTCTGAGCGCCACTCCTGGCACCCTTTTTGTGCCAAAATAGCTCAGTTGGGAGAGCGTTAGACTGAAGATCTAAATGTCCCTGGTTCAATCCTGGGTTTCGGCAGCTGGAAGTTGTGTTTTGGGGACATATTGCCTCGTTAAATGTTCCTTTGTTGGCATATGGGAGAGTAAGTTGAGTGCTGTATGGAGTCTTCAGTGTTGGATTGTTTTGAATTGTAAACTGGAGCTAAGCTAGTCCTATGCTAAGCGACAGTGCAAGAGACTCTTGATGGTTCATGGATCGTTGCTTTTCCCCGAAATTCCGGCAATTTTTTCCAGATGCTTTGTATGTTGTCTGAGTGCCACTCCAGGCACCCCTTTTGTGCCGAAATAGCTCAGTTGGGAGAGCGTTAGACTGAAGATCTAAATGTCCCTGGTTCAATCCCGGGTTTCGGCAGCTGGAAGTTGTGTTTTGGGGACATATTGCCTCGTTAAATGTTCCTTTGTTGGCATATGGTAGAGTAAGTTGAGTGCTGTATGGAGTCTTCAGTGTTGGATTGTTTTGAATTGTAAACTGGAGCTAAGCTAGTCCGATGCTAAGCGACAGTGCAAGAGCCTCGTTATGGTTCATGGATCGTTGCTTTTTCACGAAATTCCGGCAATTTTTTCCAGATGCTTTGTATGTTGTCTGAGCGCCACTCCTGGCACCCTTTTTGTGCCAAAATAGCTCAGTTGGGAGAGCGTTAGACTGAAGATCTAAATGTCCCTGGTTCAATCCTGGGTTTCGGCAGCTGGAAGTTGTGTTTTGGGGACATATTGCCTCGTTAAATGTTCCTTTGTTGGCATATGGTAGAGTAAGTTGAGTGCTGTATGGAGTCTTCAGTGTTGGATTGTTTTGAATTGTAAACTGGAGCTAAGCTAGTCCTATGCTAAGCGACAGTGCAAGAGACTCTTGATGGTTCATGGATCGTTGCTTTTCCCCGAAATTCCGGCAATTTTTTCCCGATGCTTTGTATGTTGTCTGAGTGCCACTCCAGGCACCCCTTTTGTGCCGAAATAGCTCAGTTGGGAGAGCGTTAGACTGAAGATCTAAATGTCCCTGGTTCAATCCTGGGTTTCGGCAGCTGGAAGTTGTGTTTTGGGGACATATTGCCTCGTTAAATGTTCCTTTGTTGGCATATGGTAGAGTAAGTTGAGTGCTGTATGGAGTCTTCAGTGTTGGATTGTTTTGAATTGTAAACTGGAGCTAAGCTAGTCCTATGCTAAGCGACAGTGCAAGAGACTCTTGATGGTTCATGGATCGTTGCTTTTCCCCGAAATTCCGGCAATTTTTTCCAGATGCTTTGTATGTTGTCTGAGCGCCACTCCAGGCACCCTTTTTGTGCCAAAATAGCTCAGTTGGGAGAGCGTTAGACTGAAGATCTAAATGTCCCTGGTTCAATCCCGGGTTTCGGCAGCTGGAATTTGTGTTTTGGGGACATATTGCCTCGTTAAATGTTCCTTTGTTGGCATATGGTAGAGTAAGTTGAGTGCTGTATGGAGTCTTCAGTGTTGTCCCTGAAGTTCAGAACACACCAGTTAATATAACTAGTCAACAAACTACGAAAGCAGAAAGCAAACATTCCTGAAATGTCTGTCATTTTTCATTCATTCACAGCAATCTGGTGCCATTCACTCGCTTCCCTTATGTGCTCACCCTGAGGTTGAAGCCTGTATGGAGAGTTCAGTGTTGGATTGTTTTGAATTGTAAACTGGAGCTAAGCTAGTCCGATGCTAAGTGACAGTGCAAGAGCCTCTTGATGGTTCATGGATCGTTGCTTTTCCCCGAAATTCCGGCAATTTTTTCCAGATGCTTTGTATGTTGTCTGAGTGCCACTCCAGGCACCCCTTTTGTGCCGAAATAGCTCAGTTGGGAGAGCGTTAGACTGAAGATCTAAATGTCCCTGGTTCAATCCCGGGTTTCGGCAGCTGGAAGTTGTGTTTTGGGGACATATTGCCTTGTTAAATGTTCCTTTGTTGGCATATGGTAGAGTAAGTTGAGTGCTGTATGGAGTCTTCAGTGTTGTCCCTGAAGTTCAGAACACACCAGTTAATATAACTAGTCAACAAAGTACGAAAGCAGAAAGCAAACATTCCTGAAATGTCTGTCATTTTTCATTCATTCACAGCAATCTGGTGCCATTCACTCGCTTCCCTTATGTGCTCACCCTGAGGTTGAGGCCTGTATGGAGAGTTCAGTGTTGGATTGTTTTGAATTGTAAACTGGAGCTAAGCTAGTCCGATGCTAAGTGACAGTGCAAGAGCCTCTTGATGGTTCATGGATCGTTGCTTTTCCCCGAAATTCCGGCAATTTTTTCCAGATGCTTTGTATGTTGTCTGAGTGCCACTCCAGGCACCCCTTCTGTGCCGAAATAGCTCAGTTGGGAGAGCGTTAGACTGAAGATCTAAATGTCCCTGGTTCAATCCCGGGTTTCGGCAGCTGGAAGTTGTGTTTTGGGGACATATTGCCTAGTTAAATGTTCCTTTGTTGGCATATGGTAGAGTAAGTTGAGTGCTGTATGGAGTCTTCAGTGTTGTCCCTGAAGTTCAGAACACACCAGTTAATATAACTAGTCAACAAAGTACGAAAGCAGAAAGCAAACATTCCTGAAATGTCTGTCATTTTTCATTCATTCACAGCAATCTGGTGCCATTCACTTGCTTCCCTTATGTGCTCACCCTGAGGTTGAGGCCTGTATGGAGAGTTCAGTGTTGGATTGTTTTGAATTGTAAACTGGAGCTAAGCTAGTCCGATGCTAAGTGACAGTGCAAGAGCCTCTTGATGGTTCATGGATCGTTGCTTTTCCCCGAAATTCCGGCAATTTTTTCCAGATGCTTTGTATGTTGTCTGAGTGCCACTCCAGGCACCCCTTCTGTGCCGAAATAGCTCAGTTGGGAGAGCGTTAGACTGAAGATCTAAATGTCCCTGGTTCAATCCCGGGTTTCGGCAGCTGGAAGTTGTGTTTTGGGGACATATTGCCTAGTTAAATGTTCCTTTGTTGGCATATGGTAGAGTAAGTTGAGTGCTGTATGGAGTCTTCAGTGTTGTCCCTGAAGTTCAGAACACACCAGTTAATATAACTAGTCAACAAAGTACGAAAGCAGAAAGCAAACATTCCTGAAATGTCTGTCATTTTTCATTCATTCACAGCAATCTGGTGCCATTCACTCGCTTCCCTTATGTGCTCACCCTGAGGTTGAGGCCTGTATGGAGAGTTCAGTGTTGGATTGTTTTGAATTGTAAACTGGAGCTAAGCTAGTCCGATGCTAAGTGACAGTGCAAGAGCCTCTTGATGGTTCATGGATCGTTGCTTTTCCCCGAAATTCCGGCAATTTTTTCCAGATGCTTTGTATGTTGTCTGAGTGCCACTCCAGGCACCCCTTCTGTGCCGAAATAGCTCAGTTGGGAGAGCGTTAGACTGAAGATCTAAATGTCCCTGGTTCAATCCCGGGTTTCGGCAGCTGGAAGTTGTGTTTTGGGGACATATTGCCTAGTTAAATGTTCCTTTGTTGGCATATGGTAGAGTAAGTTGAGTGCTGTATGGAGTCTTCAGTGTTGTCCCTGAAGTTCAGAACACACCAGTTAATATAACTAGTCAACAAAGTACGAAAGCAGAAAGCAAACATTCCTGAAATGTCTGTCATTTTTCATTCATTCACAGCAATCTGGTGCCATTCACTCGCTTCCCTTATGTGCTCACCCTGAGGTTGAGGCCTGTATGGAGAGTTCAGTGTTGGATTGTTTTGAATTGTAAACTGGAGCTAAGCTAGTCCGATGCTAAGTGACAGTGCAAGAGCCTCTTGATGGTTCATGGATCGTTGCTTTTCCCTGAAATTCCGGCAATTTTTTCCAGATGCTTTGTATGTTGTCTGAGTGCCACTCCAGGCACCCCTTCTGTGCCGAAATAGCTCAGTTGGGAGAGCGTTAGACTGAAGATCTAAATGTCCCTGGTTCAATCCCGGGTTTCGGCAGCTGAAAGTTGTGTTTTGGGGACATATTGCCTAGTTAAATGTTCCTTTGTTGGCATATGGTAGAGTAAGTTGAGTGCTGTATGGAGTCTTCAGTGTTGTCCCTGAAGTTCAGAACACACCAGTTAATATAACTAGTCAACAAAGTACGAAAGCAGAAAGCAAACATTCCTGAAATGTCTGTCATTTTTCATTCATTCACAGCAATCTGGTGCCATTCACTCGCTTCCCTTATGTGCTCACCCTGAGGTTGAGGCCTGTATGGAGAGTTCAGTGTTAGATTGCTTTGAATTGTAAACTGGAGCTAAGCTAGTCCGATGCTAAGCGACAGTGCAAGAGCCTCTTGATGGTTCATGGATCGTTGCTTTTCCCCGAAATTCCGGCAATTTTTTCCAGATGCTTTGTATGTTGTCTGAGTGCCACTCCAGGCACCCCTTTTGTGCCGAAATAGCTCAGTTGGGAGAGCGTTAGACTGAAGATCTAAATGTCCCTGGTTCAATCCCGGGTTTCGGCAGCTGGAAGTTGTGTTTTGGGGACATATTGCCTCGTTAAATGTTCCTTTGTTGGCATATGGTAGAGTAAGTTGAGTGCTGTATGGAGTCTTCAGTGTTGGATTGTTTTGAATTGTAAACTGGAGCTAAGCTAGTCCGATGCTAAGCGACAGTGCAAGAGCCTCGTTATGGTTCATGGATCGTTGCTTTTTCACGAAATTCCGGCAATTTTTTCCAGATGCTTTGTATGTTGTCTGAGCGCCACTCCTGGCACCCTTTTTGTGCCAAAATAGCTCAGTTGGGAGAGCGTTAGACTGAAGATCTAAATGTCCCTGGTTCAATCCTGGGTTTCGGCAGCTGGAAGTTGTGTTTTGGGGACATATTGCCTCGTTAAATGTTCCTTTGTTGGCATATGGTAGAGTAAGTTGAGTGCTGTATGGAGTCTTCAGTGTTGGATTGTTTTGAATTGTAAACTGGAGCTAAGCTAGTCCTATGCTAAGCGACAGTGCAAGAGACTCTTGATGGTTCATGGATCGTTGCTTTTCCCCGAAATTCCGGCAATTTTTTCCCGATGCTTTGTATGTTGTCTGAGTGCCACTCCAGGCACCCCTTTTGTGCCGAAATAGCTCAGTTGGGAGAGCGTTAGACTGAAGATCTAAATGTCCCTGGTTCAATCCTGGGTTTCGGCAGCTGGAAGTTGTGTTTTGGGGACATATTGCCTCGTTAAATGTTCCTTTGTTGGCATATGGTAGAGTAAGTTGAGTGCTGTATGGAGTCTTCAGTGTTGGATTGTTTTGAATTGTAAACTGGAGCTAAGCTAGTCCTATGCTAAGCGACAGTGCAAGAGACTCTTGATGGTTCATGGATCGTTGCTTTTCCCCGAAATTCCGGCAATTTTTTCCAGATGCTTTGTATGTTGTCTGAGCGCCACTCCAGGCACCCTTTTTGTGCCAAAATAGCTCAGTTGGAGAGCGTTAGACTGAAGATCTAAATGTCCCTGGTTCAATCCCGGGTTTCGGCAGCTGGAATTTGTGTTTTGGGGACATATTGCCTCGTTAAATGTTCCTTTGTTGGCATATGGTAGAGTAAGTTGAGTGCTGTATGGAGTCTTCAGTGTTGTCCCTGAAGTTCAGAACACACCAGTTAATATAACTAGTCAACAAACTACGAAAGCAGAAAGCAAACATTCCTGAAATGTCTGTAATTTTTCATTCATTCACAGCAATCTGGTGCCATTCACTCGCTTCCCTTATGTGCTCACCCTGAGGTTGAAGCCTGTATGGAGAGTTCAGTGTTGGATTGTTTTGAATTGTAAACTGGAGCTAAGCTAGTCCGATGCTAAGTGACAGTGCAAGAGCCTCTTGATGGTTCATGGATCGTTGCTTTTCCCCGAAATTCCGGCAATTTTTTCCAGATGCTTTGTATGTTGTCTGAGTGCCACTCCAGGCACCCCTTTTGTGCCGAAATAGCTCAGTTGGGAGAGCGTTAGACTGAAGATCTAAATGTCCCTGGTTCAATCCCGGGTTTTGGCAGCTGGAAGTTGTGTTTTGGGGACATATTGCCTTGTTAAATGTTCCTTTGTTGGCATATGGTAGAGTAAGTTGAGTGCTGTATGGAGTCTTCAGTGTTGTCCCTGAAGTTCAGAACACACCAGTTAATATAACTAGTCAACAAAGTACGAAAGCAGAAAGCAAACATTCCTGAAATGTCTGTCATTTTTCATTCATTCACAGCAATCTGGTGCCATTCACTCGCTTCCCTTATGTGCTCACCCTGAGGTTGAGGCCTGTATGGAGAGTTCAGTGTTGGATTGTTTTGAATTGTAAACTGGAGCTAAGCTAGTCCGATGCTAAGTGACAGTGCAAGAGCCTCTTGATGGTTCATGGATCGTTGCTTTTCCCCAAAATTCCGGCAATTTTTTCCAGATGCTTTGTATGTTGTCTGAGTGCCACTCCAGGCACCCCTTCTGTGCCGAAATAGCTCAGTTGGGAGAGCGTTAGACTGAAGATCTAAATGTCCCTGGTTCAATCCCGGGTTTCGGCAGCTGGAAGTTGTGTTTTGGGGACATATTGCCTAGTTAAATGTTCCTTTGTTGGCATATGGTAGAGTAAGTTGAGTGCTGTATGGAGTCTTCAGTGTTGTCCCTGAAGTTCAGAACACACCAGTTAATATAACTAGTCAACAAAGTACGAAAGCAGAAAGCAAACATTCCTGAAATGTCTGTCATTTTTCATTCATTCACAGCAATCTGGTGCCATTCACTCGCTTCCCTTATGTGCTCACCCTGAGGTTGAGGCCTGTATGGAGAGTTCAGTGTTGGATTGTTTTGAATTGTAAACTGGAGCTAAGCTAGTCCGATGCTAAGTGACAGTGCAAGAGCCTCTTGATGGTTCATGGATCGTTGCTTTTCCCCGAAATTCCGGCAATTTTTTCCAGATGCTTTGTATGTTGTCTGAGTGCCACTCCAGGCACCCCTTCTGTGCCGAAATAGCTCAGTTGGGAGAGCGTTAGACTGAAGATCTAAATGTCCCTGGTTCAATCCCGGGTTTCGGCAGCTGGAAGTTGTGTTTTGGGGACATATTGCCTAGTTAAATGTTCCTTTGTTGGCATATGGTAGAGTAAGTTGAGTGCTGTATGGAGTCTTCAGTGTTGTCCCTGAAGTTCAGAACACACCAGTTAATATAACTAGTCAACAAAGTACGAAAGCAGAAAGCAAACATTCCTGAAATGTCTGTCATTTTTCATTCATTCACAGCAATCTGGTGCCATTCACTCGCTTCC
This sequence comes from Anarhichas minor, assembly GCF_050575085.1. Lineage (NCBI taxonomy): Eukaryota > Metazoa > Chordata > Actinopteri > Perciformes > Anarhichadidae > Anarhichas > Anarhichas minor. The sequence continues at coordinate 4,983,384 of NW_027466469.1, read as the reverse complement.
CTTATGTGCTCACCCTGAGGTTGAGGCCTGTATGGAGAGTTCAGTGTTGGATTGTTTTGAATTGTAAACTGGAGCTAAGCTAGTCCGATGCTAAGTGACAGTGCAAGAGCCTCTTGATGGTTCATGGATCGTTGCTTTTCCCTGAAATTCCGGCAATTTTTTCCAGATGCTTTGTATGTTGTCTGAGTGCCACTCCAGGCACCCCTTCTGTGCCGAAATAGCTCAGTTGGGAGAGCGTTAGACTGAAGATCTAAATGTCCCTGGTTCAATCCCGGGTTTCGGCAGCTGAAAGTTGTGTTTTGGGGACATATTGCCTAGTTAAATGTTCCTTTGTTGGCATATGGTAGAGTAAGTTGAGTGCTGTATGGAGTCTTCAGTGTTGTCCCTGAAGTTCAGAACACACCAGTTAATATAACTAGTCAACAAAGTACGAAAGCAGAAAGCAAACATTCCTGAAATGTCTGTCATTTTTCATTCATTCACAGCAATCTGGTGCCATTCACTCGCTTCCCTTATGTGCTCACCCTGAGGTTGAGGCCTGTATGGAGAGTTCAGTGTTAGATTGCTTTGAATTGTAAACTGGAGCTAAGCTAGTCCGATGCTAAGCGACAGTGCAAGAGCCTCTTGATGGTTCATGGATCGTTGCTTTTCCCCGAAATTCCGGCAATTTTTTCCAGATGCTTTGTATGTTGTCTGAGTGCCACTCCAGGCACCCCTTTTGTGCCGAAATAGCTCAGTTGGGAGAGTGTTAGACTGAAGATCTAAATGTCCCTGGTTCAATCCCGGGTTTCGGCAGCTGGAAGTTGTGTTTTGGGGACATATTGCCTCGTTAAATGTTCCTTTGTTGGCATATGGTAGAGTAAGTTGAGTGCTGTATGGAGTCTTCAGTGTTGTCCCTGAAGTTCAGAACACACCAGTTAATATAACTAGTCAACAAAGTACGAAAGCAGAAAGCAAACATTCCTGAAATGTCTGTCATTTTTCATTCATTCACAGCAATCTGGTGCCATTCACTCGCTTCCCTTATGTGCTCACCCTGAGGTTGAGGCCTGTATGGAGAGTTCAGTGTTGGATTGTTTTGAATTGTAAACTGGAGCTAAGCTAGTCCGATGCTAAGTGACAGTGCAAGAGCCTCTTGATGGTTCATGGATCGTTGCTTTTCCCCGAAATTCCGGCAATTTTTTCCAGATGCTTTGTATGTTGTCTGAGTGCCACTCCAGGCACCCCTTTTGTGCCGAAATAGCTCAGTTGGGAGAGCGTTAGACTGAAGATCTAAATGTCCCTGGTTCAATCCTGGGTTTCGGCAGCTGGAAGTTGTGTTTTGGGGACATATTGCCTCGTTAAATGTTCCTTTGTTGGCATATGGTAGAGTAAGTTGAGTGCTGTATGGAGTCTTCAGTGTTGTCCCTGAAGTTCAGAACACACCAGTTAATATAACTAGTCAACAAAGTACGAAAGCAGAAAGCAAACATTCCTGAAATGTCTGTCATTTTTCATTCATTCACAGCAATCTGGTGCCATTCACTCGCTTCCCTTATGTGCTCACCCTGAGGTTGAGGCCTGTATGGAGAGTTCAGTGTTAGATTGCTTTGAATTGTAAACTGGAGCTAAGCTAGTCCGATGCTAAGCGACAGTGCAAGAGCCTCTTGATGGTTCATGGATCGTTGCTTTTCCCCGAAATTCCGGCAATTTTTTCCAGATGCTTTGTATGTTGTCTGAGTGCCACTCCAGGCACCCCTTTTGTGCCGAAATAGCTCAGTTGGGAGAGCGTTAGACTGAAGATCTAAATGTCCCTGGTTCAATCCTGGGTTTCGGCAGCTGGAAGTTGTGTTTTGGGGACATATTGCCTTGTTAAATGTTCCTTTGTTGGCATATGGTAGAGTAAGTTGAGTGCTGTATGGAGTCTTCAGTGTTGTCCCTGAAGTTCAGAACACACCAGTTAATATAACTAGTCAACAAAGTACGAAAGCAGAAAGCAAACATTCCTGAAATGTCTGTCATTTTTCATTCATTCACAGCAATCTGGTGCCATTCACTCGCTTCCCTTATGTGCTCACCCTGAGGTTGAGGCCTGTATGGAGAGTTCAGTGTTAGATTGCTTTGAATTGTAAACTGGAGCTAAGCTAGTCCGATGCTAAGCGACAGTGCAAGAGCCTCTTGATGGTTCATGGATCGTTGCTTTTCCCCGAAATTCCGGCAATTTTTTCCAGATGCTTTGTATGTTGTCTGAGTGCCACTCCAGGCACCCTTTTTGTGCCGAAATAGCTCAGTTGGGAGAGCGTTAGACTGAAGATCTAAATGTCCCTGTTTCAATCCCGGGTTTCGGCAGCTGGAAGTTGTCTTTTGGGGACATATTGCCTTGTTAAATGTTCCTTTGTTGGCATATGGTAGAGTAAGTTGAGTGCTGTATGGAGTCTTCAGTGTTGGATTGTTTTGAATTGTAAACTGGAGCTAAGCTAGTCCGATGCTAAGCGACAGTGCAAGAGCCTCTTGATGGTTCATGGATCATTGCTTTTTCCTGAAATTCCGGCAATTTTTTCCAGATGCTTTGTATGTTGTCTGAGCGCCACTCCAGGCACCACTTTTCTGCCGAAATAGCTCAGTTGGGAGAGCGTTAGACTGAAGATCTAAATGTCCCTGGTTCAATCCCGGGTTTCGGCAGCTGGAAGTTGTGTTTTGGGGACATATTGCCTAGTTAAATGTTCCTTTGTTGGCATATGGTAGAGTAAGTTGAGTGCTGTATGGAGTCTTCAGTGTTGTCCCTGAAGTTCAGAACACACCAGTTAATATAACTAGTCAACAAAGTACGAAAGCAGAAAGCAAACATTCCTGAAATGTCTGTCATTTTTCATTCATTCACAGCAATCTGGTGCGATTCACTCGCTTCCCTTATGTGCTCACCCTGAGGTTGAGGCTTGTATGGAGAGTTCAGTGTTAGATTGTTTTGAATTGTAAACTGGAGCTAAGCTAGTCCGATGCTAAGCGACAGTGCAAGAGCCTCTTGATGGTTCATGGATCGTTGCTTATTCCCGAAATTCCGGCAATTTTTTCCAGATGCTTTGTATGTTGTCTGAGTGCCACTCCAGGCACCCCTTTTGTGCCGAAATAGCTCAGTTGGGAGAGCGTTAGACTGAAGATCTAAATGTCCCTGGTTCAATCCCGGGTTTCGGCAGCTGGAAGTTGTGTTTTGGGGACATATTGCCTAGTTAAATGTTCCTTTGTTGGCATATGGTAGAGTAAGTTGAGTGCTGTATGGAGTCTTCAGTGTTGTCCCTGAAGTTCAGAACACACCAGTTAATATAACTAGTCAACAAAGTAGGAAAGCAGAAAGCAAACATTCCTGAAATGTCTGTCATTTTTCATTCATTCACAGCAATCTGGTGCGATTCACTCGCTTCCCTTATGTGCTCACCTTGAGGTTGAGGCCTGTATGGAGAGTTCAGTGTTGGATTGTTTTGAATTGTAAACTGGAGCTAAGCTAGTCCGATGCTAAGTGACAGTGCAAGAGCCTCTTGATGGTTCATGGATCGTTGCTTTTCCCCGAAATTCCGGCAATTTTTTCCAGATGCTTTGTATGTTGTCTGAGTGCCACTCCAGGCACCCCTTTTGTGCCGAAATAGCTCAGTTGGGAGAGCGTTAGACTGAAGATCTAAATGTCCCTGGTTCAATCCCGGGTTTCGGCAGCTGGAAGTTGTGTTTTGGGGACATATTGCCTAGTTAAATGTTCCTTTGTTGGCATATGGTAGAGTAAGTTGAGTGCTGTATGGAGTCTTCAGTGTTGTCCCTGATGTTCAGAACACACCAGTTAATATAACTAGTCAACAAAGTAGGAAAGCAGAAAGCAAACATTCCTGAAATGTCTGTCATTTTTCATTCATTCACAGCAATCTGGTGCGATTCACTCGCTTCCCTTATGTGCTCACCTTGAGGTTGAGGCCTGTATGGAGAGTTCAGTGTTGGATTGTTTTGAATTGTAAACTGGAGCTAAGCTAGTCCGATGCTAAGTGACAGTGCAAGAGCCTCTTGATGGTTCATGGATCGTTGCTTTTCCCCGAAATTCCGGCAATTTTTTCCAGATGCTTTGTATGTTGTCTGAGTGCCACTCCAGGCACCCCTTTTGTGCCAAAATAGCTCAGTTGGGAGAGCGTTAGACTGAAGATCTAAATGTCCCTGGTTCAATCCCGGGTTTCGGCAGCTGGAAGTTGTGTTTTGGGGACATATTGCCTAGTTAAATGTTCCTTTGTTGGCATATGGTAGAGTAAGTTGAGTGCTGTATGGAGTCTTCAGTGTTGTCCCTGAAGTTCAGAACACACCAGTTAATATAACTAGTCAACAAAGTACGAAAGCAGAAAGCAAACATTCCTGAAATGTCTGTCATTTTTCATTCATTCACAGCAATCTGGTGCCATTCACTCGCTTCCCTTATGTGCTCACCCTGAGGTTGAGGCCTGTATGGAGAGTTCAGTGTTGGATTGTTTTGAATTGTAAACTGGAGCTAAGCTAGTCCGATGCTAAGTGACAGTGCAAGAGCCTCTTGATGGTTCATGGATCGTTGCTTTTCCCCGAAATTCCGGCAATTTTTTCCAGATGCTTTGTATGTTGTCTGAGTGCCACTCCAGGCACCCTTTTTGTGCCGAAATAGCTCAGTTGGGAGAGCGTTAGACTGAAGATCTAAATGTCCCTGGTTCAATCCCGGGTTTCGGCAGCTGGAAGTTGTGTTTTGGGGACATATTGCCTCGTTAAATGTTCCTATGTTGGCATATGGTAGAGTAAGTTGAGTGCTGTATGGAGTCTTCAGTGTTGTCCCAGAAGTTCAGAACACACCAGTTAATATAACTAGTCAACAAAGTAGGAAAGCAGAAAGCAAAGTTTCCTGAAATGTCTGTCAATTTTCATTCATTCACAGCAATCTGGTGCGATTCCCTCGCTTCCCTTATGTGCTCACCCTGAGGTTGAGGCCTGTATGGATAGTTCAGTGTTAGATTGCTTTGAATTGTAAACTGGAGCTAAGCTAGTCTGATGCTAAGCGACAGTGCAAGAGACTCTTGATGGTTCATGGATCGTTGCTTTTCCCCGAAATTCCGGCAATTTTTTCCAGATGCTTTGTATGTTGTCTGAGCGCCACTCCAGGCACCGTTTTTGTGCCGAAATAGCTCAGTTGGGAGAGCGTTAGACTGAAGATCTAAATGTCCCTGGTTCAATCCCGGGTTTCGGCAGCTGGAAGTTGTGTTTTGGGGACATATTGCCTCGTTAAATGTTCCTATGTTGGCATATGGTAGAGTAAGTTGAGTGCTGTATGGAGTCTTCAGTGTTGTCCCTGAAGTTCAGAACACACCAGTTAATATAACTAGTCAACAAAGTAGGAAAGCAGAAAGCAAAGTTTCCTGAAATATCTGTCAATTTTCATTCATTCACAGCAATCTGGTGCGCTTCCCTTATGTGCTCACCCTGAGGTTGAGGCCTGTATGGAGAGTTCAGTGTTAGATTGCTTTGAATTGTAAACTGGAGCTAAGCTAGTCCGATGCTAAGCGACAGTGCAAGAGCCTCTTGATGGTTCATGGATCGTTGCTTTTCCCCGAAATTCCGGCAATTTTTTCCAGATGCTTTGTATGTTGTCTGAGTGCCACTCCAGGCACCCTTTTTGTGCCGAAATAGCTCAGTTGGGAGAGCGTTAGACTGAAGATCTAAATGTCCCTGTTTCAATCCCGGGTTTCGGCAGCTGGAAGTTGTCTTTTGGGGACATATTGCCTTGTTAAATGTTCCTTTGTTGGCATATGGTAGAGTAAGTTGAGTGCTGTATGGAGTCTTCAGTGTTGGATTGTTTTGAATTGTAAACTGGAGCTAAGCTAGTCCGATGCTAAGCGACAGTGCAAGAGCCTCTTGATGGTTCATGGATCATTGCTTTTTCCTGAAATTCCGGCAATTTTTTCCAGATGCTTTGTATGTTGTCTGAGCGCCACTCCAGGCACCACTTTTCTGCCGAAATAGCTCAGTTGGGAGAGCGTTAGACTGAAGATCTAAATGTCCCTGGTTCAATCCCGGGTTTCGGCAGCTGGAAGTTGTGTTTTGGGGACATATTGCCTAGTTAAATGTTCCTTTGTTGGCATATGGTAGAGTAAGTTGAGTGCTGTATGGAGTCTTCAGTGTTGTCCCTGAAGTTCAGAACACACCAGTTAATATAACTAGTCAACAAAGTACGAAAGCAGAAAGCAAACATTCCTGAAATGTCTGTCATTTTTCATTCATTCACAGCAATCTGGTGCGATTCACTCGCTTCCCTTATGTGCTCACCCTGAGGTTGAGGCTTGTATGGAGAGTTCAGTGTTAGATTGTTTTGAATTGTAAACTGGAGCTAAGCTAGTCCGATGCTAAGCGACAGTGCAAGAGCCTCTTGATGGTTCATGGATCGTTGCTTATTCCCGAAATTCCGGCAATTTTTTCCAGATGCTTTGTATGTTGTCTGAGTGCCACTCCAGGCACCCCTTTTGTGCCGAAATAGCTCAGTTGGGAGAGCGTTAGACTGAAGATCTAAATGTCCCTGGTTCAATCCCGGGTTTCGGCAGCTGGAAGTTGTGTTTTGGGGACATATTGCCTAGTTAAATGTTCCTTTGTTGGCATATGGTAGAGTAAGTTGAGTGCTGTATGGAGTCTTCAGTGTTGTCCCTGAAGTTCAGAACACACCAGTTAATATAACTAGTCAACAAAGTAGGAAAGCAGAAAGCAAACATTCCTGAAATGTCTGTCATTTTTCATTCATTCACAGCAATCTGGTGCGATTCACTCGCTTCCCTTATGTGCTCACCTTGAGGTTGAGGCCTGTATGGAGAGTTCAGTGTTGGATTGTTTTGAATTGTAAACTGGAGCTAAGCTAGTCCGATGCTAAGTGACAGTGCAAGAGCCTCTTGATGGTTCATGGATCGTTGCTTTTCCCCGAAATTCCGGCAATTTTTTCCAGATGCTTTGTATGTTGTCTGAGTGCCACTCCAGGCACCCCTTTTGTGCCGAAATAGCTCAGTTGGGAGAGCGTTAGACTGAAGATCTAAATGTCCCTGGTTCAATCCCGGGTTTCGGCAGCTGGAAGTTGTGTTTTGGGGACATATTGCCTAGTTAAATGTTCCTTTGTTGGCATATGGTAGAGTAAGTTGAGTGCTGTATGGAGTCTTCAGTGTTGTCCCTGAAGTTCAGAACACACCAGTTAATATAACTAGTCAACAAAGTAGGAAAGCAGAAAGCAAACATTCCTGAAATGTCTGTCATTTTTCATTCATTCACAGCAATCTGGTGCGATTCACTCGCTTCCCTTATGTGCTCACCTTGAGGTTGAGGCCTGTATGGAGAGTTCAGTGTTGGATTGTTTTGAATTGTAAACTGGAGCTAAGCTAGTCCGATGCTAAGTGACAGTGCAAGAGCCTCTTGATGGTTCATGGATCGTTGCTTTTCCCCGAAATTCCGGCAATTTTTTCCAGATGCTTTGTATGTTGTCTGAGTGCCACTCCAGGCACCCCTTTTGTGCCGAAATAGCTCAGTTGGGAGAGCGTTAGACTGAAGATCTAAATGTCCCTGGTTCAATCCCGGGTTTCGGCAGCTGGAAGTTGTGTTTTGGGGACATATTGCCTAGTTAAATGTTCCTTTGTTGGCATATGGTAGAGTAAGTTGAGTGCTGTATGGAGTCTTCAGTGTTGTCCCTGAAGTTCAGAACACACCAGTTAATATAACTAGTCAACAAAGTAGGAAAGCAGAAAGCAAACATTCCTGAAATGTCTGTCATTTTTCATTCATTCACAGCAATCTGGTGCGATTCACTCGCTTCCCTTATGTGCTCACCTTGAGGTTGAGGCCTGTATGGAGAGTTCAGTGTTGGATTGTTTTGAATTGTAAACTGGAGCTAAGCTAGTCCGATGCTAAGTGACAGTGCAAGAGCCTCTTGATGGTTCATGGATCGTTGCTTTTCCCCGAAATTCCGGCAATTTTTTCCAGATGCTTTGTATGTTGTCTGAGTGCCACTCCAGGCACCCCTTTTGTGCCGAAATAGCTCAGTTGGGAGAGCGTTAGACTGAAGATCTAAATGTCCCTGGTTCAATCCCGGGTTTCGGCAGCTGGAAGTTGTGTTTTGGGGACATATTGCCTCGTTAAATGTTCCTATGTTGGCATATGGTAGAGTAAGTTGAGTGCTGTATGGAGTCTTCAGTGTTGTCCCTGAAGTTCAGAACACACCAGTTAATATAACTAGTCAACAAAGTAGGAAAGCAGAAAGCAAAGTTTCCTGAAATATCTGTCAATTTTCATTCATTCACAGCAATCTGGTGCGCTTCCCTTATGTGCTCACCCTGAGGTTGAGGCCTGTATGGAGAGTTCAGTGTTAGATTGCTTTGAATTGTAAACTGGAGCTAAGCTAGTCCGATGCTAAGCGACAGTGCAAGAGCCTCTTGATGGTTCATGGATCGTTGCTTTTCCCCGAAATTCCGGCAATTTTTTCCAGATGCTTTGTATGTTGTCTGAGTGCCACTCCAGGCACCCTTTTTGTGCCGAAATAGCTCAGTTGGGAGAGCGTTAGACTGAAGATCTAAATGTCCCTGTTTCAATCCCGGGTTTCGGCAGCTGGAAGTTGTCTTTTGGGGACATATTGCCTTGTTAAATGTTCCTTTGTTGGCATATGGTAGAGTAAGTTGAGTGCTGTATGGAGTCTTCAGTGTTGGATTGTTTTGAATTGTAAACTGGAGCTAAGCTAGTCCGATGCTAAGCGACAGTGCAAGAGCCTCTTGATGGTTCATGGATCATTGCTTTTTCCTGAAATTCCGGCAATTTTTTCCAGATGCTTTGTATGTTGTCTGAGCGCCACTCCAGGCACCACTTTTCTGCCGAAATAGCTCAGTTGGGAGAGCGTTAGACTGAAGATCTAAATGTCCCTGGTTCAATCCCGGGTTTCGGCAGCTGGAAGTTGTGTTTTGGGGACATATTGCCTAGTTAAATGTTCCTTTGTTGGCATATGGTAGAGTAAGTTGAGTGCTGTATGGAGTCTTCAGTGTTGTCCCTGAAGTTCAGAACACACCAGTTAATATAACTAGTCAACAAAGTACGAAAGCAGAAAGCAAACATTCCTGAAATGTCTGTCATTTTTCATTCATTCACAGCAATCTGGTGCGATTCACTCGCTTCCCTTATGTGCTCACCCTGAGGTTGAGGCTTGTATGGAGAGTTCAGTGTTAGATTGTTTTGAATTGTAAACTGGAGCTAAGCTAGTCCGATGCTAAGCGACAGTGCAAGAGCCTCTTGATGGTTCATGGATCGTTGCTTATTCCCGAAATTCCGGCAATTTTTTCCAGATGCTTTGTATGTTGTCTGAGTGCCACTCCAGGCACCCCTTTTGTGCCGAAATAGCTCAGTTGGGAGAGCGTTAGACTGAAGATCTAAATGTCCCTGGTTCAATCCCGGGTTTCGGCAGCTGGAAGTTGTGTTTTGGGGACATATTGCCTAGTTAAATGTTCCTTTGTTGGCATATGGTAGAGTAAGTTGAGTGCTGTATGGAGTCTTCAGTGTTGTCCCTGAAGTTCAGAACACACCAGTTAATATAACTAGTCAACAAAGTAGGAAAGCAGAAAGCAAACATTCCTGAAATGTCTGTCATTTTTCATTCATTCACAGCAATCTGGTGCGATTCACTCGCTTCCCTTATGTGCTCACCTTGAGGTTGAGGCCTGTATGGAGAGTTCAGTGTTGGATTGTTTTGAATTGTAAACTGGAGCTAAGCTAGTCCGATGCTAAGTGACAGTGCAAGAGCCTCTTGATGGTTCATGGATCGTTGCTTTTCCCCGAAATTCCGGCAATTTTTTCCAGATGCTTTGTATGTTGTCTGAGTGCCACTCCAGGCACCCCTTTTGTGCCGAAATAGCTCAGTTGGGAGAGCGTTAGACTGAAGATCTAAATGTCCCTGGTTCAATCCCGGGTTTCGGCAGCTGGAAGTTGTGTTTTGGGGACATATTGCCTAGTTAAATGTTCCTTTGTTGGCATATGGTAGAGTAAGTTGAGTGCTGTATGGAGTCTTCAGTGTTGTCCCTGAAGTTCAGAACACACCAGTTAATATAACTAGTCAACAAAGTAGGAAAGCAGAAAGCAAACATTCCTGAAATGTCTGTCATTTTTCATTCATTCACAGCAATCTGGTGCGATTCACTCGCTTCCCTTATGTGCTCACCTTGAGGTTGAGGCCTGTATGGAGAGTTCAGTGTTGGATTGTTTTGAATTGTAAACTGGAGCTAAGCTAGTCCGATGCTAAGTGACAGTGCAAGAGCCTCTTGATGGTTCATGGATCGTTGCTTTTCCCCGAAATTCCGGCAATTTTTTCCAGATGCTTTGTATGTTGTCTGAGTGCCACTCCAGGCACCCCTTTTGTGCCGAAATAGCTCAGTTGGGAGAGCGTTAGACTGAAGATCTAAATGTCCCTGGTTCAATCCCGGGTTTCGGCAGCTGGAAGTTGTGTTTTGGGGACATATTGCCTAGTTAAATGTTCCTTTGTTGGCATATGGTAGAGTAAGTTGAGTGCTGTATGGAGTCTTCAGTGTTGTCCCTGAAGTTCAGAACACACCAGTTAATATAACTAGTCAACAAAGTAGGAAAGCAGAAAGCAAACATTCCTGAAATGTCTGTCATTTTTCATTCATTCACAGCAATCTGGTGCGATTCACTCGCTTCCCTTATGTGCTCACCTTGAGGTTGAGGCCTGTATGGAGAGTTCAGTGTTGGATTGTTTTGAATTGTAAACTGGAGCTAAGCTAGTCCGATGCTAAGTGACAGTGCAAGAGCCTCTTGATGGTTCATGGATCGTTGCTTTTCCCCGAAATTCCGGCAATTTTTTCCAGATGCTTTGTATGTTGTCTGAGTGCCACTCCAGGCACCCCTTTTGTGCCGAAATAGCTCAGTTGGGAGAGCGTTAGACTGAAGATCTAAATGTCCCTGGTTCAATCCCGGGTTTCGGCAGCTGGAAGTTGTGTTTTGGGGACATATTGCCTAGTTAAATGTTCCTTTGTTGGCATATGGTAGAGTAAGTTGAGTGCTGTATGGAGTCTTCAGTGTTGTCCCTGAAGTTCAGAACACACCAGTTAATATAACTAGTCAACAAAGTACGAAAGCAGAAAGCAAACATTCCTGAAATGTCTGTCATTTTTCATTCATTCACAGCAATCTGGTGCCATTCACTCGCTTCCCTTATGTGCTCACCCTGAGGTTGAGGCCTGTATGGAGAGTTCAGTGTTGGATTGTTTTGAATTGTAAACTGGAGCTAAGCTAGTCCGATGCTAAGTGACAGTGCAAGAGCCTCTTGATGGTTCATGGATCGTTGCTTTTCCCCGAAATTCCGGCAATTTTTTCCAGATGCTTTGTATGTTGTCTGAGTGCCACTCCAGGCACCCTTTTTGTGCCGAAATAGCTCAGTTGGGAGAGCGTTAGACTGAAGATCTAAATGTCCCTGGTTCAATCCCGGGTTTCGGCAGCTGGAAGTTGTGTTTTGGGGACATATTGCCTCGTTAAATGTTCCTATGTTGGCATATGGTAGAGTAAGTTGAGTGCTGTATGGAGTCTTCAGTGTTGTCCCAGAAGTTCAGAACACACCAGTTAATATAACTAGTCAACAAAGTAGGAAAGCAGAAAGCAAACATTCCTGAAATGTCTGTCATTTTTCATTCATTCACAGCAATCTGGTGCGATTCACTCGCTTCCCTTATGTGCTCACCTTGAGGTTGAGGCCTGTATGGAGAGTTCAGTGTTGGATTGTTTTGAATTGTAAACTGGAGCTAAGCTAGTCCGATGCTAAGTGACAGTGCAAGAGCCTCTTGATGGTTCATGGATCGTTGCTTTTCCCCGAAATTCCGGCAATTTTTTCCAGATGCTTTGTATGTTGTCTGAGTGCCACTCCAGGCACCCCTTTTGTGCCGAAATAGCTCAGTTGGGAGAGCGTTAGACTGAAGATCTAAATGTCCCTGGTTCAATCCCGGGTTTCGGCAGCTGGAAGTTGTGTTTTGGGGACATATTGCCTAGTTAAATGTTCCTTTGTTGGCATATGGTAGAGTAAGTTGAGTGCTGTATGGAGTCTTCAGTGTTGTCCCTGAAGTTCAGAACACACCAGTTAATATAACTAGTCAACAAAGTAGGAAAGCAGAAAGCAAACATTCCTGAAATGTCTGTCATTTTTCATTCATTCACAGCAATCTGGTGCGATTCACTCGCTTCCCTTATGTGCTCACCTTGAGGTTGAGGCCTGTATGGAGAGTTCAGTGTTGGATTGTTTTGAATTGTAAACTGGAGCTAAGCTAGTCCGATGCTAAGTGACAGTGCAAGAGCCTCTTGATGGTTCATGGATCGTTGCTTTTCCCCGAAATTCCGGCAATTTTTTCCAGATGCTTTGTATGTTGTCTGAGTGCCACTCCAGGCACCCCTTTTGTGCCGAAATAGCTCAGTTGGGAGAGCGTTAGACTGAAGATCTAAATGTCCCTGGTTCAATCCCGGGTTTCGGCAGCTGGAAGTTGTGTTTTGGGGACATATTGCCTAGTTAAATGTTCCTTTGTTGGCATATGGTAGAGTAAGTTGAGTGCTGTATGGAGTCTTCAGTGTTGTCCCTGAAGTTCAGAACACACCAGTTAATATAACTAGTCAACAAAGTAGGAAAGCAGAAAGCAAACATTCCTGAAATGTCTGTCATTTTTCATTCATTCACAGCAATCTGGTGCGATTCACTCGCTTCCCTTATGTGCTCACCTTGAGGTTGAGGCCTGTATGGAGAGTTCAGTGTTGGATTGTTTTGAATTGTAAACTGGAGCTAAGCTAGTCCGATGCTAAGTGACAGTGCAAGAGCCTCTTGATGGTTCATGGATCGTTGCTTTTCCCCGAAATTCCGGCAATTTTTTCCAGATGCTTTGTATGTTGTCTGAGTGCCACTCCAGGCACCCCTTTTGTGCCGAAATAGCTCAGTTGGGAGAGCGTTAGACTGAAGATCTAAATGTCCCTGGTTCAATCCCGGGTTTCGGCAGCTGGAAGTTGTGTTTTGGGGACATATTGCCTAGTTAAATGTTCCTTTGTTGGCATATGGTAGAGTAAGTTGAGTGCTGTATGGAGTCTTCAGTGTTGTCCCTGAAGTTCAGAACACACCAGTTAATATAACTAGTCAACAAAGTACGAAAGCAGAAAGCAAACATTCCTGAAATGTCTGTCATTTTTCATTCATTCACAGCAATCTGGTGCCATTCACTCGCTTCCCTTATGTGCTCACCCTGAGGTTGAGGCCTGTATGGAGAGTTCAGTGTTGGATTGTTTTGAATTGTAAACTGGAGCTAAGCTAGTCCGATGCTAAGTGACAGTGCAAGAGCCTCTTGATGGTTCATGGATCGTTGCTTTTCCCCGAAATTCCGGCAATTTTTTCCAGATGCTTTGTATGTTGTCTGAGTGCCACTCCAGGCACCCTTTTTGTGCCGAAATAGCTCAGTTGGGAGAGCGTTAGACTGAAGATCTAAATGTCCCTGGTTCAATCCCGGGTTTCGGCAGCTGGAAGTTGTGTTTTGGGGACATATTGCCTCGTTAAATGTTCCTATGTTGGCATATGGTAGAGTAAGTTGAGTGCTGTATGGAGTCTTCAGTGTTGTCCCAGAAGTTCAGAACACACCAGTTAATATAACTAGTCAACAAAGTAGGAAAGCAGAAAGCAAAGTTTCCTGAAATGTCTGTCAATTTTCATTCATTCACAGCAATCTGGTGCGATTCCCTCGCTTCCCTTATGTGCTCACCCTGAGGTTGAGGCCTGTATGGATAGTTCAGTGTTAGATTGCTTTGAATTGTAAACTGGAGCTAAGCTAGTCTGATGCTAAGCGACAGTGCAAGAGACTCTTGATGGTTCATGGATCGTTGCTTTTCCCCGAAATTCCGGCAATTTTTTCCAGATGCTTTGTATGTTGTCTGAGCGCCACTCCAGGCACCGTTTTTGTGCCGAAATAGCTCAGTTGGGAGAGCGTTAGACTGAAGATCTAAATGTCCCTGGTTCAATCCCGGGTTTCGGCAGCTGGAAGTTGTGTTTTGGGGACATATTGCCTCGTTAAATGTTCCTATGTTGGCATATGGTAGAGTAAGTTGAGTGCTGTATGGAGTCTTCAGTGTTGTCCCTGAAGTTCAGAACACACCAGTTAATATAACTAGTCAACAAAGTAGGAAAGCAGAAAGCAAAGTTTCCTGAAATGTCTGTCAATTTTCATTCATTCACAGCAATCTGGTGCGCTTCCCTTATGTGCTCACCCTGAGGTTGAGGCCTGTATGGAGAGTTCAGTGTTAGATTGCTTTGAATTGTAAACTGGAGCTAAGCTAGTCCGATGCTAAGCGACAGTGCAAGAGCCTCTTGATGGTTCATGGATCGTTGCTTATTCCCGAAATTCCGCCAATTTTTTCCAGATGCTTTGTATGTTGTCTGAGCGCCACTCCAGGCACCCTTTTTGTGCCGAAATAGCTCAGTTGGGAGAGCGTTAGACTGAAGATCTAAATGTCCCTGGTTCAATCCCGGGTTTCGGCAGCTGGAAGTTGTGTTTTGGGGACATATTGCCTAGTTAAATGTTCCTTTGTTGGCATATGGTAGAGTAAGTTGAGTGCTGTATGGAGTCTTCAGTGTTGTCCCTGAAGTTCAGAACACACCAGTTAATATAACTAGTCAACAAAGTACGAAAGCAGAAAGCAAACATTCCTGAAATGTCTGTCATTTTTCATTCATTCACAGCAATCTGGTGCGATTCACTCGCTTCCCTTATGTGCTCACCCTGAGGTTGAGGCTTGTATGGAGAGTTCAGTGTTAGATTGTTTTGAATTGTAAACTGGAGCTAAGCTAGTCCGATGCTAAGCGACAGTGCAAGAGCCTCTTGATGGTTCATGGATCGTTGCTTATTCCCGAAATTCCGGCAATTTTTTCCAGATGCTTTGTATGTTGTCTGAGCGCCACTCCAGGCACCGTTTTTGTGCCGAAATAGCTCAGTTGGGAGAGCGTTAGACTGAAGATCTGAATGTCCCTGGTTCAATCCCGGGTTTCGGCAGCTGGAAGTTGTGTTTTGGGGACATATTGCCTCGTTAAATGTTCCTATGTTGGCATATGGTAGAGTAAGTTGAGTGCTGTATGGAGTCTTCAGTGTTGTCCCTGAAGTTCAGAACACACCAGTTAATATAACTAGTCAACAAAGTAGGAAAGCAGAAAGCAAACATTCCTGAAATGTCTGTCAATTTTCATTCATTCACAGCAATCTGGTGCGATTCCCTCGCTTCCCTTATGTGCTCACCCTGAGGTTGAGGCCTGTATGGATAGTTCAGTGTTAGATTGCTTTGAATTGTAAACTGGAGCTAAGCTAGTCCGATGCTAAGCGACAGTGCAAGAGACTCTTGATGGTTTATGGATCGTTGCTTTTTTCCCGAAATTCCGACAATTTTTTCCAGATGCTTTGTATGTTGTCTGAGCGCCACTCCAGGAACCCTTTTTGTGCCGAAATAGCTCAGTTGGGAGACTGTTAGACTGAAGATCTAAATATCCCTGGTTCAATCCCGGGTTTCGGCAGCTGGAAGTTGTCATTTGGGGACATATTGCCTTGTTAAATGTTCCTTTGTTGGCATATGGTAGAGTAAGTTGAGTGCTGTATGGAGTCTTCAGTGTTGTCCCTGAAGTTCAGAACACACCAGTTAATATGACTAGTCAACAAAGTAGGAAAGCAGAAAGCAAACATTCCTGTATTTTCATTTCAATTTTCATTCATTCACAGCAATCTGGTGCGATTCACTCGCTTCCCTTATGTGCTCACCCTGAGGTTGAGGCTTGTATGGAGAGTTCAGTGTTAGATTGTTTTGAATTGTAAACTGGAGCTAAGCTAGTCCGATGCTAAGCGACAGTGCAAGAGCCTCTTGATGGTTCATGGATCGTTGCTTATTCCCGAAATTCCGGCAATTTTTTCCAGATGCTTTGTATGTTGTCTGAGCGCCACTCCAGGCACCGTTTTTGTGCCGAAATAGCTCAGTTGGGAGAGCGTTAGACTGAAGATCTGAATGTCCCTGGTTCAATCCCGGGTTTCGGCAGCTGGAAGTTGTATTTTGGGGACATATTGCCTCGTTAAATGTTCCTATGTTGGCATATGGTAGAGTAAGTTGAGTGCTGTATGGAGTCTTCAGTGTTGTCCCTGAAGTTCAGAACACACCAGTTAATATAACTAGTCAACAAAGTAGGAAAGCAGAAAGCAAACATTCCTGAAATGTCTGTCAATTTTCATTCATTCACAGCAATCTGGTGCGATTCCCTCGCTTCCCTTATGTGCTCACCCTGAGGTTGAGGCCTGTATGGAGAGTTCAGTGTTAGATTGTTTTGAATTGTAAACTGGAGCTAAGCTAGTCCGATGCTAAGCGACAGTGCAAGAGCCTCTTGATGGTTCATGGATCGTTGCTTATTCCCGAAATTCCGGCAATTTTTTCCAGATGCTTTGTATGTTGTCTGAGCGCCACTCCAGGCACCGTTTTTGTGCCGAAATAGCTCAGTTGGGAGAGCGTTAGACTGAAGATCTAAATGTCCCTGGTTCAATCCCGGGTTTCGGCAGCTGGAAGTTGTGTTTTGGGGACATATTGCCTCGTTAAATGTTCCTATGTTGGCATATGGTAGAGTAAGTTGAGTGCTGTATGGAGTCTTCAGTGTTGTCCCTGAAGTTCAGAACACACCAGTTAATATAACTAGTCAACAAAGTACGAAAGCAGAAAGCAAACATTCCTGAAATGTCTGTCATTTTTCATTCATTCACAGCAATCTGGTGCGATTCACTCGCTTCCCTTATGTGCTCACCCTGAGGTTGAGGCTTGTATGGAGAGTTCAGTGTTAGATTGTTTTGAATTGTAAACTGGAGCTAAGCTAGTCCGATGCTAAGCGACAGTGCAAGAGCCTCTTGATGGTTCATGGATCGTTGCTTATTCCCGAAATTCCGGCAATTTTTTCCAGATGCTTTGTATGTTGTCTGAGCGCCACTCCAGGCACCGTTTTTGTGCCGAAATAGCTCAGTTGGGAGAGCGTTAGACTGAAGATCTGAATGTCCCTGGTTCAATCCCGGGTTTCGGCAGCTGGAAGTTGTGTTTTGGGGACATATTGCCTCGTTAAATGTTCCTATGTTGGCATATGGTAGAGTAAGTTGAGTGCTGTATGGAGTCTTCAGTGTTGTCCCTGAAGTTCAGAACACACCAGTTAATATAACTAGTCAACAAAGTAGGAAAGCAGAAAGCAAACATTCCTGAAATGTCTGTCAATTTTCATTCATTCACAGCAATCTGGTGCGATTCCCTCGCTTCCCTTATGTGCTCACCCTGAGGTTGAGGCCTGTATGGATAGTTCAGTGTTAGATTGCTTTGAATTGTAAACTGGAGCTAAGCTAGTCCGATGCTAAGCGACAGTGCAAGAGACTCTTGATGGTTCATGGATCGTTGCTTTTTTCCCGAAATTCCGACAATTTTTTCCAGATGCTTTGTATGTTGTCTGAGCGCCACTCCAGGAACCCTTTTTGTGCCGAAATAGCTCAGTTGGGAGACTGTTAGACTGAAGATCTAAATGTCCCTGGTTCAATCCCGGGTTTCGGCAGCTGGAAGTTGTGTTTTGGGGACATATTGCCTTGTTAAATGTTCCTTTGTTGGCATATGGTAGAGTAAGTTGAGTGCTGTATGGAGTCTTCAGTGTTGTCCCTGAAGTTCAGAACACACCAGTTAATATGACTAGTCAACAAAGTAGGAAAGCAGAAAGCAAACATTCCTGTATTTTCATTTCAATTTTCATTCATTCACAGCAATCTGGTGCCATTCACTCGCTTCCCTTATGTGCTCACCCTGAGGTTGAGGCTTGTATGGAGAGTTCAGTGTTAGATTGTTTTGAATTGTAAACTGGAGCTAAGCTAGTCCGATGCTAAGCGACAGTGCAAGAGCCTCTTGATGGTTCATGGATCGTTGCTTATTCCCGAAATTCCGGCAATTTTTTCCAGATGCTTTGTATGTTGTCTGAGCGCCACTCCAGGCACCGTTTTTGTGCCGAAATAGCTCAGTTGGGAGAGCGTTAGACTGAAGATCTGAATGTCCCTGGTTCAATCCCGGGTTTCGGCAGCTGGAAGTTGTATTTTGGGGACATATTGCCTCGTTAAATGTTCCTATGTTGGCATATGGTAGAGTAAGTTGAGTGCTGTATGGAGTCTTCAGTGTTGTCCCTGAAGTTCAGAACACACCAGTTAATATAACTAGTCAACAAAGTAGGAAAGCAGAAAGCAAACATTCCTGAAATGTCTGTCAATTTTCATTCATTCACAGCAATCTGGTGCGATTCCCTCGCTTCCCTTATGTGCTCACCCTGAGGTTGAGGCCTGTATGGAGAGTTCAGTGTTAGATTGTTTTGAATTGTAAACTGGAGCTAAGCTAGTCCGATGCTAAGCGACAGTGCAAGAGCCTCTTGATGGTTCATGGATCGTTGCTTATTCCCGAAATTCCGGCAATTTTTTCCAGATGCTTTGTATGTTGTCTGAGCGCCACTCCAGGCACCGTTTTTGTGCCGAAATAGCTCAGTTGGGAGAGCGTTAGACTGAAGATCTAAATGTCCCTGGTTCAATCCCGGGTTTCGGCAGCTGGAAGTTGTGTTTTGGGGACATATTGCCTCGTTAAATGTTCCTATGTTGGCATATGGTAGAGTAAGTTGAGTGCTGTATGGAGTCTTCAGTGTTGTCCCTGAAGTTCAGAACACACCAGTTAATATAACTAGTCAACAAAGTACGAAAGCAGAAAGCAAACATTCCTGAAATGTCTGTCATTTTTCATTCATTCACAGCAATCTGGTGCGATTCACTCGCTTCCCTTATGTGCTCACCCTGAGGTTGAGGCTTGTATGGAGAGTTCAGTGTTAGATTGTTTTGAATTGTAAACTGGAGCTAAGCTAGTCCGATGCTAAGCGACAGTGCAAGAGCCTCTTGATGGTTCATGGATCGTTGCTTATTCCCGAAATTCCGGCAATTTTTTCCAGATGCTTTGTATGTTGTCTGAGCGCCACTCCAGGCACCGTTTTTGTGCCGAAATAGCTCAGTTGGGAGAGCGTTAGACTGAAGATCTGAATGTCCCTGGTTCAATCCCGGGTTTCGGCAGCTGGAAGTTGTGTTTTGGGGACATATTGCCTCGTTAAATGTTCCTATGTTGGCATATGGTAGAGTAAGTTGAGTGCTGTATGGAGTCTTCAGTGTTGTCCCTGAAGTTCAGAACACACCAGTTAATATAACTAGTCAACAAAGTAGGAAAGCAGAAAGCAAACATTCCTGAAATGTCTGTCAATTTTCATTCATTCACAGCAATCTGGTGCGATTCCCTCGCTTCCCTTATGTGCTCACCCTGAGGTTGAGGCCTGTATGGATAGTTCAGTGTTAGATTGCTTTGAATTGTAAACTGGAGCTAAGCTAGTCCGATGCTAAGCGACAGTGCAAGAGACTCTTGATGGTTCATGGATCGTTGCTTTTTTCCCGAAATTCCGACAATTTTTTCCAGATGCTTTGTATGTTGTCTGAGCGCCACTCCAGGAACCCTTTTTGTGCCGAAATAGCTCAGTTGGGAGACTGTTAGACTGAAGATCTAAATGTCCCTGGTTCAATCCCGGGTTTCGGCAGCTGGAAGTTGTGTTTTGGGGACATATTGCCTTGTTAAATGTTCCTTTGTTGGCATATGGTAGAGTAAGTTGAGTGCTGTATGGAGTCTTCAGTGTTGTCCCTGAAGTTCAGAACACACCAGTTAATATGACTAGTCAACAAAGTAGGAAAGCAGAAAGCAAACATTCCTGTATTTTCATTTCAATTTTCATTCATTCACAGCAATCTGGTGCCATTCACTCGCTTCCCTTATGTGCTCACCCTGAGGTTGAGGCTTGTATGGAGAGTTCAGTGTTAGATTGTTTTGAATTGTAAACTGGAGCTAAGCTAGTCCGATGCTAAGCGACAGTGCAAGAGCCTCTTGATGGTTCATGGATCGTTGCTTATTCCCGAAATTCCGGCAATTTTTTCCAGATGCTTTGTATGTTGTCTGAGCGCCACTCCAGGCACCGTTTTTGTGCCGAAATAGCTCAGTTGGGAGAGCGTTAGACTGAAGATCTGAATGTCCCTGGTTCAATCCCGGGTTTCGGCAGCTGGAAGTTGTGTTTTGGGGACATATTGCCTCGTTAAATGTTCCTATGTTGGCATATGGTAGAGTAAGTTGAGTGCTGTATGGAGTCTTCAGTGTTGTCCCTGAAGTTCAGAACACACCAGTTAATATAACTAGTCAACAAAGTAGGAAAGCAGAAAGCAAACATTCCTGAAATGTCTGTCAATTTTCATTCATTCACAGCAATCTGGTGCGATTCCCTCGCTTCCCTTATGTGCTCACCCTGAGGTTGAGGCCTGTATGGAGAGTTCAGTGTTAGATTGCTTTGAATTGTAAACTGGAGCTAAGCTAGTCCGATGCTAAGCGACAGTGCAAGAGACTCTTGATGGTTCATGGATCGTTGCTTTTTTCCCGAAATTCCGACAATTTTTTCCAGATGCTTTGTATGTTGTCTGAGCGCCACTCCAGGAACCCTTTTTGTGCCGAAATAGCTCAGTTGGGAGACTGTTAGACTGAAGATCTAAATGTCCCTGGTTCAATCCCGGGTTTCGGCAGCTGGAAGTTGTGTTTTGGGGACATATTGCCTTGTTAAATGTTCCTTTGTTGGCATATGGTAGAGTAAGTTGAGTGCTGTATGGAGTCTTCAGTGTTGTCCCTGAAGTTCAGAACACACCAGTTAATATAACTAGTCAACAAAGTAGGAAAGCAAACATTCCTGAAATGTCTGTCAATTTTCATTCATTCACAGCAATCTGGTGCGATTCACTCGCTTCCCTTATGTGCTCACCCTGAGGTTGAGGCCTGTATGGAAAGTTCAGTGTTGGATTGTTTTGAATTGTAAACTGTAGCTAAGCTAGTCCGATGCTAAGCGACAGTGCAAGAGCCTCTTGATGGTTCATGGATCGTTGCTTATTCCCGAAATTCCGGCAATTTTTTCCAGATGCTTTGTATGTTGTCTGAGCGCCACTCCAGGCACCCTTTTTGTGCCGAAATAGCTCAGTTGGGAGAGCGTTAGACTGAAGATCTAGATGTCCCTGGTTCAATCCCGGGTTTCGGCAGCTGGAAGTTGTGTTTTGGGGACATATTGTCCCGTTAAATGTTCCTTTGTTGCCATATGGTAGAGTAAGTTGAGTGCTGTATGGAGTCTTCAGTGTTGTCCCTGAAGTTCAGAACACACCAGTTAATATAACTAGTCAACAAAGTAGGAAAGCAGAAAGCAAACATTCCTGAAATGTCTGTCAATTTTCATTCATTCACAGCAATCTGGTGCGATTCACTCGCAATCTTGAGGTACCAGATTCACTTCTACAAACAACAATTAATTAAACAATTAAACAATTAAAACACGTATGTTTTTTACTATATTGATGTACATTTTAACTTGACATGTGCTTGTTTTCTTCTAAAACTACATTCCTAAATGCGGTTAATTTAGTCAGATGTTAAAGACTCAGCAGTCAATACTAAAGCTGTGGAGTTTGAATGTTCTCCAAATCTGCAACAGATGTTTTGATGTTCGGCTGCTCCTTTTTTCTAATTTTAGGAATTCATTTTCTTTTTTTTCTCGTCAGATGGACAGAGGGCTGCACTGATGCTCTACTCACTGTATAGCAGAGCTCTGAACTGCAATACACAACAGTCTAAAACACTAGTAAACATTTTAAAAAAGACAACAGCATTTCAAACAGTATATCTCATCAAAATCTGGATTAGATGATGTCAATTTCAGAGTTTAGGTCAAGAAGTGCTCGCTTTTTGGCTCATTTTGTAGTCTCGATATATAAGTTCTGCAAGTATAACTGTGTTCTTTTGGATGTTTACTGTAGAACACAGGCTTCTGTTGAGTTCAAATCTTTCTCTCACTTGTACTGCCTTTCTGTTTGCTTCTTTCAGGTCGGAGTCATAACTGTGCAGTGCCTGTTGTTGATCTTCTACACCAGCAGTGTGTTCCTCTTCATCGGTACCTGCGTTTTGGGACTGTGCATTAGCAGCGTGTTCCCGTCCATGCTGGCCTTTACAGAAGACATGCTAGACTACAAAGGTACACATTCTAAATATTACATCGGTAGGTAGTACTAACCTCACTGTAAAGCACAATTGGTCACAGGATCAATTCCGCTCTGTTACTTTTGCGTTGCTGGTGGTGTGCACACCACAGGATGTTTGGCAGACTGGTATTGTTACACCTGCTCCCGATGTCATATAGCTAGCAAGGCCAATAGAGCAGAATCAATGCTGGGTGGCAGTAAAAGAGGTTTAACCAGCAACTGGTGCAGAAGTAGTCGAGCTGACTTAACTAACTTTCTACACCACAGCTGAGAGCATCAGAGCAGCCAAGACATACAGTAGGTAAAGCTTCCATCCCAAAGTCAACTCTGGGTCTTCTCAACTGTTGACTCGTATCATCGACTTTTTAGAGGCAGTCCTAGTATTTACTGATTTATATATTGATGAATAGTCATTTTTAGTTCTCCTTTACTGTAGATAATGTCTGTCTATTTCTTGTGTGTTTCAGGTTGTGCTACAACTGTCCTGGTGACCAGTGCCAGCACAGGAGAGATGGTGCTGCAGCTGCTTGTTGGATCAGTAAGAACTTTTTCTGTGTTCTGTAGTGGCTACACTGCTTTTTAGCGCGTTGATTACAGAGTCATTTGAAATAAAATCCCACTGTGTTTGTGTGTGTCTTCCTGCAGGTGATCCACAGTCAGGGCAGTTACACTTTCCTGTTGTGTTGTACAATATCATCATTCATCGGCTTCTGCCTGTTCCTGCTGCTCCTCTATGTCCAGCACTGCCACAGACACTGCAGCACGGGTAAACACACATCAGGCAGAAAATTGACAAGCTGGTAATCTCGAATCATATTTCAAATCATACTTATTTTAACAGGAGAGGAGCTGATTCATAGTCACATTTTATTGGGGGGAACCGTCAAAATGGAGCGAAAAGACGGAAAAATAATTACCAACCACTAAACGCTCAAACTAAATAAATAGTCAAAAATTGTGTGGTCCACCCCATGTAGAACTGACCATGATAACCTGTAATGCAGTAGCAACTGTGCGACCAACTTCAGCTCACTAAAGCTAATTTAGCGGCCCAACATTACACATAATACACTTTGGCTCTGGAAATTGTGCTAGCAACTGCTAGGGCACAAGTTGACATTGAACTGTCAGATATGTCGAAATGCGGGCACATAACGCAACATTCTTGAGCACTTAACTAGGCGACTGTGGCTAAGTGCAGGGCAGTCTTTCAATCAGAGGGTCGGCGGTTCAATCCCCGGCTCCGCTAGTCGCATGTCGATGTGTCCTTCAGCAAGACACTTAACCCCAAAATTGCTCCCGTAGTTGTGCATACGGTGTAGAAATGTGATAGACTCTGAATTGTAAGTCGCTTTGGATAAAAGTGTCTGCTAAATGACTGTAATGTAACTAGCGGTTAGCTTACAAAGTCAGCAATCTGTGGCATTAACATTTCACTTACTAGGCAATGGCACCATGCATTTTAGGCATATAAAATATAATTAAAGCTTTCAAATATTGACTTTTAACTTACCTTTTAGTTGCATCCTTCTTCCATAGGTCTTTCTTCCATTTCTTCCATTAGGAAAATGGCACGATGGTGCTGCGCATGCGCAGAGCAAGCTCGAGAGTCTAGTGTAATTTTACTCAAATTAAATTAAACAACAGATTTATAAGTGGGTGTACAGAATGTGCAGCTGTGACGAATTGCCCCAGTAAATTGTCACACCTTTATTTTTTTTTCAACAAAAAAGAACATATATATATACCTACATATAGTCGAGGCTTTCCAACGAATTCGTCTGTAAATGCACAGGGGCCGTCCTCCGTTTAATGGGGAGATGGAAGGCACCACAAAGGAGCTAAATCACATACGGGTGATTCTTTTCTTCAAAAATATTACCTTCATTCAGCATTTCCTTGTGTGATTAAACAAAAAATAGTTAAATAAAAGAAAGGCTTTTACATGTGCCATGATACAGCCACTTACAGTTAAAAGTGTTCAGTTCTGTAGGCACATTTT
Source organism: Anarhichas minor (assembly GCF_050575085.1). Lineage (NCBI taxonomy): Eukaryota > Metazoa > Chordata > Actinopteri > Perciformes > Anarhichadidae > Anarhichas > Anarhichas minor. The sequence goes on along the minus strand of NW_027466469.1, from coordinate 4,959,207 downwards.
AATTGTATTTGAACAATTTGAGCACACTTTATCGTTGGTTCTTCCACAGTTAACCAAACTGTAACCAGTGTGGATGACAAATGCGTGTGCCTCATTTGAGATGCAAGCGAGAAAATCTGTAGAAAAATCTACAGACACTTTTTATGTGACTTTCCGGCTGGTAGCAGTCTTTCGAACACGAGACGGTAAAGGAGTAGAAAGCAATACTTTAAGGACAACCATCTCTGCTTACCAAACAGAGAGAAGGCCAACGCGACAACGCAGGCTTCTTTTAGTGGCGTGCATCCTAATGAAACACAAGTCCTTCGCCTATGGCGGGATCGTAATAGAGGTGATGACTGCTTTGGCTGTAACGTTATTAAAGGGCCATAACAGTAAGACAGAAATAATATATGCTATTGGTGATGTACAACTTGATGCTACGAGGAGCTTTCAGCCACTTTAATTTTGTCAAATTAGCTCTCAGAGGAAAAACCAACCACATGTTGCTACATAATCAATATGAATACAATGTACAGCATCAAGAGTCAATATGGCTTCAAGGTAAAGGTCACGATGCAAAGGTGCATTGCTTTAGAAGATCAGGATGTTAATGTTTTTGTGTAAATGGCAGCATTCATCAAAAGCCCGCCGGGTGTCAGTCCTCTTGTATCGATCTCTGTGCTGAGTCAAACTAATCGACACCGTTTCATTCTCAGATTCGTCTCAAAACACAGACATGAAAGAGAAGCCTGAGACGGGAGGATCTTGATGCGAGGGGGTCCCTGAGAGACTGAGGGGGGAGACCAGAGCACACAAATGGCCAAGCGGCTCTGCTGTGGACGACGGAAAGGGAGCATGGGAAGAACCATCTCTGGACGTTTCCACGTCTTAGCCCAGCCTCGGAACAGGAGCTCCATCCTGGCCTCCTCCAGACGAATATTTTGTAACCTAAAGAAATCTACTTTCAAGCCTGACGATCAACGAGCAGCTCGATGGACGGTCCAGTTCTTGACATAACCCTTGTGCCCGACACCACATTTGATCTTTTTGGCTACATTGTATAATAAGGTATATGGCATGATTTGGCACGGGTGAATTGCGAATTCTGGAAGTTCGTCCTGGGCTCCTATAATTAGTTTATAATAAAGTGTTGCCTAAATACAGACACTTGAGGACAAATTTGTCCTCTTAGGAATCCATTAAAATCATAACGTTTGATCCCACAGCCATTGGAGCATAACATCATGCAATCTATTTGATCAAGCCTTCAATCTAGAGCTCTGGCTTTTAGTATTTTCCACCAGATTGACCATTTTTGTACCTGTGGGGCAAATACATGCTATTTTCTTGGTTTCCTGCACACACATCGAAATCAGAGTGTTGTTACTAATCATTGACATGGAATTCAAATGGTTAAAATTCTGAAAATCAATTATTATTGGGTAGTGATGATCAGGACTGATGTTGGTTAAACAATTTAACTCAGTGAAAGTGCAAAACAATATTAATATAGAACATTTTATGGCACTTTTTGACACAGACATGTTTCTTGTGGTCCTCTAAGGCAGAGGTCTTCAACAGGGGGTCCGCGAAATTTTTGGTTGATTAGACAATTATTTTATTTTTTTCCCAAAAATGAATGTGTCCATTATTTTAATAGTTCAGTATTGTATGCAAGATAACAGGTATCTTTATGCATGGCAGTGGCACTAACAGGCCATCACAAATTTTTCGTTTCCACATTTATGTTTAAAATGAAAACATCAGTTTGAATAGCTTGCATGCATGATTACCATGCAATTGACAGACAATGTTGATTTCAGCTGACAAGGTATGTTTATAAATGGCAGTGGCACGGCCTCCCTACTCACTGTACCTTGCACATGTTTAAAATAAAAACATGAATATATGAACCTGTGTATTATTTGAATAGCTTAGTATTGAATGTACAATAAAGAGGTATACACGGTACTAGGCCCATTTAATATAAAACAATTTTATACAATATATATATATATATATATATATAGTCGCTCTATCTCTCTATCCGTTTGGGGGTCCTTGTCCTGAAAAACATTGAAGACCCCTGGTCTAAGGGCATCAGAGCACTTGAGGCACGAGGGTCAATTCCATTTCTTTGTCACGATCATCTCTTGCAGCACCTCTTCTCTGCTGCAGCGTGATTCAAAAGACACTTCAACGATCAAGTATTGCCTTTTCCAGTATGAATGCGAGTGATGATGTCTGCTCTGTTTATGGCGAAACATCTGCAGCACATTCGGCTGCTGCTGTTGAAATGGGACTCACATCAGCCCTGTGTTAGTGCTGCTGTTGTAATTTCCTGCTGGCAGACATTAATAACATAAATGATGCAATGGCAGAATACAGAGACGTAAGTAGTGAAGAGATCTTTTATTGGTCTCACCTATCTCTCCCACTATAAACAATTTCTCTACACCTCTCAAACATCAATATGCCACTTAAGACAAGTAGCTTGTAAACATCTGAAAAAGCATCAAACAAATAGAAAACGGGACAGACCAAAGCAAAAAACTTTCTTTTTCAAAGGAGATTTTTACATTTCAGGGTAGGTTGAGGGGAAAACATCATCAGAAGGTACAAATTAAGAAATATGCTAAAACAAGACTGACTGGAGGGAGGTTTCAAATGGGCTTTGGGGTTGTAATTAGCTATTATTATTATTAGCTATTTGGTTCTTTATCAAAGTTACTGCAAAAATGCAATATAGGCTGCCAACTCTACTGGGCTGTACTATAAATTCTAAAAAATAAATATGTTGTGGTTGTGCCTAATCACAGATCCTTGTAAAGTGTTTGCTATATATTGTAAAAGGTCAGATTTACTGTATAAAATACGAAGTGCATCATTTTATCGTCCCTTTGGGAAAATATACATGTGTCATTAAGCAAACGCTTTTCATCAAAGAGGAGATCAGAGTCGTAGAAAAGCGACAGAATCCAATATTACAGGAACCCCCTCAAGTCTTAAGTGCAAACGTTCCATCACGACATTTGCGTGTACAATATCGACACTCTCAAAACACTTTACATATAAAACAGATTCAGATTTCTCCCCATAAGGCTTTCATTCCCAAAATGTAGCCAATGCCACCACAAATACACCAGAGGAAAAGGACACGAGGAAACACACACGCACAAAGAGAAGCCCAACATAGCAGACGTCTATCTGGCCCTTACAAAAATAGAAATCAATCTTATAGTTCTATCGGTGTCACAGGAAAATCAAAGATTACACAAAAAATAACAGGTTTTATATCTATATTTATATATATACTTTCTGAGTAAATCTGCAATCGCAAAACACTTACAAGCAGTTTGGAAAGAAACATGGCTGCCAACTCTAAAAGCATGGCCCGATTAGATTTACACGCTCTGCATATTAAGCCATGTTGCAGTCTGTATGTACAGTTATGCATCCCGAAAAGGTTCCTTCGATATGATACACTGCGGGTGAGCCGCAAAGAAATAGCCCCAAGCTTTCCGGGGCTCTCGTTTGGTCAAAGATACGGCATAAAGACAAACAGGAAACACGCGTGTGCACTGGGTAAATGATACAACTCGCATTCGGGAGCTGGACTTGGGCTCGGCTGTGGTAAGGCACCGTTTATCTATGTGACGGGGGGGGGGTGGGTCTGTTAGTTGAGTAAGACTCGCCGGTCATCCATCCCTGGGTTAGAAAGGGACACTTGGGTAAAGAAACACTTTCCAAGCATCATGTAAACAAGTGCGATTTTCCACATGTAATAGTATAGAAATGTGGTATCTAGGTCTCGAGTCTGTGTCTCAGACTTATGGCTTCAAAAGTAAGTTACAAAAACAGGTGTGAACCTTTCATGGCTGATCATCTGGAGGGGCTTTAGGGAAGCTGCTCCGATGCTCCAGGAGGTGTTGTTGTACAGTCCTCTGGAGTAAAGGTGGACATGTCTCCGATGGCTAAGGCTTGGCAAAGGTTAAGGCTAGACTGTCGAGAGTTTAGCCACATAGATCTGGAGGTTCCGTCTGAGATTTCAAATACTGACGCTGCAAGCAACATTTATCAGAGCCCATTCATTTAGAACAAAGAATACAGAGCTGAGCTGTGGACGATCAAGGTTTCAAGGTCGACATTTTAAGAAATATTGCTAAAAGTTAGATAAGACTGATACCCTTCTCACGGAATCATGATCATCATGGGGATGGTATGGTAAATACGAAGCGGGCGTCAGCAGCCGGTTAGCTTAACTTCACAAGGGGGGAAACAGCTAGCCGGGCTCCACCTTAAAACACCTCTTAAACTTACGTGTTAAATCACGTAAATGTGTAAAAAAACGGGTTTTACGGGTGTGCTGGAACTACTTTTTGGCCAAGAGCAGTTGCCAGGCAACCAGCGGATAACCTCCAGGAAGTCACTGCTCACCAGCCAAGTAGTATTCTAGCACAGCTGCCTCCAACAATGTGGAGCTGCTTTAAAAGAAGGCAACATCAGAGAAGTGACAAACACAGGATCTGTGAGCCGTTGCTTGCAGAGTCGATGGCTTCACTTTCTGTTCTCACCTGAACGCTGACTGGCTGGAGGGGCTATTCTACTGTGTGTGTGTGTGTGTGTGTATATATACATACACACACACACACACACACACACACACACACACACACACATGGGAACAGTTACATAGAGGCATGGTTAAAGGTTTAAGATCAGATTATGGCCACATGTCACAACAAGCTAGCTAGCCAACACTTCACACTGAGGCAGGTGAGTCGAGGTCGAGTGCTGGGTAAAAGACAACAGCGTTTGCAGGTAAACGTGCACATCATCAGGTTAAAGCACTACCCTTCAACGAGAGTAAAAGTTAAGGACGGAGCACAAAAAAGGAACAGAAGCATCGTCAGCATCTTCTTTTGGCAGTAACACTGTTGCCCAAGACGAGGAGGAAAATCTGTAAAAGGAAAGATTCAGATATGTGGTCTGCGTGTCCGTGTGTGAAGCAGATTGTCGCTGCCGAGGGTCCGATCCACATGCGCCAACTGTTGCCATGGAGATTCCTCCCTCCTTTGGAACTGTTGGGACTTGAGGATCCCAAGATGTCAAACAAAATGAATCCATACGTGCATGAGGGGCGATGGAGTTAATGTGTGCGAGTGCAGGATAGCGTACGTCTGGGTGTGAAGGTTCTAAAAACAAACCGAATGTGTCAAACCCGGACCGCCGACGTCTCTCCAGACCCTCCCTCTGCACGTCTGACTGTAGTGTGAACTTTAAAGCACCAGAGCGATGACGAATGGCAATGACTCAGCTCCCACGTCTTTGTCCTTGACGTGGGGCAGCAGAAGATGGGGATGGTGTCTGGCTGCCATGCGGTGACATTGTTCATCCTATGTCCTCTGAGGGTCTGGGGTGATGGGGCCGGGCGTGTTGGTCCCATCCAGGCTGTGTACGGGGATCTGGAACTGAGGGGTGAGGACCGACGGAAACTGGAACAGAGCAGTGTGTGTTAGGACGAGTTGGACGAATAGAGAGAACTGAAAAGAGACTCTAGTCTACTCACTTGGAACAGGTGGGCTCCCTGGCGTCGCGTGGCGGGGCTGAGGGGAGCGACTGGACTGAGCGTGCTCCAGAAGTGGATGTTGGACAGCAGAGGGCTGGGAGTCAGCAGCAGAGTGGGAGTCTGAGGGGGGAGGGGGGAGACAAACAAGACAGACTCAGTGCTGACAGCATGGCCGATATTGGCGGCTTTGAGATGCAGGTTTGTTCATAAGAGGACAGACTGAGCAGTTTGTTCTTGATCACAGTTCTTTAACAACCAATTTTGAGGGATCCTTAAAAAAAACGTTTGTTTACATGTGTTTATGTTAAAAAATGAGTATTGGACCACTATTAGCCATGTTCCAGACCTCTGAATCAGCAACTCAAATAGGCATGGTGGTGATGCTCTTTCCACCGGTTGACCAATCAAAAGTTTAGTGGGCGGGATTAGGCATCGGGACGTCTTCCCACAAAGCTACCAGGCCACATCCATGAAAAAAAGCCAATTTACCATGTGCTCATGAGATTAATGTGAATATAAACAAGTTGAGGACCTGTTAATTAGAAACTCTGGTGAGCTAGATTGAAGATACTGGACACAAGCCTAAAGCCAATCAGAGACAGAGCAGAGAGAGGAACTCCGTCATATGCGAGCTGACTGGCAGTCTGACGCTAGATGTTGTGATCAAACCTGACCTGCTGAATAAACACTGCATTGTCTGAACCAGCTAATCTAATTAGACTTTAAATTGTAGTAGCAGCAGGAGCACACACACACACACACAGTCATGTGTTGAGCAAATGGCATCACCGGGAACAAGTAAACACCACACAAACAAAACCCAACAGCCAGGCATCACAGAGTGCTGCTGCACTGCTGCCACCTGCTGGTCAGGATCAGTAGCTGCTGGACGTTCTCTGCAATGCCAATTCTGGGTTCTGTCCAGTTAGACAAATAACTGCACAGCAGACACCTGGTACCTGTCATATGCAGCCTATTTCCTATTCATATTATTTACTACGTCTATACAAACGTTAAAGAAAGGATCTAAACTGCTTCAACAGGCAGAACTATGCTCCGTACAACTTCTATGATCTAAGATCTAAACCACAAATCTGTCTTCGGTAAATGACTCGTTTGGATATTTGAATCATAATGAAACAACAAGCCTACTAGGACATGTCTTGATGGATGGTTAATGCAGAGCGCAAGAATACACTTCATTGTAAATGCAGTAAAGATTTGATTTTAACTCATGCAGTACTGTAGCACTCTAATCTATGGCGCACTATCAAAGTGGGCCATAGATGTACGCCACTCCCGAAGGAGGGCGGGTCCACGCTCTCACCTGCAGCATTGCTGGTGTGAGAGAGGCCGTCGGTAGAGACGGGCTGCAGAGGTTCATGGGGGAGAAGTCGGAGGCGGTGACCAGCAGAGTCGGCGGGCTGATCTGCAGTATCTTCGGCGGCTTGCGTGACTTCATCGAGTTCAGAGTGCTGAGCGTGGTGCTGCTGTTCAGCGACGACGAACTGGTTTCAGCGTCCACGAAACTGGTCTCGTCTCCGGACAAACCAAGGCCACTGTCCACCTGGTGGACAACAGACGGGTAACAGTTTCTACACGCGGCTCATGAATTCACTTTTGCTTTAATGCTTGGTCCTACCATAATATCTGGGTCAATAGAAGAGGTGTTCGTGTGCTTTAGGTCGTAGACACAGTTTAACGGTATCAGAAGAAACTGTAATCTGGAGGATTCTAATTTCATCTGGAACATTGTGCGTACAAAATAATTGCACACTGGCAATGCTGTGGTCCAATGTAAAAAAATATACCAACACATTTGTCACAACAGAAGTGAAGTGGAACAACAGACTGGTTTGGTTCTCTCTTGTACTCCAACAGCCTTGTTTCAAAGAGAAAAAAACACTTTGTTTCCCTCAGGAGTTAGTGGAAACCCACCAGAGCTAAAAGGAAAACTGATATTAGACTAAGAAACACGACTGTGTCTGCTGACCTGTTCACTACAACAACTAACTAATAGTACGTCCACGCTTAGTTTACAGCTCTTTTCCAAGTGGACAAAAATCAGTTATTGCAGGTTAAAAGTTGAAAAAAGAATCATCAAATCAACATCTTAACTGACTTAGTTATTATTTATTAAGTGTGCATCACTCAAAAACTGAGCCATTCTACTTCATCACGTCTGTGTCGGTGTGTTTTGATCAGATTTGTGGTCTGATGCAAGTAAACGACCAGATTACCATTGAATTGAATCTGATTGGTGCACAGGAATATGTGACATCATGAGTGTGATTCATTCAAAAACATAGAGTGAAATAAATAACCCAAACTATTCTAACTTTGGGTTAATTTAGGTCCCTGAAGATTACAGAAGCTGATAGAGAACATGTGTTTTCAGGGCCTTTAGAATGTCATTGTCCTATTATTAGAGTAGCATTGTGTGAGATGCGTTTGTATGTATACTAGCCTTCTCACGCGCCTGAGCGTCTGAGCGCTCTGGTGCCTGAACATCCGCGGGTTGAGAAGATCCCGACTCCATGTCGCTGTCGATCACCAGCTCCTGGGACGAGTCGGGCACGAGGCTCGGGGACGGGCTGTCCGAGATCAGGTCCGGCAGGCTGAACGTCGGCTCTCCTGGGCGGATGTGCTCAAACAAGTAGAACGACTGGGACGGCAGGGAGGAGTGTGCGCGGAAGTCCCCGGCCCTCTGGTGGGGGGCTCGCAGGGAATCCAAGTGGTGGGACATCAGGGTCGGCTCCATGGCAACCCGAGTGGACTGTGCTGGTGCTGGCTTCGGAGGGGCGTTTCCAAACTTGATGACGGACGGCAGAGCGGCCGGCTGCTGCGGCTGAGGCGACTGTTCCCGGCTCTGGACCGCAGCGGCGACACCTCTCTTGTCGGCCAGCTTCTCTGCCGGGTTCTCTATTTTGATGGACTTGAAGAGCTGGCGTCCATTTTGCAGCGAGTTGAGGGTGAAGGAGGTGTACAGGCCGGAGTGGATGTAGTCGTTGCGGTTCGACTGCTTGTTGCTGGAGCCCAGTGCTGCTGTGCTACTGTGGTCACCTGACTCCCCCTCCTGCGGGCTGCTGTCGGCCCTCTTCAACAGGTGAGGGGAGCCCCCAGCGCCCACATCCCCGCCCTCTGCTCGGGGAGGGACCTCTCCTTTGAGGATGTCAGGATAGGACACGAAGCGATAGACAAACTTCTGACCGTTCACCTTCTTTATGATGTTCTGTAACACACAGAAAAGCAGATATGGTAGTTTATACTCTTGGTAAATAAAATTTAAAAAAAAATAAAAATACATTTATTTTTATTCAGCCAGAAAACACAGTGTGAGCATAAACAAGACATTCCCTCACGCAGTACGCCTCTACCACAGAGTCACTAGGGGTAAAAAATAGAAGAGAGACCACATAAAAAAGGCCTTGTACGTGGGACAGCTCTGTCCTCCCTGTCTGCACCCAACCAGCAGCCGCTCACGCTGCAGCCAAACATACCAGCGCGGCCGTGCCCACAACGCCCACGAGGTCAGGCTGTGCTGCTGCCAAACCACAAGCAGAGTGGGAGACGGACAGCACTCTCCCTCTCGTCCGCATGTCGCTGAGCAGCGACTTGAACCGTTCTGAGACGCATTAACTTGTTCTTTGAAAATAGCAAAGGAAGCGATCCACTCCAGAGTCTCACGATGCTGCTTATGTAACTTAGGCGTTGTGTAATTGGTTGAATTATGACTGACAATTTAAAAAATATGATTGCATTACGCGCATGACAAACCATCTGATCACTTCATTCATTATCTTTTAGAAAGGGAGTGGGGCACAATATCAGCTGTCTTTACCGAGACAATCAGGCGATATACTGCAGCACACATTCAGTGATAGTAAAGCCCAGGACCCCGCACGCTAGCAGCTACAGCTAGCATGACAGAGGAGAGGGTGAACCAGGGTCAGAGGGCTGTTTACTGGTAAAGGCCTGCACCTCTTCTCAACAGTGGAGTCAACGGGATGTAGGTAACAACTAAGAGGTCAGTCAGTGTGTATTGAATTGTTTGAGACATTGTTATTAATAAGAGGAGCAGCTATGTTGTTATAAGTTAGTGTTGAAGCTGCTAGTCCCACTACCACTCCAGCCAACACACCCTAACAATAAAAGCTTCTTTACTGTCGGGAGATGACCGAGGCTCTCAACTCCAAATATACCTTTATATAATAATAATAATAATAATAATAATAATAATAATAATAATAATATACTCCTCCCTGTAGGAATGTTCTCACATTTACATGTGTTGTTGACATTAAAATAGTATAGTCAACAATAGTGAGTTATTTAAACATTTCTGCTTCTTAGCAGTTTAAGAAAGACTATTTGTTTACTTACGATTAATAAAACAATGCTGATTATTTTTCAAATATACTTTTTTTTCCTCACAAAATAATCAAAAAGAACCGATAAGGGTATCGATAATAGTACTAGTATTGATAAAATCCTAACACTGATATGTAGTCGCCTACTTTGGGTAATAAAGAGAAACATTTGGTGAGTTGTGTCTGACAACTAAATGTGAAGATATCAGGTATCAGCCACACTTGTGGTTGTCAGTGTGCACTGTAGCTGTTGAGCTAACATTAGCAAACAGGCCGCATGCTCGGTCCTGAATGATCCCGACTAAGCTCTTGATGTGATCTTCTTAAGAGCAGAACTGAGGGATTGGGACCTTTATTTACTATCTGCTAACAGCTGTTGGTCAGTGTTGGACTGCTGTCTGACTACAATGTACCAGCTTGTGTATTACAAGTAATACAACCATGTCACAATACAACCAACTGAGTGAGGTCTTCCCTCTCTCCAACTCTCTTTGGCTCAGTATAAAGATGCCTGTTTGCAATCACATTTGTAGGTGGAGCACAGACAACAGCTGGCTAATGGTTGAACCGATATTGGTCTTGTGGTGATAGCATAGTCATTGTGTGGTGTATAACCAAAAGAATGAACTTTCGATCACCCAGAACCCACTTGCTGTGCATCGGACAGGGGGAGAGGGTTTGACGTGTTTACCTTGTCGTAGTAGTATCTGAGGGCCCTGCTCAGTTTGTCATAGTTCATGTTGGGCTTGTTCTTGCGGGCTCCCCACAGCCGGGCCACCTCCTCTGCCTGCAGTAGTTTGAACTCGCCTTCCTCATTGGTCCAGCAGATCAGCTGGTCATTACTGGAATCCAATAGGAGCTGGAGAAGGAACTGCCACAGGGTGACAGAGTTGTCCATGTCTCTCACTGGGGAAAAATACAAAACAAAAAAAAGTTAGAGGAGAAAAATCATCAGACTCACGGACCCACGGCACAAAAGTGGTACATTTTCACAAGTCCCATCGCTCCTCAATGGAAAGACTTGATCGTAGTCATCCTCGCCTGTATCTTTAAAAAGCCGAAGAAACCCCTCAAACCTCAAAGGCCGTTGGATACCTGAACGTACGGGCAGAAATGTGGCAGAATTGCTGTAAATGGATATTCAACAGCCAAGGAACAAGAGGCTGTTTTACAAGCCCAGGTGCACCGTCTGGTACAAACGCGGTTTCCCCCCCCATGTGGTGCCCAATTTCCAGGATGATAATGCCACCATCCACCCTTCTGAACAAAAAGAGCGATTTCATTACCAGCTGGATGAAGTCAAACACCTTCCATGCCATTCCTTGAAGAGCTGGAGTGGATATTAAAGGCTGGCGGCCCCCCTACCGTCCAGGTTTTTTAGCTTTCCGGGGACTGAGGCTGTTCAGACGGTAACGAGTGGTTCTATTCTCATTAGGTCGATGGTATGAAACCTGGTCACATCAAGAACGGTCACATCACTCACGATAAGCCAGAAAAAAAGGAAATGACAGCTAATCATAAATCCTTTTCTTCTTAGGACACCCATAGTGTGTGGCACTGTGATGTGGCTTCTGACTCGGCCTAGCGGAGGCCATACATCTTGCTCACATCTGGCTTCTAAAGAGCAGCAAAACACCATCATGGCCATGAAAGTGAAATGCCCCTCACAGTGGAGAGGCAAAGAATGACGTTCATGGAGAAGTTAATTCAAACCACAGCGGCCGAGGTAAAGCTGCTGGGAGGATTGGCAACCTTGCATGAGGAGAAAGTGGGAATAAAATCACTATTTTTCAATGTTATCATTACAAAAGCACCGAATCATTTCACAGAGAACATTATATTGACTATGTTCAACTACAGAAGGCATTCTACATTAAATGAGCTGGCTAAATACTGCAGACCTGTCAATACTCCACAATTACCATGTAATTGCTACTGTACAAACTTCAAACAAATATATGTGATTATAACCTACGTACTATATTATGCAGCCTTACAATGAACAACAACAATTAGATTACTCTGACAGCTGACCAGCTTTTATTGGGACTGCTGTAAAAGTTAGCGGTAAACTGTAGGTCGCACACGGCCCAATGAAAAAAGAAAAGCAGCTTTATTACTCATGCTTGTGTTTTACGTTACTGCCTTAATTGTAACCCTCATCTCAGCTAAGATACCCCCCCTCCCATCTAGCCTTTTCTTTGATATTTTCCAGTGGCTTTGTTGCAGCCTTTACATTTTTCTTTGTTGCACATGCTCAGCTATCCTATGCTGAGGTTAACACCTGTGGTGCACACACACATTCAGGTGTTTGCACTTAGGCTGATTAGACCTCCTCTCAGGGCTGTGTGGGCGTGTACAGAACAGGCTTGATTGACATGTCCCTCATGTGTTACTCCCTTTGATTCTTTTAGGGTGCGTTTCATTTTGTGGCATCAAGAGTCTACGCCCCCGATCCCATCTGCGCCTGGAATAAGCCAGCGCCGACAAGGGGAAAACTGGTGCATCCCACTTTGAGTGCGTCAATCTCAACCCCCTGCATTAATTGCAATCCTTCCAATATGCCAACTCAGCTGGGTGCACCTCTGAAGGGGGTCACATAATTACATGTTGTCCAGAGGACCGGTGACAGGCTCCTCTTTCCACCAGAGGAAAAGCTTGCCTGCAGATAAAAAAACGGATGATAGTCGGGTTGGGTTCACGCTGTCAGCGGCAGAGAGAGTGAACCCAAACGTGGGTACAGGGTAGGTATTTATGTAGGCTATTGGTGTTGGAGGATATTTTTAGAAACATCAAGCACTACATAACTATTAAGTTTCTCGTAGAGAGCCGGTGCTCCTCGTCCTGCTGTCAGTTGTTGGGAGAGACGACAGAGGAAGAAACCTACTTCCTGTGACGGTTTGGTAGTGTTTGGATCTGGTGGACGATGAACAAAGAGTCTGACGGTGGTCCTTTTTTTTTTTTTTTTTTAGCGGCAGACATTTTGACTTGTCATAGTAGGACGAGCACAGGTGAAATTGGTAACATTAACGATGGCATATTATCAATACAAGACCATATCATTAATGTTATTGAATACACCTGTGCTTTTCCTATTACGACCTCTCATACCTCACATCATCTCATTCCTTACTGCTATCGCGGTCTTGCATGTCAACAATTCTGCTATATTTGCAGTAACACAGACATGTGTTGGCATCTTGGCAACATTGTTGCTGTCCAGGAAGCAGAACAACCAGACTTCACACAAAAACCTTGATTTGAGTAAACTTCCATCGAGGCAACACAGACCTAATGTAATGATCAAGATAACTGCATGTTTACAACTTAAGACATACCCGGGATGCTGGAATCAGATCAATACTGGAAACAACAAAGAGAGAGACATATTGCCGACACGGTTGGTTGCAGGAACAACAAAACAATAATTACATCTCCCCCACCAGTGTGTAGACATATAATCAAGAATCAAGCTCGTCAGTGGCCAGATCCCCATACACTGATGATGTGATGTTGCCAGATCCCCATACACTGATGATGTGATGTTGCCAGATCCCCATACACTGATGATGTGATGTTGCCAGATCCCCATACACTGATGATGTGATGTTTGTGGGACTTCAATAATCTAGCTTAGAGCACATTCTCGACAACCCGTTCCGATGCAATGCCAGCATGGAGATGTGCAGCTGCACACGCAAGTTTTCGTGCAGTGACTCTCACATGTCATGGAGGGCCTGCTGCTTCTGCAAAGGGAAGGATTTATATTCTTCTGGTGCTCAGCCTTCATTTGTAAATCTCCCCCTCGCAGGCTTTGTGTACAACATTTCTTGCAATACACATCCCAACTGCTGAGAGTTTCTCATATTGCCAAGAAGAGCCACACAAGAAGTTATTGTCACTCAGTCGACACATGTTGCTGTGTGACAATAATATCCTAACACTGACCGATACGTGTTGCTGGATTTTCATTTGGCATTTTTGCTGTTTTTGATCACTCAACAAGTGTGTGTAAGCTTCTTTTGGGGAAGAGTAAATCTGCCCTGACTCATCCAGACCTGCTGGGTTGGAGACCTCCCCCCCTCTCACACAATCTGTCATGTTAAAACCGCGGATATTGGGACAAAAATAGGACAGCATCAAAACTGCTGCCAGGGAGAAAGATTACCGATGAACGTTATGTAACGCCTGATAAACGTTACCCACGGAGATAACGGCAGCTAGGTCAAAGTAGTCACATAACACGCGTTATCGAGGCGCTGTAAACACTCAGACCGGAGCGACCGGTCCTACTGTCAGATAGCCCCGGCACCCACACAGTGCAAAATAAAAAAGACCACTTGTTGATGATAACGTTAGTTTCGTTCCCGTCAACACCGACTCCCGGTTATCTCCCGACAGTGTAAAGTCTCCGCTTGGGGCTCAAATGCCACTTTCGTGTTTTGCACGTGTGTCTAAACAAACGAGAAGACAGACAAATCAAGGCATTAAACGTAAGTTAGTTAGCTGCAAGTGTAAGTTAGCTGTTAGCTAGCTTCTCGTTAGCTCGCCTGCTAACATTACCTCGCTCGTGCCGCCCGCTGAATTCCCGAGGCGCGGAGCCGCGTCGAAATATTCCCAAAACATTGCCGGTAAGCTTTCTATTGTGCCAAAGCTCAGGAAACAAGTTTCAAACTGAGTGTCAAGGAAATACCCTGACATAAAATACATTAAACTGCCTTTGGCTTGTACAGTCGATATATCCTTCAAACAGGAAATAATGTTGCGTTCAATGTCCCTCGTACACCTCATAATCGACAACTGTCGCGCCTCTAAGTGGCTCTGAGGGCGTTCACTCGAAGACAAAATAGGTATTTTGTGTGTTGGTATCCGATAAACTGTTGTTTTTTTATTGTAGAATTTTGAAGCTTTTTTTTATTTGACTTGCAATGCAGAAATGCACGTAAGTGATGCATTTTAGCATTATTATTATTATTGTTATTATTATTATTATTATTATCACAATATCTAAAAAAATAAAATAACAAAAACAGAAAATGGAGCATTTAAATCGACGTTCTCACGTGATATTAAATGTTATTTAATATAGGTCCACGTAACCTGCACTGTTTCACTCTATGAAGCGGCTTAGATGTTCTCTCAGCACCCCATGTAAGCGAAAAGTATCACCTGTTTGCTTGTTTGTGTATGTCAATCAAAATTCCGATGTTTCCGACTCTTCAAATGTGTCGTCGAACTCACGCTGAGATCACTTCCTGTCTTGTTTCTCTGGTTGTGATGTTTATTATTTAGTTGTTACTTTAAAATGCCACACAGTCACACATTTTCTACAGATAAAATTAGCCTACTGTTTGCTTCTCCAGAGCAGGCTTGTGGTTTGCAACTTGTTGCTACAGTCTCTGTCGCCAACAATCAGTTTTTATTTTTTATAGTTTGATAAGAAATCAAAACAAATCTTTTAGGGCGCCTCCTTAATTAAAAAAGAATTACGTAAAAGATTAAAACAAATAATTAATTAATTAATATTTCAATTTCAATATAAATCACAGCTACTTCAGGTTATATAATTTGATTTGGTCAATAAAGTAGGGACTAACTCATTTCAGTGCGTTTTAGCGTTTTAGAAGCAGATCCATTGTGGGAGAATCTGGTTGGCACCTGTTTATAATTACATCATGCCAAGAATGAGAGCAAAGAGGTGTGTGGGGGAAGCATTCTAATGTCTGAGCCTCATATTCCCATACTGCATTTCTTCCTTCTTCACTCTCTTTAGGATTTTTAGCCTATCCCAGCTTGTATTGGTCACCAGTCTATCACACACACATAAGGCAAATTCCTTTTACTATATTTGATGCAAATCATTTAATAGAATTTAGTTGTAAACCAACTCTTTCACACTAAGAAGGCTGCAGACTGTCCACATGGGAGAGCTGTTTGGTTATTGTCAGAACGACTAACCTGGAAGAAAGTGAGGAATAGCTGCAGCAGTGATGAGCATATTAATGGCACTGCCTACAAGCAAAGTGTATAATAGTTTCTGCAATTGTCAAACTTTGACCACCCACCCACTCACTGACAAATGACCAAACATATTCCTACACAAAATCAACTGTTCTAGGAGTCAAGGTTTATTTATTGTCATTCTACAACACTGTTTTGCAGCAACACAATGCAAGCTGTTGCAAGCCTTTGTCTAATTGTTTTTTGATGGTGGAGTACGGAGGATGAGGTCAGAAGTGAACAGCAGAAGGGTGAATAGGCTGCGGCAGGGGGTGGCATTGTCTTTTTAGTATCCTGTGGACTCTGCGTAGGAGCCCCACCTCACCGATATATATCACTGATGCTCAGTAGTGTGTCTGTGTGTCTGTGGTTTATGTTTTGTTTTTTTAATCTTTATTTTACCAGTAAATGTTTCCCATTCTGATTCAGAATACATTTTTTTGAAGCAGTCCTGGCCAAGACAGCTGCATAATAAGAACAAACAACAAACTCAAAAACAAGAAATCACACAAAAGAAATAAATAGTTTTAGGAGTCAGTAGGGAACCTAAATAAGGTGGCAGTTTGTGTGATACGTCCTTATAAAGACAATGTACCAGTGTTCCGCTCTACAGTTGTATAATAGAGGACAAACCAACTCTCTCATACAAACTGCAATGATCGTAATTGTAATGCCGCACGATATACTGAATCTAACATTTTTGAAAAAAGATGAACTTGCATGCGTGTATAAAATATCACCTTTTGTACGGCGGATGTTGTTTCCTTGCTGTCTTTGAGTGACTGGGTTTTATAAACATGCATTTTAATGCAAAACACTTTGAGTTTACTGTTAAATGAAACGTGCTATAAAAATCAAATCAAACTATGGTTCAGACCAATGATCATTTGTTTTTCCCCCTCTTTTTCTTCCCAATTGGGAATCATGCAACATAATGAATCTCATTGTCGTGGTTAAGGCAATCTATGTCATGAGCAAAATAAAGTAACATCTTCTCAATTAGCACCTCCCATGGAAAGCATGTGTTCAGATGAACCACTAAGTGGCAGCATATCACAGCAGTGTCACACGACGATTAACAAGCCCTCAGCAAACAGTAGTCTAATTGTGCGTATCTCATCTGGAGTGCACACAGAGTAAACTAATTGCTAAACTCAACCATTGTTTGGTATCAGAGATTAAACGAAAGACGGAATCCTATACTATGTTTGTTGACTTGCAAAATAAATTTTAAAAAGACCAAGATCAGTAGGAAACAACTGCACAACTGAGAAGCATTTAAAGCAGATTTAGCTTCTGCAGCAGCAGGAAAAGCTACAAAGATCTTTGGCTCTACTTAATGGCAGCCAATCAGAGCATAGCAGCATTCCTAGGATTCAGCCAGAAACATTCAAACTATTCAGCCCTGAACACGAGGAAGTCAAAGACCAAAGGGCGAGGATTTATACAGTGGTGGTGCTGGATTGACCTGCTGGCTGAGTGACTCGTCACAGCCGAGGGAAGAAAGATCTACTGTGTTCAGGGTTCCCCCTGTTCACACCTTCTGCAGGTTTACAGTGCGTTCATGTATGCTGCACATTTGTTGGAAGCCAGCACTTCACTTGCTGCAGACTTGAATATATAGCATACATCCTTGTGTGTAGCTTTCAGTCCCTTTCATTCTTAATGTGTAGCTCTACATTCCGGTTGTAAGGTCTTTGTGTCCTTCAGTCGTTTTTAGACCCTGTTTGACTATTCAGTGCTTGTGCAAATACATGTGGGTATCTGGAGTCCATAGCAACCCACAAACCAAGCCATTCAGAATTGACTCCCCTTCTTTTGTCACAAGTAGTTCTCATTAGAATATACTGCCCCCCCCCCCCCCCCCCCCCCATCCCAATCTCCACATTTATGGACTCACGGACTTTGAGGCCCGCTGACTGTCCCACTGTCAAATCTCGCAGACAATTTGAGCTTTTTATGAACACTTTTCGTAAGTCCGCATTTATGCAGACCTTGTGTAAAGGGAATTACCCACAATTCATAGCAATGTGAGGTTAAACACGGGGGTTACCAGTGGAAGCACATGGGATTTATTCATCCAACATTTCATTTTGTTATTGCAGCTGTTCTGACAAAAACGAATAAAGCACGTTCTTTTGACAGAAAAGAACGTGCGAGTCGTTCAAATCAGGGAGTACAAAGTATAAAATAAATACTCACAATTTTACATAACATGACATTGTCATGGTAACGTGACATGGTGCAGCAAAGTGCTGTCCCATTCGTATTTACACCATTTGAAGCCCTTTGCAGCCTCTCACACTCAACCGTTTAACGTTTGACCTCAGCTCAGTCCCCGAGGGTTCAGGGTTTAAGGCTTTAGGCGGGACTTTGGGATTGGGCCTATACCTTTGCAAAGGTGCAGCAACATTTTCTCGCAAGCCATTCAGAGCAGACTGGGCTTTTTCTGGAGCGTTTCAGGCAGCGGGTGAATACAGGTTTATTTAAGACAGACAGTATGAGAAAAATAATGGGTTTTTTTTAACGTCAAAGCATGTAAACTTGTTGTGGTAGAAACCCAAAAGTACGACCCTGAAAATGAGCATGATACATCCCCTTTAAAGCAACATGAATTCATTTAGTTTGGCCACCTGGGGCTCACATGTCCCCTCCCATTCATCCATCCTGCAGATGCAGAACATTAATGTGTGACGTGTTTCCGGTCACCGTACGCATGTCCAACATTCACTCTCCTTTTAGCTCTGTTTGGTCTCCACCTGCCTCTCTAGCTGCTAAATGCTCCACTATGATCACCAGTTAGTCGCTCACTGTGTCTGTCGGCCATGTGGTGCGTGTGGGCAGGTAGAAGTTGTGAGCTGTAAAACACAATCCATGTGAAATGGTGAGGCTGAGGGGAACTGCAGGTAGGTTGTAATTATTACAAGCAGTTTCTTTTAAATTGCACATCGTTTAGGATCCATTATTAAAATAAGGAATTTTAATCAGTGCAGCTTTAAGCTTCTCTTGGGCTGCTTTTCGCATCCCTGTATTAATTCAGTTTAGTTTCCAACCAGGCCAGAGAATAAAAGAGAGGGAGGGGCAAAACCATTTCATAAATTCCCCCAAATAAGTTTCTGATTAATTGATGAAGGATAGGCTCTAAACTAATCCAATCAAATAAAAAGTCACGGTGGCTCTCTGTTCTTCAGTCCTTGTCATGCTCCTCTCGTAAAGTACAGTACAGTTCTCTGTCTGACAGTAACCTCTGCTCACAACTGTTGTCGGCTACTGTTATTACATTACAGCCTGTGGCCACGTTTCATTTCTAACAGGAAACCCCCTTCTTTCCCCTCCGCCCTCCTGACCCGGCCCACTTTCTCCTCAGACTCCTGCCTCAGCGACAGTTCAAAACAACACGGGACGAATCAGATGAGCGGCCTTCTCATGTCTGCTCCAAGCCCCGGGATAGCCTCAGTGTGAGAGAGAGCGCAGCGGGAAAGGAGGCAGCGACGCAGATTTCTTTGCTTTGAAGCCAGCCCCAGTTTCCTTTCGGGTGTTAAACACAACTGGAAAGCACCAACAGCCAGAAACTCACAGCCTGAATACACGCGCAGATTGAGCTCTAACTTCCTCTGCGCCGTCTGTATTGAGCTGAGAGATATTGCAACCACACTGGTCAGATCAGGATTGAAAGCTGCCTGCAGCATTTATTTTGTGTGTGTGTGTGTGTGTGTGTGTGTGTGTGTGTGTGTGTGCGTGTGATTCCTTGATGTGGTTATCCTGCCGGTAATTCAAATTGGCGTCATTTCAACGAGACGGTCACCGGATAAATTAGTAGAGAGGGCAGGCAAGTAACTGTCTGCCATGATGGCAAAAGCTAACCAGTATTTAGAGGTTCATTTCTGCTTTATTGTCATTTCTTCAACACAGTTTTGCACAACAAAAATGCAGGTTGTAGTCCCTTTATGCTACACAAGAAAAAAACGATACTTTTTTTTATGGTGGAGTACGGAGGATGAGGTCAGGAAGCGCGTGAACTAAAAGTGAAATAAAACATTTCTGGTTTATTTCTGGATGAAATTAAGGGTAATTATGATACATTTAAACTACTCTAAGTCTTGCCTGCAATATATTTTAAATTGTATATAAGTGTCATATACAGTTAAATAACAGAAAGCCTGTTAATGTGTCAGGATTTCTCAATTATTATATCTTATGCGTTTAACTGTATAATAGCAATCTATATATTTCTCACTGTAGGTTTTTGAAATACTAGACCTGCACTATTCAGCGTTCTTATATGAGTAAACATGTGTAAAGAGGACACTTGATTCTACAGCTCACCTCAGCTCTCGATGAGCCAGTCCTGAGCAGAATTGATCACCGGCGATGGGCACACAATGCATGCCGGTTAGATTTGTGTCCGACTTGCTCTGACGTCATGAACACGTGGTCAACGATAACCTCACGAGATCGAGGCGGCAGCAGTTTTTACAGCCAGGCGCTGCAGTTGCTCTCCACACACTGCATGACCCAATGCATGATGGGAAACGCCTGACTGTCGCTGGATCAAAGAGCTGATTGGCTGTTAGATTTGACAACAAACGCCACGTTTTGTAGAAATTCCTGTTTTTTTGTGTAATTGTAATATTTGACGATAGATTGTTGGCTATCAGTCTCATGTTGTGCAACAAAGCTTTAATCTAAAACATCTTGTGTGGTTGATAATAATAAAGATTATTTATGTAATATATCAAAACGAGCAGCAAAGTGTTTCACAAACAGACATAACGCATGTTTCCACATGAACATATATTTACAAACACACCTGAATGAATCCGAACGAGGTCTGTAAACTACAAATAGCCTACAGATCGGATCTAACAGGAAGTAACTTTCTGTGACTTCCTGTTTATTCTTTTTGAAGGCGGCTGAAAACTGTCCGACTTGACTGCAGTTTATTTGCTGCTACCGCCTGCTCTCGTCTACTTTCCAGGCGAGGGTCAGGTCATCTCGAACGAGCCTATTAAAACAGTGCGTTACTTGGCAGAAGCCCAGAGGCGTTAAAGGTAAACGAAGGGGACGGCACATGGGGGACACCTTAGTCTCTCAGTGCAACCCCTCTCACATACACCTGTAGCCATTTGATCCATTGTTAATGTACGAATAATGACGTGTGCAACTTTAAGTAGTACTTGCACTTAATTACTTACCGCAAGTGTGAAGTCTAACTAGTGTTGACCATACTTTTACTGGTAGATGTCTAATATTGCACTACATCATTCCCCAAATAAAGTCATCATAGCACTATGTAAAATGGCAGTGAGAGTTGAATTTAAACACCTTTTCCACTTTCTCATTAACCCTGAAAAATGTACGCAACTCCCATTCTGCCCTCGTAATCGCGGTAACCGTTCTCTTCGGTGAGCATCCCTCAAATGACAACAAAGCGAAGCACTTTCATTTTTTTGCTTTTTTTATTTTTGCAAATAGGAAAATAGCATATCTGGTATTCCAAAAACAAAACCAAACATAAAAATAAAACCCTGCCTGTGTTCAACCAGATACACAGGCAGGAGAGAGAGAGAAGCAGAGAAGAGAGAGATTGAATTGGATGATGATTAGGGAATACAGGTCTGGATGTAGGTCAGTAGAAGCAGCCCGGGGAGGCTCAGACACAAAGACAGCACCGGTTCAGACGGATCAACACGTCTGCCCGTCTGTCTGCTTTGAACAGGTTTCTACATCGCTAAGTGTGGTTGTTGTATTATTTCAAAAAAAGTGAAACCTAACGTATCCATATTGCTAAGAGACAGAGATATGAGGGTGGTGGCCGTGTGCTACATGCAGAAGTGCTCTACTTTTGGGTTCAATCAACAACAACAAAAAAGCACCAATGTTGCTCGAGCTAAGTTAAAAGTTGCCGGTGGCCTAAACGGTTTTGTAGAAGCACGTGTCTGCTGGAGACAACCCGGTTATGTGAACGCGTCGGCTACGCAGCCTCTTCGGGTGAAGCGCTGGTAGGTTAGCAATCAGGTTAAAATCATAACAGTGACTGACTAACCTTCCTTAGAACATTTCTTTTTTTGGCATTTTACGGTTCCAAAACGTGATATGGAACTGTCATAAGAGCACAATGACTTGTTTCTCACCTTCCACTAACGCAAGTGCACTTGAGACCAGCGGACTCATCTTAATGGTTTGTGAATGGGTAGATGACCGTAATCAGTCTGACGTTCCACAGAATGATCACGCTACAATCAAAAAACCTCTCCGGCAACACGACTGAATAGCTTAATGCACTGATTGAAAAATCCTCACCGATAAAAAAAAAACATCTCTATAAAAGCTAGAAGCTGTACATGTTATCTTCGTCCTTTATGTCCAGTACACATTATAACATGATAATGACTATGCTAATACACATGATTGAGTAGATGTTAGCTGGCTTCCCAGCTGTTTAAAACTATTAGCTTTTCTTGCTGCTTTATCCGACAGACACACATTTTACAGTAACTGCTACTGTAAATGAGTAAGAGCAGTGTTTTCACATCACTTCTGCACCGTCGACCCAAAGTGTAGCGTATGGGCCGAGAACCTTTCTAGGCAACGTAAGTCGGCTGCACAATGATTCAGAGAGAATTTCAGACAACAAAGAGCTTATAAACTGTCACGCAGCCTGGGCGTTGTTTTCATGCTCTCGAGAGGGCCAGAACAGGGTTTTCTGGTTTGGCGGCCCCCGGTTCAGGAATCACAGTTAAATAAGAGCAGTCATATGATAACAGTAGGATCAAGTGAGGTTGGTTTCGTGATATGGACAAAGGCATCAATAGAGATTAGTGCGTACTGGGGCTGTGAAAAAAGGCATACGGGTCAAAAACAGTGGTGGATTACGACTGGACGAATGCAACAAAGGCCTGGGTCAGGTGCATAATAACGTCGGAGGTTTCTCCCCCCCCCCCCCCCCCCAGCTTGGCCAAACATCGAGAGTCACACCTTTCGTTCAGAGTGAACCGTTACTCTGAAAAGAAGTATTTTTGCTGCTTTAATCACAATTTCATACTTACAGCAATTGGCTGTCACGTGAACGCGTCCATACGATTACAACTCATTCAATAAATGTGATTTTTTTTTGTTTTTTTACTTTCATAACGTACAAAAAAACCGCTGGGGAGCTCTCTCCCTGTGGACCCTGAAGTTTGACTTTAGGAAGAAGGGCAATCACAAAAGTAGAAAGGGGGGGGGGGGGGGTTATAGAATTACAGACGCTCCTGTTGCTGGTTGCCACCCTACGCCTACAGCACCTGGTAGCTTGGTAACAGTAGTGCAAGCAGTGGTTGCAAGATGGGCCTCTGTAAGACTGTAAGGAAATCCACTTCCAGCTGACTTTTTCCTGAGGTGGCTGCTCAGTATGCCACGAGCTGCTGCTCAGAAAGGACCAGACAAAGACAAACAGCGGGGAGGAGAGAAATGTGTGTGGAAAAACGGCCGCCAGCCTTTCACCATTCTGCACAGTTCTGCTCGTGAAAGCACCAAAAGTCCTGAGGAAGACCCGAAGACCCGGACCCCCCCCCCCCCTAGTCAAAGCCAGGCCGGGTGTGGTGTGCAGGACGAACGTGGCTGAAGGCGTCTCACACAGTGGCTCTGATAATCCTGCTGGGCCTGGAGCTGCGGTGGACCTTCGTGTGTTTGGATAAGTGGTCGCTGCGGGCGAACTTCTTCTCGCACAGGGAGCACTCGTAGGGCTTGACGCCGGAGTGGGAGCGCCGGTGGCGGGACAGCTCGTCGGATCGGGAGAACCTGGCGACACAAGAGCGGGAGTGTGGAGTGAGGAACGTGGCAACAAAGAGAGACATCCACATTAAGCCCACTGGCTAATTTATCTATCGACGATGAGAACGCCAGTGTCCATGTCACCTCCGTGAGCTAATGTGGCTTTCAAGGGTATGGCTAGGAGTCCTAGACCCACACAGTGAATACTGCTTTGGACCCCTGTTAAATAATACAAACATAGTAGGCTTTTTGAGGACCCCTATGCTGAGGTAGAATATTCTTTTTTTGCTTCAGAAGGGTTCAGTGTATCTGCTTTAGCGTAGGCTACACTGGAAATGAAATAAGGACATTCCACAATTCCTTGCTGCAGGAATGTTTAAAGCGTTCGGGCGTCGATAACATCCCCCGTTTAATGGTTCACTACGGATAAATTGAAAATCACAAACAACATCCGGAGTGCAGTCGGATTCCGTTAGCAACATGTTTGTCTTTCCTTAAGTCCTTATGAACTCTCCCTCACTTCTTTCTGCTGACATTTTCCGTAAAGGTCGAGGAAAGTAGTTAGGAAAGTTTTTTACTATCAGTAAATATATAGCTATATAGCACTAGAATCATCACTTTTTACCCCAGTAGTGATAATTGTACTGGTTTCACCAATGCTATATTTTGTGCGTGATGTAATGCCCTCAAATGTTCCCTGAATGGAATGAAAAAGGTGAATTGAATGTACAATTCTAAAAGTTAAGTTTGCAATGTTTTTTTAAATCACAATTAGTGACATTTATCGGAAAGATAACTGAGAAATTATAAAGAAGATATTCATTATAGCGTTAGCATAGGGCTAGGAGCCAATGATAGGAAACATTTGGCTTCTATGTTTTTGACTACTTAGTGGGAATGGAAGTGTTCAGACCAACATTAGGTGAAAAAGAATAATCAATGGACTTTCTGGATTGTGATTCATGATCTCACCACTAGCTGAAAGACCCACCCCTCCAATGCGGCCTCTAGCATCAACCAGTGGGGAAATCCCCTGAGAACATGGCGTAGTCCTTTAATCTTAAACTTAGTATTTACTGTTAAACCTGGTACGGTACACATACCTCCAGCCGCACTCGGGCCAGCTACACGTGTAGGGTTTCTCGCCCGTGTGCCGGCGGAAGTGAGCTTTCAGGTGGCTGCTCTTGGTGTACATCTTCCCGCAGCCTGGGTGGGAGCACTTGTGGACCCTCTCCGTAGGCGCTAGTCTGGTCACCCGGGGGGCCACGGCCTTCAACAGGCCGTTGCCCTGGCCCCCGATCCCAGTCACGCCCGTGATCTCTAGAGTCCTCATAGTGATGGGTAGCGGGGCGATCTTCACGTACTTCTGGTCAGCCAACTTGCCATCTCCGGTGTGTATTGATAACAAGGCGGCGTGGGCAGAGGGCACCTGCGGGGCCAGCAGGGTGAGGTTTTGTCCGGTTGCACCCTGGAGCCCCATGATCAGATGAGTGAGCCAAATGCCACTTTGGGCCCCGGGCGGGGAGCCCACCGGGGTCGGCGGCTGGGCCACAGGTAGGTGCTGGAGCTGGAGGACCAGCGGACCGCCCAGGAGCATTGGCGGGGTTAAGGTGGAAGACGAGGAGTTAGCGCGGGCAAAGGGGGAAAGGTCAGCGGGGCTGGGGCTCTTTTGTTCGTTCTGAGGGGGGTTTGAAGTGCAATGAGAGGCTAGACTAGTCCCTGGGTCACTACAAGTGTCTGAGGAAGCAGCTGGGGGCGCAGTGGAGGACAGGGAGCCACTGCATGGTAGA
Source organism: Anarhichas minor (assembly GCF_050575085.1). Taxonomy (NCBI): domain Eukaryota; kingdom Metazoa; phylum Chordata; class Actinopteri; order Perciformes; family Anarhichadidae; genus Anarhichas; species Anarhichas minor. Next base: position 4,933,741 of record NW_027466469.1, on the reverse strand, counting down.
GGGGAGGCCTCCTCTTTTGGGACCAGTAGCCCCTCTTTGACCAGTTCCATCTTTTCCCTCAAGAACTCCTCTATGTCCTCCAGGGTTGGGGAGAACGGGGAAGTGGGTTGGAAAGGGAACTGCGGAAGCTTTGGCTCCTGGCTCGGTGGCTCCTCTTCTCCCTCCGCCCTTAGGAAAATATGCAGACTCGCCCCATCGTCGTCGTCTTCGTCCTCCTCCTCGTCTTCCTCCTCCTCTCCGGGGCCGAAGCCGCGCAAAGCCCCCAGGTCCACGGCCTCGGGGCTGTCGCAGGAGGCCGAGCTGCCCCCCTCGCTGCGGGCTCCGTCTCCCAGGGAGAACAGGCTGCTGCTGTCCCTGAACAGGTCATTCTCCAAGCTCAGCGGTCTGCTGCTGAGAGACACCATTGATCCGGGCCGAATGCGGAGGAGAGGATGTTGAGGAAACACTATCCAGAGGTAGGAGATCACAAAGAACCTGCAAGGGCAACGTTGAGATTGGATTTTATTACCCAGCAGAAAGTGAGAAAGCATGACAAGCTATTTACCTCAAGGACTTTAAACGTTACAGGCAGTAAATAAGAAGTAACTTATTCTACAGGCAAGTGCTTCTCTAAATTCTGTTTTCTATTTTGCTTACTTGCCGGGCCAAAAACTATTTTCCACTTTGATACAAAATGATATTCTTTTTTAAACCATAACTAAGGGGTTGGGTGATATGGTTGAAATCACAACACTGATAAGAATATTTGGCGACACAATACAACAATAATACATTTTAATGTAGCAAATGTTGGCAATCGCATACAAAGTAGTCATGTACAATGTATCGTCATCTCACAATGTAACACAACTTTGTACTATTTGTGTTTAGGTTTGTGGTAATTTGATAAAATAAAATTTTATCTGGAAATAAAAATGTGGGTTGAAAATGTTTTTGAGTTGGTAATCGATCATTTATGCCTAGAGTTAGTCGTGTACTTTAGTGGTGCAGATATCTTTAACAAATGTGCAACGAATCGGATAATCAAAACCAATGGACATATAGAGAACCGGGGGCTTTTGTGGCCCTGAGAGGCTGGGGGGCCCCAGGATAGTTGCCCATTTTGCCAGTTGGTAATCCAGCCTTGAACCAGCTCTACCTAGAGTTAGAGACGGACCACTTGAGTTTGACATTAGATATCACAGTTTTATTTTCAAACATAGGGGCCCCCTTGAACCTTTTGCCCCTGAGCCTTCTATAATTAACTTGATTTTAAAATGGCCATTTTTATCTGTGGGCCACAATAATCTCTAAGCACTGGTCCGGTACCGTTTAGTGCCAGTGGTTATCTCACTAAATATACATATGTAGCCTATATAAAGTGAGGCAGTGGTAAAAAAAAAAAAATAATAAACAGTTACTGAAATTAAACACTAATTAAAGACGTATTGGCAAATCATTTGGTGATGTAAATTCCTAAGCATATTTGAAGTGAATGTGTAGTTTGCTGGGCGACCCCTGGCAGCGTGACCTCACACTGGAAAACAAATAGATTTGACCCCGCTGAGGAACTCCTATGGAACTATGTAGAGCGGATGTTTGTTGCCGCTGTCAGACCGTCGGGCACATGTTGCAGCGGGGCCTCGCACTTCACGAGGTGCGCGAGCATGGCGCAGGGTAAACACGGCCCGCGCTGACGCGCCCCACGAGCCGTGTTTGCTCAGAGCCGATCGGGCTCGAAAGCGGAACAAAATAAAAAATAAACGGCCAGAAGAAGGAGCGGTCGGCAACACGGCAACCCGCCTTGAATACAACTGAGCCCACAGGAATACACGAGTCTCAAGTTCGGCTGGGTCAAAAGAAATGTTCTATTTATACTCCTCCGTCACTCCGGACGAGCCGAGCAGTTGCACCCCGGACATTAGGCTCGACCTACCGTGTGCAGTTCGGAAGAGGCTCGGTCGGAGGAAAAAGCAGCGCCGTCGACAGGCTCTTTATGTATGCATATAGTTGCTGTTTTCTTTTTTTTACCTCCCTCCGTCGTGTTATTGTCGTAGCACGCTCACATCCCGTCCTTGCCACGGGTCCATGTTGGCATTCCTCTTTTTCCCAGCGTCACATGACGGCATTGCTGCACAACTCGGAGGCACAGGTCCCGCTCCGCGACTCCCATTGGCCGCGCGCTGCGGAGGCTCGCCCTAAAAGGGGCGCTCCGATTGGTTGCCGCTCGATAAATTCTGACTGCCATGTGTTGATGGAGGAGATCGCGTTACAACGACTGAACACGGTACAGTGTGGCCCTTTTCGGTGGCGTTCGCGGTCCAGAGGGGGTGGTGGACAAAATAATGTAAACCCCATGTAATGCAACAGTTTACCATTTTGTCTTTCTATCAGGACAGCTTCAGGGCTCTTTGTCCTGCATCCTGCAAAGCTGCAGTTGTTGTTCCTGAGAAGAAAGGGGGAGGACATCTGACAAATGCGGAAGAAACTACACATAATACACTATATGATCATCTGAGGAGGCATTTTTCAACTTCCATTGTACAGTTGCACTCTGGGTAGTTATGCTCATAATTACTCAGAATGATTGATTCCCAAGTCAGGGCTGAGAGCTTATGCTCCTACAAACATAAATAAGCTATAAAAACTGCAAAGAGGACTCACCAGACCTCTGTTATGTTCTGTGTGTGTGTGTGTGCGCGGGCGCATGTGTGTGTGCGTTGGCCATTATACTCCACACTTCAAGGGCGCCCTTTTGACTTTCTTCTATCTTGACAGTGATTCAGGAAGTGTCCACGGATATAGAAAAATGTTTTCAAAAATATCAAAATTCAAGTCTGCAAGAGAGAGTGTGGTGCACGATCCACCCCCCCCCCCCCCCCACCGTGTGTTTTTCATGCTTACTTTTCCATTTTTCTCTCTTCGTCAAGTTAATAAACTACTATAAAATGTTTTGCGTAGTCCAATGTTAGCCTAACAGGCTGTGTATTTGCAAAGTGCTTGGATTTCTGTTCCCAGGAACTCCAACACATGATAACAAGGCGCCCTGTTCCTGTTGCATGTCACTCTCCTTAGAAGATATGACAGCGGTGGATCATGCATCACTGTTTGATACAGAGCTCGTTGCCTTGATCCTTGCCATGGATCATCAATGTGGTTGCGTGGCTGGGTTAAGCTGCTGTAAGGAGCCCTGAGGCAAAAGTCCAGGGAGACCGGTCCATTGAAGTCGATGCTGCGGCTATTGGTCAGTTTGAATACATTTGTATTCATTTTAAAGGCATGTTTGCAGAGGGCCTGTGTTGTTTCATGAAATGCAATATAGGTTGCAATTCAGGTTGGGACCAATGACGTGTGGATAAAAAGCTTGTGATTGTGTATCGCCTGGAACAAGTAATGTAATCATCTTCTCCGGACTTCTGCCAATGACATTTCTTCTAGAAACAGAGATTATTATTATTATTATTATTAAAGATAAATGTTCTGTGAGTACAAAAAGTACAACTTGAGTTTTCTATTGCTGGAGCACAGAGCGGATGTAGGAAACAATGAAGATAATTAAGATGTAGGTGAACAAAAATGTTTTAATGTATCTTCAAAAGAATCAAAAGTACTAAAAATGAATTAGGACTGCATGACTGGCCTACGCAAACAGTATCCTCACTAGTCTCGTTCTTTTGGGAGAACCTCTATTATTCATACAAGCATGATGAACTTTCTAAAGTGCAAAGGTGCTCTAAGAGACATCCGGTCCGTTATACAAAGGGGCCCTCTGGTGGTTCAGCAGAGTCGCACAACAATAACTCCAGACGGTACATCTTAACAGGACATTCCAATAAAGTCAAAAATCAATCACACACAAAATGTTACAGTCATCCTAAACTACATTCACTTATATTTCATAACCATTATTATTCCTTTTAACTTGGCTGCCGTTCAATTCTGTAATAAAATGTGGGGAAGAAACTAGAAGCTCGTGTCTGAATCCAGTGGAATAAAATAATTTATTGAAAACCTCAAACTAATCCACACATTTTCTAAAAATTTATGTCAAGGTTTAAAAACAAAAATCCATGAATTCACTTTTTTTATTTCTTCCACTTCTTCACAAATATATACAAGAAGTCCTGGTAAAGCAAACAAAAAAGTGATGATTATTGTAATGTATTGATATACATGTGTCACTATGAGTACTCGTGACAGACGTATGCCTCATGGCACAGTGTGCACAGCTCAGCAGCCCGTTTAAACTCCAGAGATGTCAACCGTTGGATACGTTAAAAATAAACAAAGAAATTAATGAAATAAAATAAAAGATCAAAATAATAAGAAAATAAAAATAAAAGAAATAAATATGATGCTCTAAGTGGCCGATTCACGGCGGGGTGAAGAAGTCAGGTGAGGTAATACTAATAGTAAGGACTATCACCCAGGAGGCCGATGTTCGTGTCCAGTGTGAAACCAAACGTCAACATTGACTTGTTTTAACTCACGTTAAAATCAACCGGACTATGTTTGTTAAATGATATTACTATATTATATTACTATAAAACAAGAGTACTTATTTCAACCCAAACCACACATTTGTCCAACATCTAAACAAGTAATTTGGTTGCCTTAAACCTAACCAAGTAGTTTCCTGTGAACACAGAATTTTCTTTTGAAAAGACAGCGTATGCACGTAACGAGGATGTCTTAGTCATGGACCTTGATCCATATGAGTAACAGAATAACCAGTAGAGCTCCAAACAAGTTGGCTTTTCTTCAAAGGTTCTATCGGTTAATAAGTATCATTCAGTTCTTCCATGCTGGCTCTAACTGATCCTCCATAGAAGCCAAAGAGAGCCTCCAGTGAGAGGACTGTCAGCATAATGCGCCGCAGAAGGAGTGTCAAGAATCCAGTGTGGTTTCTTAGCAACAGGACACAGCAGGATATTGCTCCCATACAAGAATATATGAAAAAAACATTCACTTCATACATGAACATAGCTTGATTTTTACCCACAATGCATAGTTTGGACTGCGACGAAAGCGGCGCGTTCATCTGCATCTCATTACCGTGCCTTAAGAACACAACCCGTCCCTGAGAAGAACGAGGCAGTAACTGTAGTTCAGCACCAGAGGTTATGTGCTGCTCTATATTTATACTTATACTTCCTCTGATGGTGTTGCTGATGGAGAGATTGGTGAGTGCTGGAGGTCGGCGTGGCTGTAGACGACCCTGGTGGAGCAAAAAAAACACCAGCAGGCTGAAGCAGCAGCATAAAGCAGCATGAAGCAGCAGCAGCATGAAGCAGCATGAAGCAGCAGCAGGCTGAAGCAGCAGCAGCATGAAGCAGCCTGAAGCAGCAGCAGCCTGAAGCAGCATGAAGCAGCAGCAGCCTGAAGCAGCATGAAGCAGCAGCCTGAAGCAGCAGCAGCATGAAGCAGCCTGAAGCAGCAGCAGCCTGAAGCAGCATGAAGCAGCAGCAGCAGCCTGAAGCAGCAGCAGCATGAAGCAGCAGCAGCCTGAAGCAGCATGAAGCAGCAGCAGCAGCCTGAAGCAACAGCATGAAGCAACAGCATGAAGCAGCAGCATGAAGCAGCAGCAGGCTGAAACAGCAGCATGAAGCAGCAGCAGCAGCATGAAGCAGCAGCAGGCTGAAGCAGCAGCATAAAGCAGCATGAAGCAGCAGCAGCATGAAGCAGCATGAAGCAGCAGCAGGCTGAAGCAGCAGCAGCATGAAGCAGCCTGAAGCAGCAGCAGCCTGAAGCAGCATGAAGCAGCAGCAGCCTGAAGCAGCCTGAAGCAGCAGCAGCCTGAAGCAGCATGAAGCAGCAGCCTGAAGCAGCAGCAGCATGAAGCAGCCTGAAGCAGCAGCAGCCTGAAGCAGCATGAAGCAGCAGCAGCAGCCTGAAGCAGCAGCAGCATGAAGCAGCAGCAGCCTGAAGCAGCATGAAGCAGCAGCAGCAGCCTGAAGCAACAGCATGAAGCAACAGCATGAAGCAGCAGCATGAAGCAGCAGCAGGCTGAAACAGCAGCATGAAGCAGCAGCAGCATGAAGCAGCAGCAGCAGCATGAAGCAGCAGCAGGCTGAAGCAGCAGCAGCAGCAGCATGAAGCAGCAGCAGCATGAAGCAGCAGCAGGCTGAAACAGCAGCATGAAGCAGCAGCAGCATGAAGCAGCAGCAGCAGGCTGAAGCAGCAGCAGCAGCAGCATGAAGCAGCAGCAGCATGAAGCAGCAGCAGCAGGCTGAAGCAGCAGCAGCAGCAGCATGAAGCAGCAGCAGCATGAAGCAGCCTGAAGCAGCAGCAGCCTGAAGCAGCATGAAGCAGCAGCAGCAGCCTGAAGCAACAGCATGAAGCAGCAGCAGCATGAAGCAGCAGCAGGCTGAAACAGCAGCATGAAGCAGCAGCATGAAGCAGCAGCAGCATGAAGCAGCAGCAGCATAAAGCAGCAGCAGCAGCAGCCTGAAGCAGCAGCAGCAGCCTGAAGCAGCAGCAGCATGAAGCAGCAGCAGCCTGAAGCAGCAGCAGCATGAAGCAGCAGCAGCATGAAGCAGCAGCAGCATGAAGCAGCAGCAGCATGAGGCAGCAGCAGCATGAGGCAGCAGCAGCATGAAGCAGCAGCAGCATGAAGCAGCAGCATGAAGCAGCAGCAGCATGAAGCAGCAGCAGCATGAAGCAGCAGCAGCACAGTGTGTGTGAGAATGTTGGGTAGATCCTGATAGGCAGGTGGCACCTTGCATGGTAGCCCTGTCATCAGTGTATGAATGGGTGAATAATGACAAGCAGTGTGAAAGCGCTTTGAGTGGTCGGAAAGACTAGAAAAGTCTATACAAGTATATTCCATTTACCATTTACTATATGACAACTCTCAGAACGGACAACGCCGTAGCAGCGACCTGTCAATCACAGTAAGCCCGCCCTAAAGCATACTCTGCTTTATGGTCTATTTGACTCTAAATAAAACACTTAATGAGCATCATGCTGTATTGAAGACTTGAAACTAGAGATTGTGTCGTTTGATACTTAAACCATTTAGCTCCTATAACATTGTTAAAAACAAAAGGATGAAAATTGATACAGAACCAGAGGTATCGTTTTTTTATAACCTTGATGAAACCTGGTGCAGACATTACCCACAATGCAACTTGACCATTGACAAGTTTGGTCTGCGATTCTGGGTGTGTTATGCTAATGGTGGCTAACGTAGCCTGGAGCTTTAGGCAAAGATGAGGAGCGGACTGCGGAGGTCTAGTAAGCTTCTTTCTAACTCCACACCTCCAGATGTTTCTCTTTTTCAAACCTGTAGTCTTCAGCCCCAGCGGACGCTGACTCAATGACATCACTTGGTGAATTTTGTCCCCAAGCTCCCTCTGGAGACACTAATGACTTCATAGGATACTTCTTTCACATACGTGTACTACTGCACTCCGCCCACTTTGATGTGTAAAATCAGAGCTTAGCTTGTCTTTTTACACATATCTGTACTTTTCCGTGCGTCTCTTTATCTTATCGTTTCCTATATTTATGTGATTTCGTCTCCTGCTGACACGCTCTGATGAGGGCGTCAGCAGATTTGTCATTCCATTGATTGTAAAATAAAAATCACCACAATGACCATATTATGGCCATAAAAACATTCCTATTATCAGTCATTGAGTATGTCAGCAGTCTGCTTTGCTGCACACAGCGCCACAGGGTGGCAGACACGGGACATTGCAGATCACTATAAAACAAGTTTTTATAGATCACTATAAAAACTTGTCACAAAACAAGTAGTTAAATCCGTAGAAAAAGTCGGTCGCCTTTATTAGAAGCTGCGAAACCAAAACATTATGAACATTGTCGTTGTTAATACTCATTTTTTTTTTTTTTTGTTTTGTAAGACCACAATATTGCCATTACCAGCATCATCATCGCGTCGCACTTTTCCTCACAACATGCAAAAGATTTTTAGTTCAGCGTTCCCTTTCCACACTACTGACAGAAGCTCCTGCTCTGGGTCTGCTGTAGGGATCACACCGTGGCTTACATTAACATTGCCAGTACAACTGAAGGTAGAAAAAGAACCCCGAAAACAAACACCAAAACCAATACAACAGAGGAAATCTCAGAATGTATGAAAAGAGGAGAAATTCACGGCCTTATGCCATGTGTCTCCTGCGGGATGATGAACTACAGGCCATCGGAGCTCTCTGAGCTTTAGATTGGTAGAAACAGCTCGTTTTTTCCTTATTTATATCCAACTGTCTTAAAATGACATTACGGATTTGGTGCCAATTCAGGACCTGGACGTAGAAAAACACCCTAAGGACAGTTGTAAAAGAATTCAATGTGCTTCTGAACCACGGACGAGGCTCACGTGTGTCCTGTAGACACCCAGGACTGTTCGTATTGCAGCCATGGGACCAATCAGAATGTCTCCTGACTGACGCCTAATAATACATTTATTATGTTCCCACGGTCACAATAGAAGCTTTTTTTTTTTTGACATCAAAACAGTATTTATTGAAAAAAAGAAAAGAAGGGCAATCTCACAAGTTGTGCACCTGATCACTGAGTCACTAGTTCTGAGATCGTGTATGGCTTTGGATGGTCTGTTGATCATAGACTTTGCTGACTTGTTGCTGAGCCCAATTTGGCGCTTGGAGCAAAAAAGCTAAAACACGAGGACGGATTATTCTCAGGCCTCCAACAACGACATCAGAGCCACGACCGAAAACTCAACTCAATGAAGGCATTAATGGACAAACAAATGCCAGATACATACTGAGCTGCCCACTTTATTTCAATCTTCTCCGAGTCTCAGTACTGGTCATTTGAAAAATGGATCCGCTTGTGAAACACTAATGAGTTAACAAATGCTCTGAGAAAAAAGAATACCAACAGGAACCATTCAGCTGGTGGGACTGGGGAGGGGGTGGGGTGGGTGGTCCAACCATCGGGGTCAACAGATTGGATAGGGTCAACATTTTTTCTTTAAAATCAAGATACATTTTATTTCTTTTCTTAAAAAACAAACATTACAAAAAAAATCTGAATAGAGAATTAAAACAATGACATTCATTTTTCTTTTGAACTCTCAAAAAAAAAAAGAAAACAAAGAAACATCTCTTCTTGCATTTCATAAAAATAAAAACAAACAAAAATAAATGAAGGGTGCCTGGCACAAGGGTTTGAATGCCGAGAAGATGCCGTAGCCATGCAGGGAGGTGGGGGGGGTCGTGGGTTCTGAAAGGGGGCGGGGTTTGCTTCACGTAGCAATGGCGCGCCGTAAAGAAAACCCGACACACAAAAACAGAAACCGTTTAACATCGGCTGCAGATGGGCTGAGAGAGAAAAATAATACCAGACCCTCTTACAAGCATACACATTTAAACAAGTGCATAAAAACACACACATGCTCGCTGGAAACGTGCGACAGTGGCAGTCCGGCATGTAGCAAACACTCAGCGGTGACCCACCACTCCACACAGCGCACCTTTAAACGGGTTGAACTGATCTACGAAGCAGCAGCAGCAGCCACACAACAAGAGTTCAGCACCAATACAGTCTGAAACAGCAGAGTGACCTAAACAAATAATGAAAAGGAAAATGAAAGCTGCTTTAACTGACAGAACAGGTTGTAAAATAACTATTTAGATAACGCTGCCCTGTTAAGAAACATGCTCCTGGTTTAAAAGTACAAGGTACCAAAGAGAGGGTAAAGGCCCGTAGGCCCGCGCGTGTTGACTCAAGCGTCGCTTTGTAAATACGGCGCTTTAGTATCCGATACCGAGAAAGCCCCGGACAATACTCACAGTAACCGCACACAGAGTAAACTGGACAACGCGTGTTGCCAGTCATGGGGGGGAGACAAACAAGGGGAAGTGGTTTTGTTCACACTCAGGACGGATGCTCACTAGCACGGAGCTCTGGGTAAAGGCAGACACGTTCACACTAGGATGCAGGATGTAGATGGTGGTGACAGGAGGGCTGACTCCTTACATACGCCGCACGGTAATCAGCACAATGTCTTGGTTGGCGGGGAGGAAAAAAAACAACAACCAAAAAAGAAGCACACCAAGTCCAAACCATTGCGCCAGGCCACCAGGAGATAAAACAAAAAGAATTATTCTAAAACGCAGAGCAACGAAAGAAAACAAGAACTTTTGAGAAGAGAGAGAGAGATAGAGAGAGATAGAGAGAGAGAGAGAGAGAGAGAGAGAGAGAGAGAGAGACGTGAGAGGATGGGCTTCAGCGGGTATTTCTAGTCTTCTCCAGAGGGCGCCTCCTCTTCTGAGCCGTCCTCCTCCTCCTCCTCGTCCTCCTCCTCGTCTCCTCCCGGGGCCTCCTTCGTCGTCTTGGGGGCAGGGGAGGTCTCCTTCTTCTTCTCCACCACCTCCTCCTCCTCCTCCTCTAGGGGACTCTCGGGGTCCTCCTCTTCCTCTTCTTTGGGTGAGCTCTTCTCGGGGGCCTTGGCGCTAGGGCGCCCCTTCCCCTTTCCTTTCATCGGGCTGGGGGTCACTGGGCAGCAAAGAGACAAATTAGTTCTCCATCATCACATTACGTTCAACTTACAGATTCGGTTTCATTTCCCCCAAAATTCTGTGTTTTATAATGTAAACACATTTTGTGATCAGAAAATGTGTCTAATTATGTGGCGGCTGAATTCAATTTCAACAATTCAATAAGAAACCACCAAAATGTAACGCACACCAATGAATCTGATGCAACTATTTGTCACTATCCGTTTTTAATCAGAGAAAGTGCTTCGATAGAGTAATCAAACAAAACGTTCCATCCTTTCGTTAAACAAAGTGCTCTAAATTTAGCTCGATTTATTGTCAAATTCCTCCGTTTTCGGATCAAAGTCCCCCCTAACCCGTGTCGTGTGTTCTCATTGGCTGCGATGCGTCTGTGGACCCCAGGAACACCAGCTGTGCTTTAGAGCCGTGTTTACTGACATAGTTTTTGTCGTAGAGAACATGAAACCTTCTTAAGCCCGTGTTAACAACAGACCAAAGCCTACTTTGTCCCGCCACACTTTCATAATGAACCAAAGATACTTTTACACAGGGACAGCGCCAGGCTCGGAAATGATTCAGAACGACTAAGCTGATTGGTTTAAATTATTGACATTTCTTTTTGGGACAGAATCAAAGGACCCTCACCTGTGGCCTTTAGTCGGGGCTTGGGGCTTTTCTTCTCCTTCTTGTCCGGCCGTCCCCGTCGGATCACCTTCTTGCCCCTCTTCTTGGAGCGACCATAGTCACTGTCGTCATCGTCCTCCACCGTGAAGTCCTCATCACTGCCGGACTCGTCAGCTGAACACAAAAAGGGACGCATGAGGATGTTTTCAACACAGGTGTAACATGGACCTTTTATATATTTACAATGTTGATTAGTTCCCCACAATACCACGTCTCACACTAATTTAAAAAAAAAAAAAGTTTGTTTTCGTGGAGATCTGTGGAAAATAATGTTTTCAGAGTAGGCCCATATACTCGCCATGTTTCATTCTCTTTGGCTGAAGATAGATCACAACACTGCCATCTAGTGGTCGGGGGTTTAAACTGGTAGTGTAACGGACCATTGTTGATACCTCGTGTTTCAGCACGTGTTAACCATCACAGTGTGAAATCAAGTTTCACTGACGACCGTTATCCACCGATAGTCAAGAAAATAGGCGACCAGGACATCAACATTTCTGCTTTCTTAGTCGTGGATCTCTGATAATGTTACATCGTTAACAACCAATCCGTGTTTAAATCAACAGAACGAGTAACAACTGCAGCACGGCTAACTGCTAATCAACGAAGGATCCCTTCACTTACATCATGATGCGCTCAGGCTCTGTTCAGTGAAAATGAGTATTGGGGTATTGGGCAAAGGTAAATTATAACGTCGTCATGATGTGTTCACATGTGATCTCATAAAATGTAGTGTTAGTGAGAAACTTGGAATAAAGTAGTCTGGAGCCTTGTTGTATAATCAAACAACTAAGGGATCTGTATCTGTATAATATGGATCATCAATGATCTGCAATTAGTATCGGCAAAACAACGTGATCAGGGATCTCTAAATGTTATATTTGCTCCCTTTTCTTTTGTGCTGATCTGATCTGTCATCTGAATGAGTTTTAAGATCCGTTGCACCACCAGTTTAAAATGAACCACTGTCTGCCATGAATCTTTGCACATAAACTATGAATTAATACTGATCGTGTGGATTCTCAAGTCTATCCATATTTTCTGTACATACGGTCGTTGTAGGGCTCCTCCTGGTCTTCGTGCTCCTCGTCCTCGCTGCCTGCATCTCCCAGCAGGATCTCCCTCTGTTTGGACACGGCCTTGGAGGCCGCCTGGCGCACTGTGCGCTTTCGACTCACTTCCTTCTCGTCGTCACTGTCATCTATGCAAAGAACACAGTAAAAAAAAAAAAAAAAAGGATTTACACCAGTGGTATTAAAGGCTTCATGCAGCTGATGAATTACCGATGTCATAGTTCACACCAAACGCAGAGTAGATTACATACAAAGTCTATGCACAGACGCGATGAGACTGACGCAAATTTGCGATGGCGAGAGAACCAACAAAACATGAATGAACAAAACTTTTTACAAATTGCCATCATTGTGTAGTTACTTCGGCATCTCTTTTTGTCTGTTTATTGCAGTTAAAATCTGTTTATTTTGTGTGCATACAGCTGTAGTAAACAGCCGACGTGTGGCTTGTTAGACACAGTGAATACGCCTCGATAAAATCCACGGAGCTCCTCCGGACGATGTTATGAACCAGACAAGACGGCGTTCAGTTTCCCGGGATATCTGTGACTTCAACAACAAGTACTAAGCAGAGATAGAGGTTATTTCTTCCATGGTTGATGGCAGAAATTAATGGCTTAAGTTATTAACAGCTTCCAGGGCGATAAGCCACGCCCCCTCGCCGGCGCATCAAACGTGAATGGCGTGATTCACGCGAATGACTACAAACGAATAATTTGTGCCGCGCTTGGTGTGAATGCACCTTAACCCACTTGTATTAAAGCTATAATAACAGTTTATTTTTTATCTATCTGGATGTTAATTGTTTTGATGGCAATGCCATTCATTTCTATACACGTGATAAACAATTGTTCAGCATTTCCCTGCTGTTCTATAGATATTTTCCCCCAGAATAACCAACATGAGAAAGGCCGATTGGTTCGTCACAAATATGGAACCTAAGAAACACCCTCACCATCCTACTCACTGACCAGTAAAGCAAGATCTGTTTTTTCACCCATTAGCAGATCTAAATGTAAATTTGGAGAAAGTCCATTCTAAATCTCATTTCCCTGAGCTTTTAGGGTTTCTGTTGGGAACAGTCATCCTGTAAACCAGGGGGTGCATTCTGGGTAACAAAGCTACACAGTAATGGATTGCGATGCCTTTAAATGGAACATACACTGTGTAATGAAAAGCCACAGTGAAACAATGCAGCTGCGTTGTAGGACATTTGAAGCCCTCATACTGCCAGGTCATTACTGAGAGCACATACATTGTGCCTGTAGAGGTTAATTATTCATTTGACCGCTGATGAGGCAGTATAAAGGCAGTTATTTAGGGTATTTAAATCAGCCACAAAGAAACAATCACCCAACCCCAGCAGCTTTAGAACCTGACGGGGGAAAAGGGGCACAGATGTATGTGTAATGAGGACGTTGTTTAGACTATCACCTCGTCACCTGATTGGTCACAAATAGAAGAGATGCCTTCAACATCCACCAGACCCGAGCTCCGTAGATGACCGATTGATCAAATCATGCCTTCGACTTGCAGCGATAACTCAAAGCAGAGCGTCGCAGTGTTGGAGAATGCTGGAGGCAAACGACTCAATCTGTCACAATCAGCCGGGGATTGTGGGAAGAATGAGCTTGAGGAGCGCGTCAGGGAGAGCACATGCAGTGCTGCCCGTCAACAAGTCGTTTTAGATCTTCACGTATCAAAAGATCAATATCGATGGCACCAATTGCCTGTGTGGCCTTCCAAAACATCCTGGATCAGTGCATGTCACAGCTAGGAAACATCATCTGGCTGCACAGACATCCAAAGCCACTCCAGTTGAAAAACTGACTTCTTTTATCAAATTCAGCCACATTTCATTTAGGTACAGTCTGTCTAAACCCTTCATAGTTTTCCTCCATGATAACCACAGACACAGCGCAGCCTTTTGGTTTTCTTTAATATGTGAATCTTAAAGGAGCAGTGTGTGTGGCATCTAGTGGTGGTCTCTGTAGAGCCACGGTTTGGTTTGGTTTGTCCGCTCTGGGCTACTGTAGAAACATGGCGGACTCCGTGAAGAGCACATGGGAGAAGTTTGACTTCAGGGCTTTAGGCCAGAAATCTCCTCACATTTAGGCAACAAACCAATGACACTGATAAAAACATAGTTATGAATATTATATTCCATTGCATTGCTAATAAATCCAGTTTAAAAAAAGCAAACAGTAGAATTGATATTTATAGTTATAAAATGATCCCTTCGATATGTAGAGGGAAGAAACATGAATCTTTACCTGCAGGCCGTTTTCTCTTCGGCCCTCTCTTGGCGGGCTTCTCCACCTTGGCGGCTTTCTTTCCCTTTTTGCCTTTTTTTTCTTCGTAGTCGCTTCCCCCGTCTTCCTCCTCCTCCTCGCCAAAGTCGTTGTCTTCCTCCTCGCTGCCAAAGTCATCTGCAGCAGCGACACAGAGGGGAGTCAGTTCACCTGTGTTCGGCCTCCGCGATTCAAATTCCTGTTGTTTTCCCTCAAGCGCCTGAGCCAAACGCTCTCGTCTAAAAATCGGACAATAGACTCGACTTACCTGCTGACTCATTTTTGGGTTTGGTGAGCTTCTCATCAGACTCCTCACTGGAACAAAGGTTAGGGAAAACAAACGTCTTAGCAACTAGGGTACCCAGGGAGATGTTGAACAAAGGCACAGACTTTAATCTGCGTTTTATTATTCAAATAAATATTCAACAAACAAGCAAAATGCAACACATGTTCTAATTCTTCCAAGGATGAGGTAAACAATCACAGATTTCTATGGACTCTACAAGATGAATTAACTGGTACACATATTTGTTCACATGCCTGTCTGTGATTATTGTACTTGATCCCCGTGTCTTAGGTGCACTAAGGCCATGTCCATACGACTCCGTTTTTGCTACGTTTACACTGAGCGGCCACACTACGCCGGAGTTTTGGAGCACCCTAAACGGAGGAGTCTGAAAACTCCCCCGAGGTTGGAGGTGTTTGAGAACTCCAGGGTTGCGTTTGCGTGTGGACGGTCGGATACGGATATGCTTAGAAAAAATTATGCCCACACCCGTGTTTGCTACTGGATTGGTTCTTGGCAACCATGACGTCTCCGTCCCTGATTCGTCACACTCACTATCACGTGACCCGTACCCGGAAGAAAACAAACTGGGCTACCAGCGATTCATTTCAACATGGATAACTAATTGCAAGCGTTGCTGCTAGCACAACAGCTACATGATGTTGCTGCTAGCACAACAGCTAGCAGCAGCTAGCAGCTAGCAGCTGTTGTGCAGTAAAAGTCTGCATTTCTGTGGAGGAAGCAGCTGTTATTGGAGTGATTAGCGAGCGACGTGACCGTCATCAGCCCTATGGAGCAGCTCGTTGTTTTTAGATTCTAATGAGAAGACACGCTGCACTAACGTTTTACTTCTTCCGTTTGGTAGCCTTGAGAGACCTTAGTCTGTAAGTATGTCTTTATGAAGCATGAAAAGATGTACGTAGATATATTCTATTCGCGTGTTTAGTATAACATTTGTGTTGTATTAAATGCTAATCGCGGTTAGCATTTCTCCATTGGCGGTAATGTTAAAATTAGCTTAGAAGCTAGCTAGGCGGACATGATGTTCAGAGCTACTAGTGAGAACAGACATCAACAACACGGAGGAAACGAGTGAGAGACGTGTGTTGACCACATTGATGGACCCATAATCTAGTAAACGTGTTTATGTTAAAGAATATTTGATGTGAGAGAGAGAGAGAGAGCGAGAGACCCGCAGCGCTGTAACTACGTCTGAAAAATATAACTTCTAAAACTTTCCACGAACTGTGTCTGTTTGAGTTTATAGAGGGAGATTTTAGAGGAAGATCTTAAGTATCAAATACAACCTTTCATTATTAAAGACTACTTTATTACTCTGTCGTATTTTTTTTTTAACCAAGCAAGCAATCCACTTCCTGTTTACACCGTCACGCGCATGCCCAGTGTACGTTAATGGTCACGTGCTGTCCGCCTTCGAAGGCTGCCGTGTGGATGCAGATCAACTCGAGAATGATGCTGAAACTCCCGTGTGGACGGAGATCGGTTCTATTTGACAAATCTGCATCCAAGTAAAAACGGAGTAATGTGGACAGGGCCTAAGACACGGGTGCTGTATTTCATTGAGGGAGTCTGCAATCGGCATGCTAATAGCAGGAATGCCCATTAGAGCTGCTGAATGTCCTCTTTGCCACCATACACCACCTCCTTTCACTCATTTACACGCATCAACTGGCAGTCAGCAAACCCAGTCCTGCTCACTGCTACAGCACACCTGGCTTTCTCCCTTCTCAACATGTATTTGATCAACTACTCTTTCTCTGCTAACCTGACCCGCCAGATGGTTTGTTATGCAGAAGCGTCTGAGAAGCCATCGCTGGAAAGTGTTTGGAAAAGAGCAGGCGCTTGGCAGGAGATTGGATGAACCATCAGTCAATCAACTCTTAACGAAGCAGGTCGGGAGAAGAGCGAATAAATCTGTTTCATGTAGAAAAGCCTGTAGAGCCGTTCTTTGCTCTGCTTTTAATGAAGAAATACTCTAGTACTTAAAGATCTGATGCTATTGCAGCATCTACGCTAACCTCTTCGGGAGCTGCCATGTTTTGGACTAACTGTCGCCCCTCAGTGTCATCTCGCACACACCTAAGCCAGCAGCTCCTCAAAGGATGCCGATTGGTCCGTGCTCTGGCTTACCAGACACAAACGTATTACTCCAAGATCTGACAAGATGGACTTTCGTGTGAGTGCGACAGTCCAGCTGCTGCGCAAGGTAAATTTCCTCCTCTACCCAGGCCCTTCTATATACTCCATCCTGGTGTCTAAGTGCTGACTCTGCCCAACTACCTCAGGTGGGGGTTGCATCTACCCTGCTCATACAAAAGCTGCTGTGTTCTTCGGGGGCCAAATTTGGCTCCTCTCCACGTCAATGGGTTGAAGCATGGTTCAAGATTGTCATTAGTGAAACACATGTAAACGTGTCATGCTTTCAAGGACAAACCCATAAAATGAACACATTTTCTAAAAATGTCACGGCACTAAACATGCTACAGAGAGCCGTTTAGCACCGCCAGTGCTCCCAATCTATCCCGAGGACTCACCTGTCCTCCTGTGAGTTCTTTGAGCGCTTGTGCTTGGGCTCACGAGGGGTTGCGCGCACCTTCTTGGGCTTATTCTCACCATACTCCTCATCTGCAGAGGGGACAAGATTTGAGTATTTCACTCGCATGAATCCACATACAAGGACATGTTATCGTTTACACAGACTAATAGTTTTACTGTATGTTTTTCAAAGTCACACTCAATAGAGATATTTGTAGCATATGTGGAAAACGTCACAGAGGAAATGGCACAATAGTTATGCGGTGTTGAACGAGTTTCAACTCTCAGCGACAAAAAAGAAAGAAAAAAAAGTGCAGCGCTCGGCGCCTCGTCACGCTGTTGGCATTTTGTTTGTAGCATAGTGTAAATATGCTGCACTCCCATTGCAAAGAATTACAAAATAAAAAGCGTGAACAAATCGCTCGTGGTGGTTGCTTGCCATCCACTGCTCTTGGCTTGTTAACAGTATTGTGATAATGCGGTTATTGTGACAGCCATTGCCTGAGGACGATAAACAAATCTCCATGATAATGCTACACTGTGAACAAAAAATTGATGTTGAAACCGGCAGGAGGGGAACTGTTTATTGTTAGCTGGAAGCAGCCGGTGGGCAGCGCAGTCCTGATTGGCTCAATAACGAAGCTAACAGCTAAATTACGGAGGCTACATTATGATGTGTTCAAGTTTTATTAAGTTAAAATTAGTGTTGCCCAAAGCTACATTATTTAGTTACCATGATGTGTTCAAAGGCAATCTTGTTGTTTTTGCCAATAGAGATGGGGCCGATCATCAGGGACCGATAACATATTTTACTGATATTTGTATCCACTACTACATTCCTGGTATTGTGACATCCCTATATAATTGCTGGATTAAAAAAGGTAATAAAATATCACTGAATTATTTCATGATAAAATAAAGAACGAGCTGTTTAACTCCGCATTATGATCAGGTTTTGGGCTTCCCCTCAGTAGCAGTTCCGGTAATAATATATTAATATGGCCGACACCTGGGAGTGTATTCTACAGTATTGGGTTGAAAAATATGCAAGTAATAAACAAGTCTTTAGTCAGAAATGTTGCCAATTTGTTTACACTTAATACCTTCAATATCTCTGGATGTATTTTACCATTCTGGACAATGTTGCTAATCAATGAGCAGGACTTTATGGTATTATTGGATTTTTACCTTTTGCATCAATGGAACAAGGTGCCTTGATCGACCAGGAACTTAATTTGCCAGATCAGCCAAAAGCAGACATTACTGTCTGTATTTTTCCATCCATCAACAATGTCTCAATTCACTTTCCAGTCAATATATTACAGTATACATGGATATCACGGTGTAAAATACCACACAAAGTAGGGCTTTTATCCACATCACCCACCGTTACGAGCACATATATTGAAAGGCATCTCTTACCTGCATCATCAGACTCGTTGAATTGTGAGTAGTTCACCACTTTCCTGTTTCTGTGAAGAAGAATACACACTGTATCACATTACGTTTACACAGGACAAAGTTACTTCACTGCCCCCGCCTAATATTAGACATGCAAATAGTTGCTGGGTGGGGGTGGAGGGGGCTACAGAGATGTAAGAGGTCACGTCCACATTTCAACAGCAACAAGTCCGCTGTGTATGACAGTCTTGTTTGTGTTGTTTGGTTTGAGAAACCACAAACAGCCTCCAGCTGGGGAGCACTGAACTGGACACTAGTCTACCTTCTACAGTTTCCATGGCCAATCTGGAAAAGTGTATATGGGGGAAGCCTCGGGTGACAGCAGCCGACTATAGCTCAGGTAACACACACCTCTTGAAGCCGCACTGGTGCGAGGTTAAAACCAGAGATAAATCATCCTTCATTGATGTGAATACCTTTCAAACACAATCTTAAGTGCTTTACGTACAGCACACACGCACACAAACTTTTAAAACACAAAAAAGGTCAAAATGAAATAGTCTGCAAGCACTGGTTACACATCTGTGGATCCTAGCCACGCTGGAGAGGTGTGTGTGTGGTGGTTGGAAGGGAGGGGGAAGGGTCACGGTGCCAGAAACTTTTACAAGTCCTTAGATTACAACCACACACACACACACACACACACACACACACACACACACACACACACACACACACACACACACACACACACACACACACACACACACACACACACACACACACACACACACACACACACACACACACACACACACACACACACACACACACACACACACACACACGTGTAACAGCATTACCGTTCACATGTCAGGAACATCAGAGAGCGCAACGTCCTGCATGGTACTAGCTAACAACGTTCTAGGAAGTCTGCATATCCTTCTGTGGGTTGTTTTGTTTCGAGTTACGATTTGTTCTCATGTTCAAACGGGCCTTACACCTTTCCCAGAAATTACTTTTAACACTGAAATATACGAAGCGTGAAAGAAGCCATTGCAACTCATTAAAAGCACCAAACATCAGCCGATCAACCGGCAGAAGATAAATCTGCAACTATTTTTTCCTTCTCAAGTGGGACGAATTGATAGTTGTGTTTGTTGTAAATGATAAGCTGAAGACTTTGAATTGTCTGTTTGGACAACACAAGACGGTTGAGGACATCACAGTGGGCTGTGAAAAATGACAAAAGGGCATTTTTCACTATCTTCTGACATTTTACAGGCAAAACAATTGATCAAGAAAATGATTGGCTCATTGATCAAAAGATAATGAAATTGATTGCTAACTGCAGCTCTACTAGTCATTATATTCAAACTGGGGACATCCAACCAGCAAGGGCCCAGTCAGTTAGTTAAACGGACTAAATGCAGCAGAAAAACTATCACCAAGTGTTTGTTAATAGATTTGTTTGTTTAACATATTTGGGTATTTGTTACTATCATGTATCACTACCCCAGAAATTCAGATTCAGGGGAAAAAGTAAGTTTGTATTACATTACAAAAACAGAACATTTCATGCCCTACTAGGGTTGTTAATAATTAACCACTTAAGTTAGCCAGAGCCGAAGGTGTCGCTAACTTCACAGGCTAACCCACAACTAACAGGTCCTCACTCAAGAAAATGTGGTGTTTTGACTTTGGGACATTATTAGTAATATAGATGACCCCCAGAAATCTTGCTATAATTCAAGTAAAATTTGATTATTTCCACATACCACAGCCTGTCTGAACGTTTAATTATTCTGCCAGTTTGCCCTGTAAAATCATATTAGTTTTTAATGTATTTCTACAGCCACATGGCATTGCCTCTAATTGAGACGAATGACTTGGCCACGTTTTTTTCCCTTCTGCCCTAATTTACACAACACGCATGTTTACATGCGTGTTGTGTAAATTCACTGTGTGTAAACACACTGAATCTCAAAGTAAATATAAAATACAATCTTATTCTGCAGCATCGGGGAGATTGGTTGAGCTTTAATCAAAGTTACCACAATGGATCATTGGTCATAATGGCTTTGCATGTTGGGGAAGCATTGTTTTCTTCAAATTTTGGGCTTCTATTAATTGACACCTTTCAATAAAAAAATAGCATTAAAAACAAAACAAAAAATTACTTTTGAGGGTGCTGTTGGTGTGACCGTAAGATTAATGTTAATTAAGTAAAAAAAGGAAGTGTTACTGATGTTGTGGTTCTATTAGTTTGAGGTATCGGGGGGGGGGGGGGGGGGGGGTCCTTCTGATTGGGGTGGTGGTCCCGAAAAATGTATTTATAACATTGAGGATTTTTTTTTTTTTTTTTTAATGAACGCATTAATCACACCTCGTTCCACAACTTTCATACAGCTCCTGGAGGCTCCTCTACCCCCCCCCCCCCCCAATTTTCAGTTAAAGAACCAAAAGCTCTGACTAACTGATTCCCGTTTAAAGGCCACCAATGAGTCATTACGAATCCGAAATACCGCGAGATTTCGAGGTTCAACTTTAAAATTAGAGCAGAGAGCACAAAAATTACTTCTAATCAAGTTAAAGGACGTTTTTAATTTGTATTAAAGGGGCCTGGAAATACCTCATGCGTTACAATCACGCGGGGGGGCTTTTTTGTAGTTCTCCGCCTTCCTCTGACATCAGCCAGCGGCGTTAATTTACTGCCAGCACCGAAAATGTAGATCGGCTCTGCTCAACTCTTGTTGTCCGACAACGACATTTTCACAGACCAACACGCCTGTTTTATATTGTTTTTAGCCGACAAAAATGTTCTAAATGCAATAAAAATGCGACACAAGCGTACTACGGTATCGTACCCAGTCTGCGCGGCAACAATATCAAATCCTGAGGCCAGACACCACCTCTGGTCGTTTTCTTCTCCTTTTTTTACATTTTCGATGGTGGTGGGGGGGGGTGTTGGCGTTTTCAGAGCCTCCCCTGGATGAATGGGGTCGCCATATTCTCATTCTCAAGGCAGAGAGGGAAAAATGTTATCAGGCCTGGCGTAAGTGAGCCGTAAAACGTAGCTGGTTAAATCACACCGCCTATTTTTTTCCGCTTGGCCTACATAGCAGCCAACAATGCACATCATGGATTCGTAAAAAAAGAAGCATGATAGACACGACACAGCGCGTCTCTCAACAAGACATGGCGAACCGTCCACGCCGCTGGGATCCATGTTAGAAAGGGAAGGGTGAACACACGCACACGCGCACACATTCCCATTATTTTTTCATGAAATAAACACATTCCCAGCTCAAAAAAAAACCGCAACATGGTCGAGGCGTGCATGTTATCTGCGAAACCTGCCTGCGCGGTGTCCGTTATTAACGTTACGTAGAGCGGAGGACATATTTAGCACCTACCTCACTGGTCTTGACATTTTGCAGGAATACTGTAGAGGTTAAGGATGTAAGAAAGAAGGGGGGGAGAAGAAGCAGCACAGTGAAAAAAAAAATATTGGTTCCCGCTCTGCGAAACACCGAGGGGCGCGAGCTTTGCGCACAACTCCGCCGTCCGAGCTAGCGCGTGAAAATAAAAGTACGGCGGCGACTCGTCCTCCAAACGCAAATATTCTTAATTTTTTTTTTTACCCTCAGCTACTCAAAATGGTGAATAAAACAAACTGAAACTGCAGCCCGTATGCAACCAAACGCTGCGGCCTCGAGGGGTGGGTTCCTCGAGGACAAGCACCGCCCCTGCGGGGCAGTGAGAGGAGCAGCGCGGCACTCCGCTCCTCTCATTGGCCGATTTGAAACACGACCGTCCTTTGTATTGGCCACTTTGGCTGCACGTTAGAACCTTTTTAGCATTTTGTTCCCCCGCCTCCGTTAGCAGGCTCGGTTGAACCAGTACTGTTAAGAAAACAAAAAGAGGCCCTCAGGTTGGATGCAAACATTTAATTTAGTGGCTCCCAAAAGACCACAAAGCAACATTGGTTAATTATAGGTTCGTGCACAATCATCTTTTGTATGAAATGATCACGTATGTTTCAGGAATCAGATTGACTGCGGTATTGCTGCTACTGAGGCTAACCTTCTCCCCACCTGGCATCCAGCTGCAGCATGAGATGCAGGTAGAAAACAGTTGCATAGCATTAAGCTGTAAAGCCTGCAAATCACACTCACAGGTTAACTGTGCACAGGTTATCCAGTTTATATCGGTGATAGATTTCATACAATTATGCTTTTTTTCTTTTCTTAAGACTGTGATGAGAATCTATAACTAAATTTCACAATGCCAAATTGCCTCAAGTCATTATTAAAAAAAAGCCTAAATTGCTTGGACTACCACTTTCAGACCTTTAAACGGACCCACGAGAATCCAGATCAACTGGGTCAACATGTCTTCATGTATATTTATTTTAAAGCTCTGCTTTGCAGATTTATTTCATTGATGCAAAATATAATATATATTATAATATTATCAGCAAATAAACTATGATACATTGTTATAAATTAAGCTGTATAAATTAGTTTAAAATAACCCCACCTTTACCAGATTATACATTTATAATGTTATAAGTATGTACTGTATACATATACATATATATATATATACGTGTATATATATATATATATACACACACGTGTGTATATATATATATATATATATATATATATATACACACACACGTGTATATGTATGTGTATATGTATATATATATATACACATGTATATATATATATATATATATATATATATATATATATATACACATGTATATGTATATATATATATATATATTTATCTGAAATGGGTCATGGTTCTGCACAAGTACTTACTTTGGCCACTTTAAGTACATTTTGATGCTCACAATTCTACTTCCACTCAAGTAAAAGTGAATTAGTTACTTTTACTTGTAACCGAGTAGTTCTATGGCATTTCTGCTTTTTCTTCCGTAAAATGTTTGAGGACTTCTTCCACCACTGGAGATAACCGAGTTATATACCGTAAGTGTGAATGAGCACGGATGAGCTTAAGTCCCTCAATCAAGACCATAATCTAGTGCTACATGGGCAAACAGCCCTGATATAAACCCACAGAAACACTGACCAACTCCCCGTGCTATTCAGAGATTGCAGAAATTGATTATTTGTGGAGAGCTGAATTAAGGCAAGTTTGATAATAGTGAGCTGAGCCTGTCAGTCTGAGTTATTCTACTTGGCTTGACTTGGACTCGGGTCAGACCGAGTCATGAATTTGGTGACTCGACTTGACAAAATAAGAAAAAGACCTGCAACCTGATTTTGACTTCCACTCCAGTCTTTTGACTTACAAACGCTCGATACCTTTCCCCCAAAGACCAGAGATTTAAAAAAAAAAAATGTTGAATCACATAATTTCCCTTCATTTCTTGAGTTAACAAACACTATAAGTTCTCAGCAGGTCAACGCTTAATTCCTCACATCCTTTTTTCATAAAAAAAATTTCAACAATCAGTTGCTCAGTGGGTACACAATGTAAATGTGGTTGTGCTGCAACAATCTTTTTGTAAAACCTGATTGAGGTCTGGAGGCTCTGGGTGGAAGTAACCTTTGTGTTTCAGGCTTATTGAGTTCCAGGTCCACCCACTCGTGTGATGAGCTCGAGTGAGGTTCTGCCGTCAAATTGTAGGCTGCATGCTGAGGGCTTGTTTGGAATGTGAGTTGTTCCCATCAATCCCCCGTCTCTATGTCAGTGCAGGCTGCAGAATCCTGATCAGAATATGAGAGCTTGCTCAGTATTGTTTTAGGTGATGAGAAACTGTTAAAATGCCCCGTATTGTCTCTATACCTCTCTGTCTGTTGCTCTCTCTCTTTCTCTCTCTTGCTTCTTCCATATCAGAGGTACTTCATGTCTCCGTGTTCAGGGATGATGCCGGAGTGGGGGGGGGAGCAGGTATGTTGCCACGGCAACCGGGGAAGGGACTCTCGCCTCTCTCTTTGTGGCTTCACAGTTGCCTCCGGATCATCCTTCAGTCCGAGTTCTTGCATACTCCTGCGACAATAAAGACGTCCTTGGACCTCAGGGACATGTTTATAGCACACCTCTGGGCTTGATGACTAATTCACAGTGTGTGTCCAGCAGGTAGGGAACGGAACTGACATGCATAACAGAAAAAACTCAGATTACACAGTGTCCGTGCATCGAATTCAAAGATAACAGTTTGTTTTATTCACTTAAAAACCCTATTTATTATCCAACTGTTGAGGTGCAACACATTTGATTCATGCTTGTGATTAAATGTTGAGTTGCAGCCAACCATGATCAGTTGGAAGAGCGCCATGCCATTTCCACATCTGTGTAGCACCGCCACCTTGTGCCTTGTATGTTAAACTGCAATGCAACAGGGAGAATGGCCTGTAAATACAACCTCATTTGACCCAGATGTTAAAGTAGCCTTGACAGAAAAGTTGGGAGTTTCAACCGGCGTGGACCAACGGAGAGGTTCACGTTTGTTTTTCATCCAGCACAGAGTAGGTTTTCGGTTTTGAGAGGTTGTATGTAAAGATGGGTGAGAAATGAAAGGGAACACCAACACAGAGATCTAGTGCTCCTTGTCATAGTGTGTTTAGTCTCTATAAACAGATTCTGCATTCACATGGAGGCAACAGGACAAGGTTTTGGAAGCGGAAGCGTTCTGGTTTCCGTTTGTAGTCCTAGTAGTATAGTAACAAATCACATTGGAGCAGTCTTTGGCTGGACTGCAATCTGGAAACCCATTGGCGACCATCTAACAACGTTTTAAGTTTTCATTGGTTTAACATTAGCTTGTAAACTGGCTAAAGAATACGATAGTGCACTCTCTCAGTCTCACATCTCAATTGAGTTGCTAGTCGGACTGTAAACAATGAGCAGTGCACGGAAAAGGAAGTCTTAACCTCCGGTTTTGCACAGTGAAGCCGATGCAGAAGTGTCTTAAAAGTTGCATTCTCTCTACTGACCAGCAGGGGGCGACTCCTCCGGTTGTATAGAAGTCTATGAGGAAATGACTCTACTTCTCTCTTGATTTATTACCTCAGTAAACATTGTAAACATGAGTTTATGGTCTCAATCTCTAGTTTCAAGTCTTCTTCAATACAGCATGATGTTCATTTAGTAAATGATGGTCCATTTAGAGTCAAATAGACCATAAAGCAGATTATGGTTTAGGGCGGGCTTACTGTGATTGACAGATTGCTCCCACTACCAGATACGGTCTCTACGTCACTCCTCCTCATTCCAAATATGGTCACTTCTGTTCATTGGCTGCAAAAAACAACAACATGGCGACGGCCGTATTCCAAGATGGCAACGGCAAAATCACTGAACTCAAGGCTTCATAACGGCAGTCCACACACCAGTGGGTGACGTCACGATGACTACGTCCACTTCTTATAGACAGCCTGTGGTCTTGGCCGTCAGAGATTGGCTCAGAGATTGTAGCGTGTAATAGTCTAGATGGGATGAGCAGCATTCTACTACTTTATACTTCCACTAACTCACACGTGTCAAACTCAAGGCCCGCGGGCCGAATCTGGCCCGCCACGTCATTTTATGTGGCCCGCGAATCCACCAGCAAAAAAAAAAAAAAAAAAAGATTTTAGTTTTTTTTTAATTTTGGAAAAAAAAATTAAGTTGGACTTGAAAATAAAAATATCCCCATGGTCGAAATTATGAGATAGAAAGTTGAAATTATGAGATAGCATGTTGTCTGTGTACCGACATTAAAACTATCACAACAGGTGGACAGGAGAGGGAACAGCCCGTAAAGCGGTTTTCCAACAAGTGATTGAGTTGAAAAAGATCGAAAAATAA
Organism: Anarhichas minor; assembly: GCF_050575085.1. NCBI lineage: Eukaryota > Metazoa > Chordata > Actinopteri > Perciformes > Anarhichadidae > Anarhichas > Anarhichas minor. The sequence continues at coordinate 4,907,151 of NW_027466469.1, read as the reverse complement.
TCCCAAAATGTCCACGAAGAGAAAAATTGATGCAGAGGGAAGAAAATGTAATTTAAGATGGGAAAGCGAATACATGTTTGTGCTTCAGGGAGAAAAACGGGTCTGTCTTCTGTGTTATGATGCGTGTCGGTGATGAAGGATACAATTCACGTCGGCATTTTGACATCAAACACGGAGCAAAATTTAGCCTCCAAGAAAAACATAAAATTGTCCAAGAATTAAAAGGCAGACTGCAATCACAGCAGAATATATTTACAGAAGCTACAGCCCAGTGCTGCTAAAGGTATGTGAGCAGGTGAGCTCCGATCAGATACAGACTTTTACAAATGTCAGTTTGTGAAGAAACACCATCGCAGACCGAGTTCAGGAACTAGCAGCAATCTAACAACACAGCTAGCTAAGAGACGAGCAGGTACTCGTCTTCTTCATTAGCTGTTGATGAAAGCACAGACAACACGGATACAGCGCATCTATCCATGTTTATAAGACCTGACTCTCAGTGAGGAGCTCTTGGATGGAGCTGCCATGCACGGGACGACGACGGGGACATTAGTGATGCAGAGAGGTGACAAAAATAGCTTTGAACAAAGTTAATGTCATAACTTGTGTTTGATGATATTTGTCTTTGTTATTTTCTTTAAAAGTTTGATCTTTGCTAGAGTAATGTGGGTTTCTTAACCCTAAATTAAAATGATTTATGTTATAATAACAGAAATGTGCTTAAATATCATTTTACATTTATATAACTGCATGTACAATATTTTTACACTTGAATAAACAATAATCAAAAGCAGAGACAGTTATTTAACAATATGTTAGGAGTACAGTTCTACAGTCTTACAGTTACAACCGGCCCTTTGAGGGAAACCATGATGCTGATGTGGCCCGGAGTGAAAATGAGTTTGACACCCCTGCACTAACTAGTCTACTCTTCACTCCAATACATTTATTTGACAGTTATAGTTACAAGCTACTATTCAGATTCATATTTTATACAAAAGATCAAAAGAAAGCCTTATTAAAGATTTGAATAGTGGTCCCCAACCTTTTTGGCTTCTGAAAAAAATCAGTGTGTGGGTGGGGCTCCCTGTCATGTTTCAGATGTGAGATTTGAGTTGTTAGCAAGCAATTTCCTGTCTAAAGTCTAAAAAATGTATACAAATATGTGCGTGGAAGTTTTTTTTCATGACCGCTCTTGCGACCCTTTGGAGGGGCCCTGAGCCCTCGGTTGGGAACCACCTAACAGCATATCAAGTATTTAAAACTAGCTCCACCACGACTAGCTGCAACAGCACAATGCTACTTACACTTTGTTGCATCAGCATTTGCGGTCTAATGATGTCATGTATAATAATATTACAGTAGGGGCTGTTTACTGCAGTGCCTTTGATACTTCAAGTACATTTTCACAGATAATTGCTTCTGTGCTTTTATGCACGCAAGACTTTTTACTTGTAGTGGAGTATCTTTGTGGTGGTGGAGGGTTTAAAAACTAGTTAATTAATCGCTAGACACATATAAGACTTGATTATTTATGATACCAAATCCTTGCGACATAAACCACTCATTGCATCCGTGTGCTGAACACGTCCCAAATGCTCATATCTTTGCCAAAGTGTGTCTGCGTCCTGTTAAACATTGCTATAATTATAAGACACGCATCACTATCCATGATTTTGTGACACATTTGTTAAATGATGATATCAAACAGATGTATAAAAACACATCAGTATATTTCTCACACCCTCAGGGCTCTCTTTTTGATTTTTTGTGGCAATTTGATTAATGGTAATTCTGTTTGAGAATGTGCACCATTATAGCACAATGTCATTTGTATTTCATGTCATGTTGAGGAGCCCTGAGTCACAATCTAGTTCAAGTGGTGAGATTGAGCAGGTAATAACTAGTTAGTGATATTGTTAATTATCTAGCGATTAATGAACTAGTTAATGTAAATATTAGTCATTAGTGACTTTAATAGTTTTAATTGTGAGACTATTGTGCAGCGTCTGCATCTAAGGTCTGGAATGAACTTTGAAGCTCGGCTGTCGAGCCAACACGGACTCAAAGAATGGACGTTTGAACTTCGACAGTTCCCTGACTTCACCTGCAGATGGAGTTTGTGTGATACGATTAAAAGCTCCAGAACAGCTGCTCAACCGTGTGCTGAGATTTGTTTTTAACCAACTAGAACGAACACCTACCATTTCTGCTGACGTTGCACATATTGGTGCATATTTCCAAATGAAGTTGTGCTAATGACTCGATCACAAACTAACTGGCACTTCTGTTTGGTTCCCGGGGCTTTGGATAAAACATCCTGAAGCTGGTGTTGTGTGCTGTCGGCTCTGCAGTGGTGGAAGAAGTATGCAGATCCTTTACTCAAGTAATAGTACCAATGCAACAAAGTACAAAATACTCCATTATAAGTAAAAGTCCTGCTAAGTAAAAGTACAGAAGCATTATAAGCAAAATGAACTTAAAATATCAAAGTAAAAGTACTCATTCTGTCCAACATATTATTATATATGACATTATTAGATGTTAATACTGATGTGTCAGCAGCATTTTACTGTTCTAGCTGTTCAAGCTGGAACTGTTTTGAGCTACTTTATACAGTTAGATCGTTCAGCCCAGTGGTACCCAACCTCACAAGACAAATCGGAGGGGTCAGTGTGCGTGGGTGTGTGGGTGTGTGTGTGCATTGGACAGTTATTGAAATAACACTTTCTGTGAGGTTCAGAGGGCGATTTACTCTTTGGTAGAATTGCAGACAACTCATCTGAAACATGACAAGGAGACGCAACTGCTTTTTTCATGAGGGGTCAGAAGCCAAAAACGGTTGGGAGCCACGGATTTCATCTCTATCAATGTATTGTATTTTAAAAGCTCCTCATATGTTTATTGAAATGTAAATAGCTAATTTGTTAGTAACTAGTAACTACGGCTGCCAGATCAATATAGTGGAGTAAAAAGTGCGATACTTCTCTCTTCAATGTGGAGAAGTCCTGAACACCACACCCTTCTTTCTTTTGTCTTCTCTCTTCATTTGTTTGGTATTGAGTTCATACAAAAGTAACAGAAAGTAATCTCATTACCCTACTTTTATGTGTGATACTTGGTTTCTGATTACATTTTTAACAGGTGAATAGTAATTGTATCGTATTACATTTTAAAGTAACCCAGCCAACATTTCATATTAATTGTATGTTTTGTACGTTTATACATTATAATTATTATCCCTGTTAAGTTTAATTATTGCATAGTTCTTTTGGTTAACCTGTTTAGATTTAACATTGCACTATAAATATTTTACCCTGTATGGGAAGCACCTTGTTTGTATTTTGTAGTGTACTATACAAATACAATTAAATATAATAATAATAATAATTATTATTACTATTATTATCATTATTATTCATGCGCATCATATGGCATTGCACCCGCAACGGGGGGTGAAATCTGTCATGTTGCCATCACTGCCGATCGGAGCTGATGAACCCCTGTGACTACGGCAGAGTCATCTGTCCCGAGAATCAATGTCGTGTTGTAATCTTTCCCACTAAACACTACATGTTAGTGAGTCTTTGTGGGTTTTTCCTCCAGTGGGAGAGGGGCTTAATAGGTACTCAAACAGAACATAGTAAATGGAAAATGTACAGAGAGTGCGTGTGTGTGTGTGTGTGTGTGTGGGGGGGGTAGTCTCCCCTAAAGCCTTAAACCCTGAACCCTCGGGGACTTAACTGAGGTCACCTGTTAAAAGGTTGAGCGTGAGAGGCTGCAAAGGACGGAAATAGTAAACATACTAATGGGACAGCACTTTGCTGCAACATTTCACGTTACCATGACAACGTCAGAAAATTAACAATTGTGAGTATTTATTTTATAATTTTTACTCCCTGATTTAAACGTCAACGTTACAAGATGAGAGGTCATTGTCAAATAATGTATTTACTTGTTTTTGTCAAAATAACAAAATGAAATGTGTGATGAATAAATCTGTGAGATATGATCGGTATAATTCTTCTGCTCTCATGTGTTTTTGTGTTCCATCTATGAGCCTTAATGATTCTGAGTAAATGTAATCTGCCAGGCTGAACACCCGTGTGCCGTCCTCTTTGTTGACCTTTTTTTACTTCTCCGGCTTCCACTGGTAACCCCTGTGTTTAACGTGACATTGCTATGAATTGTGGGTAATTCCCTGAGGCAAAGTCTGCAGAAATGCGGACTTAAGGAAAGTGTTCATAAAGGCCCTGAAACAGTGGGTTTGACAGTGGGACAGCCCTAAACCCGCACGGACTTTGCGGAACCGCGCCTCATAGTCTGAGCGAGTCTGAGTGAGTGTGGAGATTGGTTCCAACATATCCCAGCCGTTCTACATTTAACAAGTCCCTCTTCACTTCACCATTCCTCCTAAAGAGGGCAATACAGGACTGCACTTGTATAAGTGGATTACTGCTCCGTAGCGCAGAGTAGGCCTACATTGCTGATTCTAGTCAGCCACGAGCTGGTGGATGCCTGCTGGCCAAATGGTTGACTCAGTACCTCCGTCTCTGTGTGTGTGTGAATGTCTGATTAAAATGTCTCGTGACCCGGCTGTGACACCCTCAGTTGGCGAACTGATTGTTTGACAGTCTGCAAACAGACCCCACTGATGCTCTGAGAGAGAAACAGAAAAGGAAAAAGGCAACAGGGTTAAGAATTTCCGTAAATGAACCCTCCTATTCCAAAGGGCTTACGGTGCCTCCTGGCACAATGATTGTTCTTACACATCATCCTCCGCCACTTTGGAGTTGATTCTCTCATTTTCTCTGCTCCGCTCTCAGATGGGTAGCTGCGGGCGACGCTGCGGATAAGTGGAGCAAGGAATACAGGGAGCGGGGGAGATAGATGGATTGGGGGGGGGAGCTGTGCTGCTTAACTCAGTTCCTAACTCAGTGATTTATGTAAACAAGTGCATGAGTAAGAAACGCTGCTACACGCCACACAAACAAACCCAAAAGCCTGGGCCGGTATACACCGTCGTGATATAAACGATCAGTGCGCAAACAAACAAGCATGTTTACTGGTTATGCCGCTGCTCTTTCTTCTGTACAAAGTAGTTCCAGTGAAAACCTGTTCAGAGTGAGGCTGTTGAGCAGCGGTTTAACCGGATGTCTGACATGTTTGCTTGATTTTCTTTTGTTTGTCTTCCTTCCTGTCAAAAGTTTGTCCATCTTGCACTTTGCCCGTCTCTTCTGAATAAATCTCGCCCCTCCTGAATCTTAATAGCTCCGCCGGCATCAGAACACTCTTCTTTCTTTTGTCGTTCCCAAATGAAGCAGGTTCACGCACCTTTTCGCTCCGGCAGTAACAGGTGCAAGTGGAAATCAAAGGGCTAATGAGGGCATTTCTCCAGTAATCAATCACGCGGTGCCACGCAGAACTTAGTCGTGTCATTTAGAACCAACACAACGGAATGCTGCAGGAATAAGTATTAACACTCATGAGTTCTTTCGTTTTTTTTGGGGCGGGTTGCACTTAAAGTTCCCTCGTCTCGATTAAAATGGACTCAGGGCCGACAGTTCTGTATACTACCACAAACAGCGAGCAGCCAAAAGCAACCGTGCAAGTTCTGTGTGTCTGTCCGCTCTGTTTCAATACCATGGACAGCACCGCTCCTACGCAAGCACCCCCTGAACTACTCACTTCACCATTTGACAGCACAAAATGCTCATTGCTTAGCTGTGGGTCTAACAGGAAACTTATGCCCAAATGTTTAAACACCAGAAAGCATTAAACCACTTGCCAGCTTACAGTGCATCTACCGCTACAGGTGGGGATTTCAATATGATGACGGTTTATGAGCGATAGATGTTGATTGAAATGTCCCAGTGCTGCTTAAGAATCACTAAAGGCCCAGAACCACTGCTGCAGGTAGGCAGAAGGAAAAGTAATTCAAATGTCATAAAATTGATATTTTTGTTGTGATCTGGTGAACCAAAACCTTTAATAAAGGTTGTCTGAGGCAAATTTGTGATTTTGGGCCATACAAATAAATGTAATTGAAAATTGAATTCCATCCATCCATCGTCTGCTTATCCTGTTTAGAGTCAGCTGATGTTGGGCGAAGGCAGGGTACACCCTGTCACAGGTAGAGACAGACAACCCTTCACCCTCACGTCCACACCTATTGGCAGTTTAGACTCATCAGTTAACCTCAGCTGCATGTCTTTGGATTGTTGGAGGCAGTAGGAGAGAAGCAACGCTGTGACGGGGAGAAGATGCAAACTCCACACAGAAAGTGTCACGTCGAACCAGGGCCCCTCCTGAGCCTGAAAATTGTATAATCTATTCATCCCAACAACTGACTGGACAACTGACACTCTTCTAGTGCTAAGGACAGCTAATGAGAGCGACCGAATAGGTCCAGACTTTGAAGAGCCGCGCCATTCACGAAGGCAGCGCTCGACTACTTTTAGTGGGTCGGCCCGCCTGACACGACGCGGGAGCCCAAAGAGACGGAATGAAAGGAGACCCGCGCTATTGCCTTCTCCGGGAGGGGAAAAAGCAGCATGAAGGCAGGATTTTGTAAACAAAACGAGAGATGAAACAGCGTTTGACTGTAGTTTCATTATCAGCCCTTGATGTGAGAGCATCCCGACATTATGTTGGTGGGTTTAAAGGTTTGGAATAAAACTAAGAGCGAGGCGAGAACAATTGAACCGCGTTCTCGACAATTCCCCTGCTCTCTCTCCCCGAACAGAGATGTGCTGACAGTCGTGCAGCTTGAAATGTAAATAGGTCCGACATTAGTATTCAGCCGCCATCCCATATTCTGTTTTTGTGTCTGTGCATGTGTGTTTAGGCAGGAGGGGGGGTAACAGTAGGGAATTGGAGTATTTGATCAGACTCCCCTTGGCTTAGTGTGAATCTCGGTAGCAGGAGTTCATCTGCGGGACATTCGGTAGCGCTGGCATCAGCTTCATTGCAGATTTTGGGCATCATGCAAATCTGTGTGTGTGCGTGTCTGTGTGTGTGTGACAGTCAGTGTTTGTTTGTTTGTTTGTGTGAGTGTAATTGGGAGCTCCAGCATCTGTCTCCTTACATGTAGTGCTCCTCCATCCCACACATTCAATACGCGAGATATCAGCGCGACATGCAAACACTAAGCCCTGAAACTCCTACGCAATCCGAGTCAGTTTGAGATTGTGTGTGTATGTGTGTGTGTTAGTGTGTGTGTGTATGTGTGTGTCTTTCTGGGCTCTTTGTCTGTCACATTCACCGGTAAGTGAACCCTTGTCCCTGAAAATCCAAATGACACAGTAAACTGTTCTTGTCACCCATAAATCCAGGCAATTATCCTGACACACACACACACACACACACGAGCAGATACTCTGTGAGCACCAGCATTTCCAATGTATGTGTGCCAGTGTGTTAATCTGGCACCTTTTATGCCTGTTGGCAGGGACTGAGGAAGAGCGAGGAGGAGGAGGAGGAGGGATGTGGGAGTTTGTTCAAACTCAAGGCCTTACGTGATCCGTAGCTCTATAAATCCTTTTCAAAACTATTCAAACTAATTCAAACCGCACCAGCAGAAAAATGTACCGCAGTGTCAACACTGGTTTCCAACCTGCCTCCAGTATGTTGTTGATTTATTGCATTATTGTAAAATTTCCACTGCATGGTAAGCCCGGCAAAGCTCCACTTAACTTGACTCACACTTTTTTTGGTTTACTGCAGCGGTTCCCAAACCTTTTAGGCCACGCACCCCCTTCTACATCCCGACCGGGTTCACGCACCCCCAATCCCCCACACCTTAAAAAAAAAGCAACAGAGCCTATTTATAGCCGCATAAAAATCGGACCAATGAGAGAACAGTTTGCTCGCGCGTGGCGTTTGTTTACAAGATAAAAACACAAAAAAGACAAAATAACTTCCTGCACCGTGCCTTCGAAAAGGTAACAGACGTACACCAGAAGATTGGCCTGATTGGCCACATCTGTAGGCTCGTCTACTTGCAGAGAGTAAAACTCACTCTTCTTCACGCGACCGACTAATGTAGCCAGGATGTCTTCGGACAAAGCATTGATGCGGCGCGACAGTGTTGTTGGACACCGGGATCATGTCCAAGTTGTTTGCTTCTCTCTCTCCAATCATACATTCCACCATCTCTTTGGCAGCTGGCAAGCACACGTCTTCGGCGATTGTGTGAGGTAGCCCCTTTCTTGCTATTCTGTGACCCGATATGAAGCCCGTAGTGCGTTTTTTGTAGACCCAACACATGAATGAGACTGCAGTTGTTTTGGGCTGTTTTGTAACTCCTCCAATTTCGATATAAAAAATGTAAGGGGCTTTTGACTTGCACTGGCATGCTTGGTGTTCAGGTGGCGACATAAATAAGAGGGCTTCAGACAGCTGTTAGCCAGAACCTCACGGAGACTGGAACCCTGTCTCCTAAAAATTATGTTCCCCCAAAACTAAAATGCATTCTCAATTACGTTTGACCAAAAACGTATTTTCTCCCTGATTACGTTTGTGTTTGACTTATTACATTGACTTATTACAAATACGTTTCTAATCAACATTTTAACACTAACATTTTTTTCCCTCTCCACCACCGCCTCTCCTTCTCCCTATTACGCGGTCAGAATACTACCACAACACGCCGCCTGTCTCCGGCAGAAATGCGCTCATCCACGCACGGGAACAACAACGAGTTGTTGGCCGAGATACCACCAAAACACCCCGCCTGTCTCCAGCAGAAACGCGCTCATCCAGGCCGAGCAACGAGGAACATTACGCGGCTACAATACCTCCACAAAGGCCCGCGTGTAAAATCCGGGAGTAACCGTGACTCTCTTAAGGGTTAGGTTTGGGTGGGGACGTGGCTTCCTAGTGGAAGTTATGGTTAGGGTTAGGGTTAGGGCAGGGTTAGGGATAGATGGATACAAATAAATAAAATATACCTCCATAACACCCCGCCACTCTCGGCTCATACCTCCCCAGCAACGAGGCACATCACCCGGCCACAATACCTCGAGAATGTCCCCCGGGTGAAATCCGGGACTTGGTTTTATGGTTCCGAGTGGCGGGCGCTCATCCGTTGGCGCCGGACGCGAGGTCTCCAGCCGCCCCCGCCGTGAGGCACCCCATCGTCAGGTCTGTCAGCCCTCGGAACAGGCTGCGGGGCAACAACTCGTGGGTGGCGGGGGTAGAGGCGAGGCAGATCACAGAAAAATAATAAAGACTAGAGTATGGCAAAGATATGTTGATGAGAAACGTATTTGAAATACGTCAAACACAAACGTAATCAGGGAGAAAATACGTTTATGGTCAAACGTAATTGAGAATGCATTTTAGTTTTGGGGGAATGTAATTTTTAGGAGACAGGACTGCACCATTAGACCACCATTACATTTTTCCTCTCGCGCACCCCCTAGAGGCAGCTCGCGCACCCCCAGGGGTGCGCGCACCACACTTTGGGAATCCCTGGTTTAATGCATAGGCTGTTTATAAGGAGTGGACGTAGTTCTCATGTCGTCACCCATTGGTTTGTGGACTGTGGTTTTGAAGCCTCGAGTTTGGCATTTTGGCCATCGCCATCTTGGTCTTTTTTGCAACCACTGAAAGGAAGTGACCATATTTGGACTATGGAGGAGTGATGTAGAGACGCTGTATACGGCTCTGGAAGCGACCTGTCTATCCCAAATTAGCCCCGCCCTAAAGCATGATCGGCTTTATGGTCTATATGACTCTAAAAGGAAGATCGTTTACTAAATGCTGAATAGCATATTCTGCTTTATGAACATCATACTGTGTTGAAGAAGACTTGAAACTAGCGATTGAGACCATAATGAATCAAGACAGAAGTAGAGTCATTTTCTCATAGACTTCTATACAATCAGACTTCTTTTTTACAACCAGAGGAGTCGCCCCCTGATGGCCAATCAAGAGAATGCAAGTTTGAGGGACTCCACTTTTCAGAACCCGAGGTTACCGCCTTGTTTTCCATGAGGAAAAAATGTTGACAGTACCTGGTACCTAGTACTTCTTTTGGTACCACCTCGGTTGAAGTTCCAAGCACGTGGACGTCCACAAGAGGGTGGAGTTGAAACACTGCAGAAACACTGTCACTAACAGGACATCCTGCACAATCTGGCCAATTTTAAAAAAACAAGCTACAGTCAGTAGCAAGAGCTATTTTTTTCAAGCAGGTCTATTTGTTCACACTACTACAGAACCCACCTGCTACATGATACCTGCTTGAAACGGTCCAGGTTTGGTTAAGTTTAGGCACCAAGACAACTTGGTTAGGTTTAAGAAGAGATCGTGGTCTGGGTTAAAATAAGTTATCCCGGAGGTTATCTCAGGGGGTGTGTCTTGTTGTGAAGTTGTTTAGGCTACGAGACTGCAGATAGGCCCATCTCAATTTTTCATTGACTCGCACCTGATTTTTCAAAATGGCAGCCCACAAAACTAGGCCATTCAAAACGGCGTACAATTGAAAAAGTGCAGACGTTCTGTCTTCCGACGAGGGTCACGTTGAAGATGATGTCACTGCAGTCACTTTGCAATGGCGATCAGCTAAGAATCCCGCCTACGCTGAAGGGGTTCTATGCGCAGTGGAAAACTAAATAGAGAAAAGGACCTGCAGTGAGTTGAGCCGAACCACACGGTGGAAATGAGGCATATGAGCTGTGCAGAAACTGCGACATTATGACATCCAAATGATTTGCACAGTTAGGAAATAAAGGGCACCAAAGTAAAAGGTTTGTGTTAGTGTTGACGGTAGATTTGTTACATCAAAGGTCAGTGGTGATCACTTAAATAGACTCCTGACGGTGGCCCTGAGGGTCAAAACATGACATCGTTTCAGAGAAGATTGAGAAAACACAACGTGAAAGGTCATGTTTTGACCCTCAGGGCCACCGTAACTTCACAGCCTGTGAAAACAGAAGCACTGTGTCTTCTCTGGCTCTGAAGGAGCTTATTGTTTTTGTTGTTTGAGGACATGTTTTTTTGATTCTTCATCAGAGTTGACATTGATGACGCCGACAGGAAACTCGGGACAGATAGAGATGACGTGCAACAAAGTTCCACAAATGAAATTAAACCAGGGGTGTGGCGGTACGTGTTCCTGGAGGAGCTTTGTTAAGTCGGAGAAAATGACCCTGATGATGTCATCAGGGTTATCTTGGCTTGAGCTTGGAGAAAAAAGTCAAACAGAAAGACTGCTTTACCACCTGGGAGCATGGAGTTTCAAAAATGTGGGTGTTTGTCAGGCTGGGGTGGTGTCTGATGAAAGATGCTCTCCAGTTGCAATATGGGATGGCAAGGCAGCTTTATTTATATAGCACATTTCAAACCCAAAAGCAATTCAAAGTGCTTCACATAGGCAATAAAAAGCAATAAAAAACAGAACAAATTTGATCAATAAGATTATCACTTATCAGTCCCACAGCGGGGACATTTGCAGTATTACAGCAGCAAAGGGGACAGTGAAAGTAAAATACATAAGTAATCAAACAGAAAGGTGTAATAATAAGTCAAATGTAAAACTAACATAAGATATAATCAGACTGGATGGTTGAGTTCACATGACTGCACATATGAAGAATAAAATGTTGATATTGCAGACACAAGAACAGAAATACAGTCAGAGTGCAGCAAAGAGCTGTAAGTTGCCCCACATGCAAGAAATGAAATAAAAGGTTAGCCCTGGACAGATGGATACACACTCGCACATACACGACTGAGCACATGATCCCCCTCCGGGTCTGTTGGAGTTAAAAAAATATATACAGTATATACAGTATATGGTGTTTTGAGTCCCTGTGATTTATATGTATCCGGGGTTCCACTATCCACTGTCCATACCTTTAAGCAGGAAAAAAACAAGGACATCCGCAAAAGAGCAAGCCAGGAGCAAAGCGTCTGCCCTGTGAGACAGCAGGAAGCCTAGGATTCAGCAGTTTTGGAGCTTGACCCATATTAAGAAACTAAAACTCAGGACATGTCAGCCACTGCCGCATTTAATTTGAATGCTTTTTTTCTGTCTCTTGTACGTCCCAAACTGTATTAAAGTGCCATACAAAATTCCTGCAAAACCTGCAAAAAGAAAATTTGAATTATAGACCAAATCAGACAGGCAAGGCAAGTTGTTGATTAAATATTATGAGAAGAAGTTACATGTAACAATTAGTATTTTTTGAGGTAAAGAGAAATCCAATTTAAATGTGTGTAACGGGGATGATTTGAATTAGCTAAATGTTATCTAGTTAAATTACACGGAGACAGTCCCGGTACTAGACGCATGTTAATAAGACGTAAAGAGAAGCAGGAGGATTTGAGTTCTCTTATGGGAGCCTCTGTGTTCAGAAGTCGTTTCTGATTAATATCAGGATTACAGCTGGGTATTAGTGAGGATACGTGTGATTTGCAATTATGCTGTATTCAAGTCACATGGGCTGCGTTTTGGTTTGGGGCAATGTCAGTGCTGTTATCAGATAATTCCCTCCCCATAAAGTAAATGCATGGGCTGAATTTATATTCTGAATTTCCATAGTCCAGCAGACACTGGTACACTCTGCTTTGTTGTTACTTTTTTACAAGGGTTTCGAACACATTATGGACTATGGAAAATGTGTTTTTAACCAAATGAGAAAAGACATGTCAGGACCCATATATCTTATAAAAACAAAAAATTGGGAACAGATATGTGTCATTAATGCTCTATTGGGGATAATATACAGAGCAGTTCAGCATCATTTGAATTTGGAGCAGAAACATTTACATACAGGGATTTTTCTCAATGGGGTGTGTGGACAGGGAACTCTGGCAAGTGAGCCTTTGCAGACAAAACGTGGCAGTTAAAGGATAAAGATGGTGGTATTCTCATAGACTATAAAGAAGTGGACGTAGCCACCTTGACGTCACCCATTGGTTTGTAGATTGAAGCCTCAAATTCGTAATTTTGGCTTTTGTGACACAAAAGGGTGGAGCTAAGTACAACCGAACGCTGAATAGCATACTCTGCTTTATGAACATCATGCTGTATTGAAGAAGACTTGAAACTAGAGCTTGAGACCATAAACTCATGTTTACAATGTTTACTGAGGTAATAAATCAAGAGAGAATTGGAGTAATTTTCTCATAGACTTCTATAGAAATCAGACCGGAGGAGTCGCCCCCTGAAGGCCTTTAGAGAGAATGCAGGTTTAAGAGACTAACGTTTCAGAAATGGAGGTTGCCGCTGGTAATTCTATATATTTCTTAAAGTCAACGAATCTCTTGAAAAGACACAAAAGAACAATATGATCAGATTTGATCACACCGGCATTTAAAACAGCTACATTTTGTAGTGGCGAAGAACTTTAGAGTTGAGCTCAACTTCATTAATGTGTTGAATAATATCTGTGTAATCTGTGTTTTGATTTTGTTAAATTACCAATATTGCTTTTTAAAAATGATTTGTTTGTTGTTGTTGTTTCAGCATTCTATTGCCTTTTAATCATTTATTTGTTTTATTCATTATGATAAATACTCTTATTCCTCCGGTCACACTTCCTACTGATTGCTTTTGAACTGTTAGCTTGCCATCTAAGTAGCATGCTCATTCCCCCTTCAAGTAGGCCCAACATTGCCAACCCATTACATTACACTCATTTAACAGACACTTCTATCCAAAGCGACTTACAATTCAGATTCTATTACGCCGTAGGCACAGCTACGGGAGCAATTTTGGGGTTAAGTGTCTTGCTCAAGGACACTAGTTGCATCGACATGCAACTAGCCGGGGATCGAACCACCGACCCTCTGATTGAAGGACGGCCCTGCTCTCCACTTACCCACAGTCGCCCTTCAGTGACTCCCATATTGTGAGGAATTTCACTGTACCACTTCCTGCTGTGATTGACTGGGCCTTGACTGTCTGTCAACAACCTCACATTTCCTCTCTCTGAGGCACTCGGCCCCAAGCTCATTAGTTCCCAATGAGGATGCAGATCTTTTGGAATATAGTTCAGTTGCTCAGTAATTTCCCAAAACAGCTGGTCACTGTAGTTTTTAGCAAACGTTACTGAAACAGGAGGGAAAAGTGCATTTGTTCGTGACTATTTTCCGCCATGGATTAGTACACATTTGGTGCTCTAGCGAGCATTTGGGGCAGCAGAACGGTGTTTGTGGGACTGAGTCAAAACAAACTGCAGCGTGTGTGTGCTCATGGTGATGATGTGTTTTTAATAGTTTGTGGACAACAATGGAGCTCTTTGGCACAGAGGCTTGCATACACACATAATACTTGTTAGCCGATTCGCTCATTGTTGATTTGGGTCTTTTCATTTTGATTCGTGACTACTTTGCCAGCATTAAGTGCATATCAATCTGTGGCGTGTGTGTGTGTGTGAGAGTCTGTCAAGATTACAGCTGCCGACAACCTCTGAGCATCTTCTTTTCTTTGATTATTACTGGAACAAGTCAGCATCTGTGTCAACCAGGGCAGATGGCAACGGAGACTGTCGTCAATCCAGATTGAGGGTAAATGGAGGCAGTTAACCCAGTGTGTGTGTGTGTGTGTGCGTGAGTGTGTGGGTGTGTGCGCGCGAATGTGTGCAAAAAGAGAGCAGCGAGCGTGTGCATACTCCAGCGCCTCTTGATGCTGCATGTCTCCTCCCCCTCCCATGGTGAGAAGCTCATCATCAGAATAGCTCCCTCTCTCTCTCTCTCTCTCCACACTTGTTGAGGAGCTGTCATCTCCTTTTCTCCCTCCCTCCCTTTCCACTCGCTCTGTCATCTTTCCAGCGTGGCTGCAGGGGCGGATCAAAGCCGCGTGGAGGCGGAGGGAGATGGGGGGGGGTGTAAAGAGAGAGGGAAGAGCAGGATGAAGCGAGAGTATTTCAGTTTTTTTAGGGGTGAAAGAGAGGACAGGGTGGCTCTGTGACACACATATAACCCCCCCCCCCAGCTGAAATATGCTGCTATAAGGAGCGCTGAGGTTTGAGCTGCTGCTGCAACCCAGCTGAACATACGCAGACATGAATGACACAAACAAGCGCGTGTTGATCTTGAACACATATAAGGCTGAAAATCAACATCACAGACTATTTAACCAGTACGGAAGACTTAAAAAAATCCAGCTTTCGTCACCCAGTCTGATCCTGTGAGAGAGGTTGAATCAACACGGCTGGCACTCTTCCAGAAGGCATTATCATTACAGATCTGCTCAACACACACACACTCAGACAGACACGGGGGGGGGGGGGGGGGGGGGGGCTGTAATGATGACTTTTTTAATGTTTCCCCCCCCGCACACATTCAGTGCAGTTTTCCCTTTCTGCCACAAGGTGACAGCGTTGGATGATCTGACGACATGCTGCTAAATTACAGGACCTCACATATTTGACCCAGTAAATCACCTCATATGACACCGGGAATGGTGAGTCATATACAACACCATTTTAGGCAGCGTTAACGTCATGATAGAATACAGTAACAGGCAGCGGCATGTTCGCATGGCTCCGTTGCAAAATGCATGGATGTCGCAGTAAAAAATAAATCCAATCCACTAATAATTTACAGTCACAAACAGTTGCACATTATAATCTACTGTTTATACATTTAAACATTCTGACTCTCAACTCATCAAATGTTGGGTCGGTGGTCCTACGCTTCAAACTATGACCCTCTACGTTTGACACTGTAGCGTTTATTGTGGACGTCTCAGGCGTCAGTTTCAGCTCGTTCCAAGCAAAGACTGATTATAAGAAGTAGTCACCCATTGGTTTGTGGACTACGGTTTGGAAGTAATTGTCTTTTTTTCTCACGAAATAATCAAAAAGAACCGATAACAGTATCAAAAAGGAATCGAACCGTTAAGCAGTATCGATAAAATCCTAACGATATCCATTCCTAGTGAGAAGCAGGGTAATTTACTCATAGATTTCTATACAATCAGACTTCTTTTTGCAACCAGAGGAGTCGCCCCTGATGGCAATTATAAAGAATGCAAGTTTAAGGAACTTTACAGACCCGTGAGTTGCTGCCTGGTAACATGCATATAGTCTCTTCTCAAAATGAACCTCCAAAATAGGTTTACTTAGCTTTTAGATTTACTTACGCAGCAAAACTACTTGGTTAGGTTTTGAAAGACCTCATGATTTTAGTTAAAATAAGTTGATCACGTTTGTTACCTAACTCACGTTAGTTAAGCACAGAAGTTACGTAACAAAACTAAGGCAAAATAAGTCAACATTGACTGGGTTTCACATGAAGGGACAGGAACAGAGGTCTACATAGTGAAAGTCCTGTGTTTGTTTGACACGGTCAACCTTCTCTGCTCTAAGGTAACTTTCTTGCTCTTTATTCTACGCCCGTTGCTCTGACCATCTCATAATGAAGCGAGTGGGTTTCACCCTAGTAACAGGTAAAACTGGCAAGTTTTAAACAAGAACAAGTTAAAAACAATAACTGTATAAAGGTCTTTTTTGCTAACTGCAAAAGGGTGAAAATTTGTTCCTTCAGTCTAAATTAAGCCAATTCATTGCACGTTCTTAAAATAAATGTTTGAATCTCGTCCACCTTGCCTTGGGGAGTCTATATCTCTGCCCTCTCTGCCCTGAGGGAAGCAGCTCCAACACTTGCTGCAGGCGATGCCTCTATTCAAAATGTCTGAGAGTGAGGATAGCTGCTCAATGATGATCTTACCGGCTACCCTTTTCAACTTGGCTTTGACTTTTACATTACTTCACCTTGCTTTGAAAGATTTGTAAAATATGGTCATCAGTTTTCTATTAATATCAAGAACATTATACCTGTCTGGTTAGGTTTTTTTCAGGCTGTTTCTAATTTGTATTGAAGTCCTTGTTCATGATTGTTCCCATGGTAATTGCAACTTTTCACAGCGTCCACTATTTGTCCTCTGATGATGGTTTCCGTGGAGGGATGTGATGTTCTCCGGAAATCAATGACCATGTCATTTGTTTTGGTGACATTCATCTTCAAGTATAGCAGCACTTGAGAAAGTCATCGACTTCAGGGCCATGTCCATACTCCCCCTTCAACGCACAGGGACAGGGTCGTCCGCAATGATGTGCCTCCTGACTCCTGCAGCGAAAATATCCCAACCTACTTTCAATGCAAATCATCTTCTTTGAAGTATTTCTTAAAATAAAGTTTGAACTGCTTAAAATACAGTATTCTATCTTGTTGCACAATCTAGACAATTATTTATAAAAGTTCAATCAGGTTGAACTCTTCCTGCTTTTTTAGAGAAAAAAAAAAAAAATACAAATATGTATATTAAAAAAAAGCATAGCCCACATACAAACAAGAAGAAACTGACATACCAAAACGTTCTCACTCCCAACTCTTGCAACCCTTGCTGGTGTCAATTTACGCTTGTTTCAATAATACACAGTCTTTTCCAAATACATTTTTTTTTGCAGGAAACAACTTGGTTAGGTTTAGGCAACAAAACTACATGGTCAGGTTGAAGAAAAGATTGTGGTTTGGGTTATAAAATAAGTATGATTCCTACGTAGCTAGGTAGACTACGTTACGTACGTAATGTAGTTCCATAACCTACATAATGTAGTTAAGTAGTGTGTAATGGAGTGGCGGGCCGTCAGGGCCAGCAAAGCCTTCTCTGCTGGCCTAAACAGAATCACAAAGTTATAGCTAATTTACAATTTATTGAATTGCCGATGGTGCGATTGACGCGAATGGCGCAAGTTTAAATATTTCAACATCGCCAGAAAAAATCGCGTGACTCTGTGGCGCGATAGCCTATCAGCGTTGAGATGCTCCTCCTGTCATCACTGACGTCCTGCCGTTGTTGAATCAGGAAATAAATACTGTAGCCATCTGTGTTCACTCAGAGCTCTACGATACCTCATATCAATAGAGACCGGACCAAACTATGTGTATAAAAGTGTGTGTGTAAACCATATGGTACAAACAATGAAAAAGATGCTGCCGTATTTACGCCGAGATGACGTTATTTTGAGTGTTGATGGAGCTGCTACAATGTTAGCATAGCCTAGCACCGATCGATCTGACCTCCATTGAGAAAACAAGTATTTTAAAAGTTATTTGCTAACAAAACATCAATTCAGACTTTTAACAAATCGGCATCATTACGTAGTTATTTCGGCAACCCTTTTATCGGTTTATTGCAATCAAATCACAAGAAAATCTGTTTGTTTTGTGTTCATACAGCTGTAGTAAACCAGCCGTCGTGTGGCTTGCTAGACACAGTGAATACACCTCGATAAATACGAATACGTGTATTGTTACATCCCTAATAACCTGTACCTGTGGCGTCATAATGAGGTTATTAGGAGGTGGCTCAACTGTAGTAGGACAGCACTGAAGGCCCAGGTATAAAACACACAGCACGCCACTGGTGTGATGTAATGTACGTAACTTAAAATAAGTAAATTATATTTACTTTATATTACAACAAATCAAATAATTCTACATCTTATTTCGCAGAAATTATACCTACTGCATGAGACCACACATGAGGAACTAGAGCCAAGTTCGACAGTTTGGGGGAGTCTACTTTAGTAAACTGTATCAACCCAAAGTTACCCAGAGTCCAGTGTGTTCCTAGATGGATGTTTCTCAGTCCCCAATAGAGCTGACACACTTGTTCTGGTCATGCCCTAGATGAGTTATATTTTAGAAATCAGTTCTGAGTTTCCCATTGCCAAATTTGGCACTCCAAATGTACATGACCTCAAAACAGACCAATGTAGGAGAATATTATAAAAGTGGAGGCCATCAGCTAGTTAACTGCGGCGCTTTTCGATGCATACCAGACCTCCCGTAAACCCAGCGACTTTAACTGAGTCAGTCCCACTCCACACACACACTTGCTGGCTCAATTCTGCTTTCAATCTAAAAGGACTGAACTGGACTTTTGCCCGGCGTGGTTTTACTGGTGATCTGCACCGTCTCTCCTCAAAGCGGTACAACTTCAGACTTTTTCTCAGACAAAAAGGTAAAGATAATGCAAGAGAGAGTATTTTTTCAGAATATGCAATGACCTTATTTTAATGTACCAGTTAAGAGCCAAATGGTAAAATATGAGGTCCAGAACTAGATGAGTTGCAATAACTTTGTGCGGGCTTAACATTTATTCTGATCAAATACAACAACATCAAATGTTTAAACACAATGCAACAGTTAATGGAAAAGGCTGTGTTGCGTTTGAAATAAACTAGTTTGTACTAAGTTCCACACGGGACATAAACAACCATCTCTTTGGTGAAAGTCCTGTGTTTTCTGACCCACCCATCCTGACTTCCCTACATGGACCTTATCGTCATTTTACTGCTTCACCTGACTTCCTCCTCTACTCACGGCTTAACTACGGTCACATAGAGCGGTGTACATTGACGCGTAGGGCCACCGACCAAGCTGGTCCAGCCGTATTTGGACAGCCTCTCCTCAAAGCCCTTCATTTTGTTGCATTTTGTTTGGCTCTGCATTAAGTGGGTGGGAATGTTCGATTGCTGACTGTTAGAACATTGTCGGACACAGCCCCCCCGACCCACACTTAAGACATCAGAAAGGTATGAGAGAAGGGGGTTAGTCAATACAACAAGCTTTGTTTGAGGCTATTTATTTCTGACTACCACTTTATTGGAGTCTTGATCCTTGCAGGTTCAGTTCTATGTTTTTATTAATGCATGGGTCCATCTGGATATCAGGTAAGATGGTCTGCAGAGCCTCCGGTCCTTTTCTTCCCATGAAAAGCTGTACAGACGTTATTGAGATGCCAGTGTACAATATTTTACTGTATAGGTAGAGTGAACTCCAGAATATATAGGTCAATTATCGAAAATGACTCATTATGTCAAATAGTATTATTATTTAGCGCTTCAGTTGTATTTTGTCACCTCAGTGTCTCTGTATTGTATCTCTTGTTATTAACATTTTCAGGTTATATTATTATGAGATTATTTTCATCAGATACACAATACACATAACATCGAATGCCTCATAAATAATGTGTGATCTATTTCCAATAAGTTGGATGAAGCTCACCCATAGACTGTATATAAGAAGTGGACGTAGTCATCGTGACATCACCCACTGGTTTGTGGACTGCCGCTTTGAAGCCTCGAGTTCGGCAATTTTGCGTCGCCATCTTGGAATACGGCAGTCGCCATGTTTTTATTTTCTGCAACTGATGAACGGAAGTGACCATATTTGGACTGTGGAGTAGTGACGTAGAGATGCCGTATACAGATCTGGTAGCCGCAGCGACCTGTCAATCACAGTAACCCCGCCATTAAGCATACTCTGCTTTATGGTCTATTTGACTCTAAATGAACATCATGCTGTATTGAAGAAGACTTAAAACTAGCGAATGAGACCATAAACTCATGTTTACAATGTTTACTGAGGTAATAAATCAAGTGAGAAGTAGAATCATTTTCTCATAAACTTCTGTACAATCTGACTTCTTCTTGCAACTGGAGGAGTTGCCCCCTGCTGGTCAGTAGAGAGAATGCAAGTTTAAAGACACTAGTCGCATCATTGCCACCTGAGCTCATCTAAGCATGGACTGTGTGGTGAACCCAGCCACCACACAGCTAACACACATAGTTACATAGTAAGGGCTAATTTAGCTTAAACTACTTTAAATATGATGCTTGTTCAAGTAAGTAAATCTGGTAACACAAAACTGTGCGACTGAGCAAAACTGACTGAATGGGAACTCAGGAACTCATCCACAGAGTGGGAAAGTTTTACAAGACTTGGTTGGAGGAACAAAGAGGTCCATAGTTCAGCGTGGACTGCTGCTGTTGAGCATCTCCAGGCTTCCAGTAGCAGCCTGTCTCACCATTGGCACCGAGGTATAAAGCTGTCACACCGTCTGACAGCCACACACTGCTGAAAGCAAACACGCTGCTGCTGCTGCTGGGTGAAGAAATATAGAGTGAAAAGTGCAATGCAATAGTACGATGTGAGCATAATTTTTTTTTGGGGGGGGCGGGGGGGGGGATTATTATCTAATATTCAGCCTACACGGTTGTACACTGTCCCCCAGTGGGAGTTACATTATTAAAAAACATGATTACTTGATTGTCTTGAGTTCTGATTGCTATTGTGCATGCAGTAGATGCTGTATGCTGTGAGTTGTATTTTGATTGTGCGTGGTGGAGCAGGACTTCTGTCATGCTGTGCAACTAATTATAAATGACCTCCTCTGCAGAACTCATCATTTCTGTGTGTGTGTGTGTGTGTGTGTGTGTGTGTGTGTGTGTGCATAACTGTGGCGGTGGTTACCTCAGGAGCACGACAGGTAGGTCAAGGTTAAAAATGAAGAGGAGGACATTAGCGCGTTGTCGCCGTCTCTCTCTCTCTCTCCCCGTATAAAAAAATCCATTAACATCTAGAATGATAACCACGGCGATAACTTCAGTCTATAACCCATAATGGCGTCTGTTCCTGCTGCGGAGTAAAGGCTGCTGGGTGAAACTTCTCACCGGGCGCAATCCATCACCTTTTGCATTCGGCCCGTTCTTATCCCTCAACTTAATGTTACACCAGGTGTACTCAAAAGCTCCTCATGAGCGCAGTCAGTCAGAGTGCGGCCACAAGGACACACAGCGTAATAGATGGGAAGCATTAAGGCTGGGCAATATCGGCAAAGTCAAATATAATGAGTATTTTTCACCAAATAACTCAATATATCGCTAATGTGGCAATATTTTTGAATATGAAGCTGCTTCAAGTGCAGGTAATGTTCTCTACTGTACTCTAAAGTGTTGCTGGAGTTTTAACCCTCAAACGTTTCTTCATTTAAAGATGTACTTTTGCGAGATCTCATGCAACTTTTAGTTTTAGGGTCCCTATGACAGCTACAGCAGCGTGAAAAATTGTGATATGGGGCGCTGAGTTTGATGAATTTATTGTTCATCAGAACACAAATGAGACAATTCGCTGGCTAGCGCACCCTGCAGTCCCTCCGCCACGAGATAGGCTCACACTTAAGTTGCACACACACTGACTTGAGACTCGACTCGATACACCGGTACTGGCCGCCTCCTCTCACTCACTCACAGTGCTGTCTTTCCGCAGCTCGTCTCGATCGCTCGAGTTGAATATGATAATTTGCGGGTTGTCGTTGTCCTGTTACAGCCTTCACCGTTTCCCTTCCATTATCTATTACCTCAATTTCATAATGAACCAAAAATATTTTGACACTTGAATCTCGGCGGGTCAGGGTCGGCAGCTCGGTGTGGGTGCATCCTCCTCGTGGGAGATCTCTGTTAGTGCCACGGGATGAAGGTGGCTTTTCGACCCCGTCCCATTTACCATGCTTTATACAGGCGTATAATGAGATTGTTTACGATAGCACAATGCTCTTCAGGGAGTAAGGAAAGACGATCCTGTACAAGTAACCTGCCATGCGCCCACTGTCCATTCAGTCAATGGGAAAAACTGAGTCCAGCTGTCAAAGGATTCACAGGCAGTTAAATAACTTGGAAAATGACTTAAATCCAATCGTCTAACCTCACTTATTTTTATCCATAATTTCGTTTGGTCATCCCTTTTGCTATCAGAGTTTGTCAAAGCAGCCCAGTGTGGCAGATAAGTCTCCAAATGCCATCATCCTCTCAGGTATGCCGACTAGGTGCACGCCACTGACCCGTGACAACCTCTTTAGCCTCCAGGAGCCTCGGGTGCAACCAAGCAGAAGGCTCGAAACAAATAGCCTTTAATAGAATTTAAATATCTGGAATTAAATTATGTAAAGTGAGCAGGACCCTCTAACCCAAACTCATCCGCTTGCAAATACACCCCTGACAGTCATGGTACAATATATTGTGGCGGCAGCACTCACATCACCGCAGTAATATCAAAGCTCTGCAGCTCTCAAAACTTTAATTTGCCTGTCTGAAAATAGTTTATTGTCACTGCATCAAACCAAATTGCTCTGGGACCAAACCGTACCTTTTCATATGATTTCATAATTATCACCAAGGCGCGAACACTGAGAACAGTCATGCTATTTACCTAAACATGATTTAAACCTTTTATATAGTTCCAGCAATATTCTTATGTATATTCTAGGTGTGAATGAGTTCCTAGTCTTTCCCCCTCTAAATGTTTTGCCTTTATTACTTCAACTCAACGACATTAACACAGAGGAATCAAAAGAATAAGTCATCATTTGAAATCAAAATATTTTCCTATGTAACTATTTTTATACAAGAAGAACAAGAAGCACACACGCACGTGTGTGTGTGTGTGTGTGTGCGTTTGTGTAGAGAGCGGTCATCAGAGGTCGAGTGATGTCAGTGTCAGTGCTCTCCCTCCTTGTTGACCCTGTCACGGTGACTGCCATCCAAGTGTCTCCATCCGAGCGATGCTGCTCTCGCACACACACACCGCCACACAAGGATCTGACATCTTCAAGTGCAAGGGCGACGGCACTGTCAGCGTCAAGGCCAACAGAATGGGCGACTTCAAGTGTCTTCCCTGAGTCACCACTCCGCCCCCCATCCCCCATACACAAACCCACATACCCACACTCAGCAAATCCCCCCCTCCAGCAGGCAGTGGCAGTGTCTCTCAGCCTTCTGGAGATGTTCTATTACGGACCGGATATCATTATATATATATATATATATATATATATAAGCCACGACGTACAATTGCGCAACAACATTTTACTAAAATAACTGTTCCTACGAGAACTGAAATTGCAACGGTCAGATTGTTTGGTTTCATCAGAATCTGAACATTTTGATCTAAAATTCTGCGCCTGATCGATGGACAACGATGTTGCACCCCCTGTAGCTCAAATTAACGCATCTTTATAAAAGTAGGACACTTCGCATCCTATCAGGCAACACTGGGGTCAAAAGTAGTGAACGGAGAAGTAAACAAACAACCAAACTAAAAAGGTGCAATTGGTAGGGTGCAAATTTCTGCCAGATGTGTTTGCAACACACTTAATTCAAACTCTAAAACAAGCGGTGATGTATGCAGGCAAACTAGCCGAAGTCGTCGTATAGTACACGTTATACAATCTTGTCAAAACAAAATTAAACTAACCAAGTTGCCTGCCTGTGTTGTGATCTACTCAGCAGTGTGTGCATTGGTTAGTAGCCAAACACATCGTCCAAAACAATAATAGTGAGCAAACAGTTTCTCTGTTGGCAGAGCAGCTGCTGGGGGTCGGCGATGCACTCAGCCGTGTTATCACTTAAAGGCACCTACCGTCAGAGTCACAAGAGGTTCTTAAGCATGCCATCATAACCCAGCACCCAAAATATTATAGAGTTTGCAGAAGCAGAATGCGAGATTAGCCGTGGACAGATGCAGGAGGTGCACACTCCCTCACGGACGCACTCACACGCAACCGAATGACTGAGCCCCCTGGCGGTGATAAAAACATAAACACTTATTATATCACTTCTATGAAACACAATCTACCCCGATAAGCACATTGCAGACAAAGAGCAGAAACAATAGGAATAATTCATGTATTATTACACTGTCCCCATTCCAGACCTCCGCACTATGAGAAGCCCATAAGCTTCATTGGAGGCATCGAGCATCAGCGAGCACCAATAGGCACATCAATCAGAGCGGATGCCATCTCTGTCATCCCACTTAGTTACCACCTGCTTATTTTCAACCCCAATGCTCATCTGCTTCCAGCTTTAGAACAGTTCCATTCAACAGAAAAAAAAAGTCTGTATGCTTGTGTGTGTGTGTGTGAGAACAGGTGAGCGCGTGTGTGTGTGTATATTCTGGTGGAGGTAATATAGTCTAATAAAAGATCGCTCCATCCTGTATTTGCGAAGTTCTTATTTTATCTTGCATCTGTAATGTTTCCGTAATGTAGTTCTACACCAGACGAACGACTTGATGAACAGCAACATGCTTTTATTCCGAGGCTCGTACACACACACCCCATCATATTTATTTACTAAAACACTACCTGAGCTGCTGGATATTGAAATCGTGCATGTTTGAATTAAGAGAGGAGAGGATTGGGATCAGGTGTGGGAAGAGACACACCTGGAGCTGATCATCAGGGAGATGAATAAAGGTGAAGCAGGTAAGCTGATCAGGAGAGAACATGCGGAGAGCATGCTGTGGGAGGAGCAGGGTTGCTCCTCAAAGATCTCCAGGGTTGGAGAGAATTAAGACCAGTAGGTCGGCTAGCGGCCCGGCAGAAATAGTTCTGGACTGAGCTAGGTTTTCTGTTGCTGTGTGTTTCTTGAAGTGTGTTTTAATTAAAGATCCTGAAACCTGCAGAACTGCCTCTGATTGCTGCGTTGCCACTATCAACATAATATACATGCAGTCAGCAAGACAGGGTTGACTGTGTGTACGAGCCTCGAAATAAAAGCATCAAGTCGTTGTTTGTCTGGTGTATAACTACACAACGGAAATATTACAGCATCTATTAGCCTACAGACTCTCACGTGCTTCACCGCACCGCGAGTGTGTGCGTGCTTGTGTGTTTTGAGGGTGATGTATTGAGCCAATCACCGCGTGACGTCTCATACATCACTTTTATTGCAGCGGTTTGGCCCTAACCCGCATCTTTTCCCATGTTGCTCAATATTTCCTTCCTTTTTCCTTTCCAGGCACAAGCGGCAGTGGCAGGGGAAGATAAATAATAAAGTTTTCATGAGACCTTCACATTCTACCAGACAGAGAGGGCTTGTCAGTGTGCTGGGAGATAGTGTTTGTCCCCTGTGACAAGATTTACTGTGTCAAACTGTACAAGCTCTGGCTGACACTAGCCTCCTGACCTCGTCTATCTATCTACAGGTGGTGGCATGCCCTTTTTTTTGCGGACCATTTTCAGCCAGCGCCATGCAAATCGTGCCATTAATAGCCAAGTTGAAAGCCATGAATGATAGCGCCTGGGATCAGCTGCTATGCCTCTCTGATGAATAGTGAGCCTTTCACCTTTTTGCCATATTGTTGAAAGTAAACACCTGAATTTTACAACAATAAACATCCTTTATGTCCAGAGCTCCGCTCTTTCAACATCATAACCAAGCATTAAAATCCCTAATGTGTGTCATTCCTAGCTCTAATGAGTTTTAACGGCCTGCTTTCGTTCTGGCCAGCCCACATTATTTGACTCATACGCAGCCTTTATTATGCTAAATATACAGCCACAAGACTTCTTTGTTATTGTTAATGTCATTGAACAAGAGCGCCATTTCATCGCTAATTGCGCTCACTGCAATCTCCGCACGGATAATTGTTTTTATCCTAAGATCTGTCTTGGCTCGTGGTTGATCTGCTGTTTGGCAGTTCACATTCGATTTGAATTTCTCTGAATCCCCGTTCGCTCCTCTAAGGAGGCTGATATGAAACGAGTTGGCTTGGGATCATATTCTCTCAATGGTGAGTCCTCATTGTTGGTTCATCTTCTGGTACAGGATCCTACTGAGCTCTAATTAAAACAAGGGTTCAGGGATCTTTCGGAACCTCTTAAGCCCCTAGCCCTATTTTTAGCCCTCTGCTCGAAAATGATACCCATACTAAGGAGACCACAGTTCTGTAACTACAAGGTCTATTTTAATAATTTTTGATGCTATAATCAGTTATAACACTTGTGAGATTGTTCAGATGGGTAATATTGTGTATATGTTGCTGGTTAATATAGTAAATGAAGATATTACACAGCTCAAATTGAAAATATTCAGGTTCGCCTGAAAAAAAGCACTTTTATTGATATTATGTTTTTGAAATAATGCAGCTGGCTGCCCCAAACTCTCCCAAATCATAGCACAACCGATCAAGTAGTTGTTGAATAAAGGTTGGCTGGGATAAAGTGAAGAATAAGAGGCTTTAGTACAGAGAGGTCACGCGAGGTCATCATTTTCGAATCAGCTGTTGCAGCTCTTACATTGTACTGTTATATACTATATATTTCACTTTTTTTATCACTCATATTATTCAATACATCCAAATACAGCTGTTAGGAATCATTTTCCTAACAGATTCCTAACATCATCAGAGCCTGTTTCTGGCTGTCATCTATAGGATTTTCTCAGTTCATGTGTGTGTATGGGGCTGTAGCTCAGCCTATCATCGGTCGATTTCAGTCAATAAGCCCTCCTTCGACGTGTCAGAGTCTCAGGAAGGCGGGTGTTGATTGACACAACTTTGAGCCAGTAAAGTTGCAAGAAGTGCCGCGTATCCCCATGCGTAAAATTACATTGGCCGAAGGTCTGACCGCTGGCCCGAGGTGGGTTGACCCCCCTTCTACCGGAAACAGCTCGGCTGTAAACAGGATGCACTTGGCGACCATGACAGTAGCTCTGAAACGGATAATTTTCGATGTTATTGTACTAATATTTCATAAAACCTGTCCAAAAACCAAAGATTTTTTCCGGTGAAGACAACTGACCTGTTGCCTTTGTCCAGTCACAGCTTTCTACTGGTTTCACGGAGAGAAAAACTGAAGGTATTTATGTGTTCTGTGTCTGATGTTATTGCTAAACGATGTGCGGATTAGCCGCCTAGCCGCTAGCTTCGTGGTGCAAAATCGATGTGCAGTTAAATATGATGGCAATTTATGGCCACAAATTCGTCCTTTTATGACACGTTTTCTAGATGCTTATATTAGTAGTCTATAGTTGTGTTTGGAGTGTGTAAAAAGTGACTTATATGATAGTGTTGCCCATACGTTGCTGTTTAATCCGGTAAAAAAAAATTACAATTCCACAATATTTAGCAAACAATAAACCATTTTCCGGACAACATTTTCAGGATGCCCACGAGGACGCCGGTGTCCTCGCGGGGTGGAGGAGGTTTTAAACAGCAGGCAATAAATCCCTCTCAATAGCGATCTCTGCCAGGAAACAGTGTTGCCAACTCCTCAGTAAGGAAAGTAGCTATTCGCTGTCCTAAAAGTCGCTAGAAGTCGCTAAATGACGTCATCGCCTAATTTGCATAATTGTAATGAGCGCTGTAGGAGAGAGGCGGGAACAGCGGCGGCTTTGCACATGCGCGATTCATTTGCAGTCTGGACACGGAGAGTGTGGGTCTCCTCTTTCTGCAGCTGGGACTGCTGCACGAGGGGCTACTGTGAGACTAACCACATTTGAGTGCTTTGAGGCGGCGGAGGGGCTCACGGCAGCTCCTGCGTGCCGAACGGTACGTGCTTTCACGTCAGAGTCAAAACACCAGAAAAGTCTCCAACAACACCAGAAAAAGTAGCTAGATTTGTCGCTAGTAGCTTTTGACGAAAAAAGTCGCCATGAGGGTTTGGAAAGTCGCCAGATTTAGCGAGAAAGTCGCCAAGTTGGCAACACTGCCAGGAAAATCATGCGATTGGTCGTGTGTGTGCCCGTACGCATAAGTGAGTGTGCACCTCTGTGTCTGTCCTCGGTTAAACTCGCAATTCTGCTGCAGCAAACTGCATAATGTTTTGGGTCGCCGGTTATGGCTGCATGCTCAAGGACCTCTCGTGGTGGCGGTGACTCACACTTTATCGAAACGCCTATTATTGCCTATTTTGTACTGTCAGTCTGACCGCTGAATCTTCACTCACAACTATTAAACGAGACGCACCTGCACAGCGCCAGTGCAGATATCTGCGTAGAATAAAATGAAATCGTTATCTGTGTGAGACGTGCGAGGGAAAAAGACGTGGTTAGCCAATTTTGGGTTGCATTCATCTTGGATAGTCTGAAGTGACATTGTGTGTATGAATTGTTGACGCCTGACATAGTTTTGAGGTATCCAACATTGGCTTGAATCTACAGATGCAGCTTCCTATATCTGCCAGAAAGCGTTACAGCTTTGGCTGTGAAGATCCCCTATAGGTCCGATCCCAATCTCCACACTCACGGACTTTTTTCGAGAGTCCTCAAAGTCCGGGAGGGTTTAGGGCTGTCCCACTGTCAAATCGTTGAGAGTTTGAGGGCTCTCTCACAGACATTTTGAGCCTTTTATGAGCACTCCGTAAGTCCACATTTCTGCTGACTTTGCCCAAGGGAATTACCCACAAATCAAAGCAATGTGACGTTGAACACGGGGGTTACCAGTGGAAGCATGGAGACGTAAAAAAACAAAGAGGACGGCACATGGGTGTTCAGCCTTTACACAGAAACATTAGGTTGTTGAAGCTGTTGAGTAAAAAGTATAAAATAAATACCCACAACTGTACATTATATTTTATAACATTGTCATGGTAATGTGATATGTTCGTCCCATTTGTATGAACATCATTTCCTGCCCTTGCAGCCTCTCACACCATTTAACAGGTGACCTCGGTTAAGTCCCTGAGGGTTCAGGGTTTAACCGCTTTAACGCTTTAGGGGGGCTTTGGGATTGGGCCCTTGTGTTCCCCAGTTATGCTTGGTCTGTGTGGTGGCGTGGACATGGTCTCTGCTCATCATAGGGTACATCCCAAGTCTCTTAATTGCATCCCGGTTTCCCTCACTCGCTCGCGTCCTTTCCTTGCGTCTTGGTCCCTCCCACAGGGATGCATGGAGAGATGCATAATATGCGTTTATAAAGCATATATTAACATAGTCCCTAACCATTATATATATTAATGCATGAATAATGTACATCTAAATAAGTTATTAATCATTTACTAACACTTTATAAATTATCTTATTAATCATCTACAACTCCTTAATAATTGGTTTGTAAAATATATAATACTTCATTTAGAAATGGGGAATCATGCATGAGCTAAGGTCCGGCTCTGAAAACATGGCAAATTCTGGAAGCACACGCAAGGGATTAACTAAATAAAGACTTTTATTTAACTAAGATTGAAATTAGTTTTCCAAATGTAACCAAAATGTGAATTTTACTAAATGATGCTGGTTGGGAACATACTGCCAAGTCAACTGAGGTAATGTTAAAATAAAGTATACAGCAAATCAAATGTCCAACATAGCACAAGGTGTGCCAGGGGAAAAGAAGCCCCCACTCCCCCAGGATGAGGCGGGTGTTATAGACTGGAAGTAGTGGCCAGCTGCCTCCAATCCCTTGATGGCCTCAAGCTCCAACCCACCAGGAACCAGGAACACTGAAAGACAGACAACACAGCACAGCGACATAACACACACAAGTCCTGGCAGAGGCCCGCTGGGCCGTCACACATGTAGAAATTAGACTTACCATTGAAAAATGATTTGCTTCTCCAGTCAGTTTTGCTGGTGCTGCTTCATTTGCCAAGTCATGGAAAAGACATTGAGTTTATTTGGAGAATAGCTTGGATACAGAAATAATTCAACTTTTACAGCAACATTTGAATCACTCTATCTTGTATTCAATTCGCCCACACCGAGGGCGTTTGTGGGGTTTGTTTTGCACACCAACATCTTTTGTTTAACTGTTATTTTTGTCACGAGTACTTTCTCACAAATCGTGGATATAACTCGGCAACAAAGCGAAGTAATGCAACGAGGTCAAGTTTTTGTTTTTGCTTTCTCACCGGGAATAAAGGAATCAATCAATCTTGTTGTGAGGAATGAAACAGTCTGCCGGTTTGCAGAATGGGCAGATATTTGTCGGGGACAAAAAGAAAAACGGATGACGAACAAGATGCCACGCTTGGCAACGGTAGCCAACCAAAAAACAAGTCAAGAGGAACATTAGACAAAGCCCATGGTGATCTTGGGTTCACGGTGAATGCGGTGGGAGATGAGGAGCGAGCAGCGTGTATTGCATGTCTGAAAGCTCACCAACAACAACTTAGAGCCAACACATCAGCAAGACACTTCTTTACATTACACTTGGTGAATACCGTCAGCAGAAACAATGCAGTGCAAAAGCTGCATCAGTGAACAACATAACAACTACTGGCATCCTCCAAAGTCATGTACAGAATTGTCCAATGCCCCCCCCCCCCCCCCCCCCCCCCCCATAGACTGCTTGCTATGTTTGCTTTGTCCCATCAGAGTCACCGGGTGATGACTTGTATTTACGTCCCAAATAGAGCGACAGCTGATGAGCCTGTTTGGGATTATTGACTGTATACCTGACAGAACTTGGGCAGAAATGGGTGTTTGCACGGATGGTGCACAGACCATGGCAAGTAACAGTAAGGGATTGCAGGCACCGATCACGAGAATCTCGCCAATTGCGCAATGCACCCGCTGTGAGAAGTGCTAGCATCAAGGCTGCCGATTCCTGAACTAAACAAGGTTTTGACCGATGTTAGTGTCGTCAATTTAATCTAAACAAAACCCCTGAATGCGCGGCTGTCCTCCACACTTTGTGTGGCGAGATGGGAGTTAAACATCCAGCTGTGATGTTTCACAGTGAGGCTCTCATGAGGTGAAGTGTCGTCTTTGAGCTTTCTTCCTCTTGAGGGGGGGAATGGGAAGTTTGAGAATCACTGACCTATGAGGTGTCCTGTCTGAAATATGGATGATGACAACATAAAAATTTGCCTCTAGTTTGAAATTGCACATCTTTGATACGTTAAGAGATCATTAACTTGTTTTTGCTGGGTTTGTAAAACAAGATCTTAGATAATATCTTAATAGATTTTTGGTCCAGCGTTAATACAATTGTAAGCATGAAATGCATGCATAACCGTTTATGTCATCGAGCAGAGACAGGTGGTAGAATGCTTTCAGTGTTGGATCTGTTTGACAGTATGTGGCCATGCAAAAGATCTTGCTCTGAACACTCTGAACATAAAATAGCTTTGTTATTCACCAATATTTATTATTTAGGATTACTTAAAAAAAGAGGAAAGGGTTGATTCAGTTGGTGCTCCATGGTAGGGGACGGTCAGCCGACTGGAGGTGGTTCTACACTGGTCCACCCCAGAACCTCTATGGTATACAACCCCATAGTCATCCAACATAACATCTGACCAGCTTGTGGTCACACACATTTTCTGATGGATGGATCGGGAGGAAAAGAGATAGGGTGGTTTTTTCTGACACTTTAGGAGTCTCTACACAATTATGTGGAAAAAAGCTGTGAAAAGTTGCATTTTGCATAATATTTCCCCTCTAAAACCTGCTTGAGATCATTTCAAATCAACATGGCCATGTAACGATATCAGTGTTAATGTGGTTGCTTTGACTCTCCTCATGAATGCTGTGTTTAAGCAACTATAAGTAAATCTGGAATCTCTGGGCTCCACTGCTGCCTACATGAAGAGTTCATAAAAACAGTGAACAACAAAACAAACAGCAGCAGTGGACGCTATCTGACATTTATGGAAAAGACCAATAAATTGTTTATAGGGTCAATTCGATTTCAACAAGCCTCACCAGCATGACTGGTGTTCTGTAATCATGAAAAACAGACTTTTTAGGTCTGTTTTTCATGAGAACAGAAAGTTTTACTTGCCATACACATTAACAATTTGTTCAGCAGCACATTAGGTTAACATTCATCTTGTCCAGCCACACACAGACTCTGACACACTTACCTGGCACGCCTAGTCATCTCTTCACAGTTGGTTTCACTTCATTTTATTGCTACGCCAGCATGAACCCGTACACATGCACACGATACACACCCTTGAATGAGCCAAACTGGCAAGCCTCATTGGAGATGGACAGCAATCGGGATGTTAAACAGGCACTGAAAACACTCACGCGTGACTGAGTTCTCATCGCAGGAAATCTAAAGCATCATGTCTTACCAACATTACAGTTTGTGGTTTGGTCAGCAGGCTGGAGTTGATCTGAGGGAATCTGCCAGCTAACGGCTGAAATACACGGGGCACGTATACGGTGGGGCGGAGGGATTTTTTTTACCTGCTTGTGGTTGCATGCCAGCTTCACTGTACAAGTTCAGTATTGAGTTTTTCCAACTATAACACCGCTGGTTGTGCAGGGATTGAACTATGCTGCATTCACATTGAATCAGGCAGACACCTGGTACGGCACAGGAAAAACTAAAAGTCAGACGGAATGGACGGCAAAACAAAATACACTTGACGATATGTTGATGGCGTAAATTATAGTGAATTAATTATTTTGTGTCTTATATTTTATGGAATTATTCTAGTAATGCATGTTGCTAAAAAAGAAATTGCAGATTTTCTCCGGTGTGAGGGGACGATGTGACCACTGGAAGGACGTCAAAAAGGTAAAATGTTAACTTTGGACGGCAATGTCGTTTACCCTTTTCTTTGTAAACTTTTCACCACGATATCCAGTTTGCTGTCGACATCTGCCCGATTACAAGTGAATGCGGCATTAGCTGGATAGTTTTAAAACATTGATTAGGTTAAACTATTTTAATAAGATATGTATAAACACATGCAGACGTTGCTCTGCTGCGTCACGTTGCTTCTGGTACAGCCAGGTATTTATTTAATCATTATTAAACAGATTGTGCTTGTTTATTACACAGCTTTATGAAGTTTTTACTTGTTAGAAGGCCGCTGCCGACATGCTGCAGCAAAGTGCCAAGCCGCATCAGTGCCCCATGTATTTGGGCCGTAATCCAAAATGTAGATCCAGGCAGGGTACTGTTTTTTTGTCTCATTATAAAATCGGTTTTTATTCCATCTGTCCTTAATTTGACACCGTGAAGAATTACAGAGGAAACGGCATAGAATGCACAAAACTACTAAATAGCAAGCATGCTTATTTCTTTTAAATTATATACGGATGACTTTCATCGTTTTAAAAGTGATTGACGTTTGCCAGGGGCTCTGAAAGAGAAACTGGGGTTTCCGTGGCGTTTCCCCTTCGAGAGACCAGAGATGGGAGGAGAGAGAAATGGGTCGAGAGAGTAGAGGGGAGGAGGGTTAGGAAAGGTTGAGAGGATGGGGAAATAAAGAGAAACAACAATAAGAAGAAGGAGCTGTGAGGAAAATAAAATGAAGAAGAGGAAAAAAGACAAAGGAGACGTGAGCTGTTGCTCAGCCCGCTAAGGCTCTGGCGTGTCCCATGGGTTCAGTTCTTTTTTTATTTTTGATTTGATCTGTGACAGCAGGACAGATCGGTGCAAAAGCAACCATTGCACTGTTGGGTGCCTGCTGTGGAAGTAAGCACTCACCTACACAAGCCTGGAAAAAAATAAAATCTATCGCCACACAAACAAAAAAACATTGCACAGAGCTCACTTGTTTGAAGGTCTTTGAGCTCAGAGGAACACCAACACTCTAAACACAATGGCAGAGAGGAATTCAAACAGGTGCTTTTACTTCAGAGGAAGGCTTGAACTGTGTCCGCACAGACGTCTGTGGTGTTAGACACATACTAATGCGACTGTTAGGACGATTACTACTGTCCCTAGTTACTCTGCTACCACTGTGTGAGAAACACAACCTCATTCATTGCATTGAGACCACTGCTTTGGCCACTGCCAAAAAGGTGAAAAGTTGAACCTATCTTAATTTTGCTGCAACAAAATGCGACATCATTCAAATAGGTGCTGCGTTGGCCAATCAAATACATGCAAGTTCACATTCCTGTTACATTACATTACAACACATTGATGTGGCGACTGTGGCTCAGTGTTGGAGCGGGTCGGCCTTGTTAGGTTTTTTAAGAACAAAGGATGAAGGAGCCTGCAGGCCGCAGGTACTCTTCTGCTGCGAGCTTCTTACTGCACACGCGCATCAGAAGAATGAGCTAGATCCGGTTCAAATTAAAAACAATATTTAATGTACTACACAAAGTTCACTTACAAACTGAATTAACTATCAATAGTAATGTTCTCGAGAACAGAGACCACATGCACGCATCTCACTCACAGGTCTGAATTAAGGTACTGAAAAACGAGAGCGGAAGTGGTCTGAGGAATGCTCTCTCGAACGTTGTCTTTTATATCCCCTGACAGTCGGAAAGTGTCCGAACTGTCCTAAAACATGTGAATGATCCTCCGTTGATCAGTGATTGGCTCCATTTGAATCCTGTCCCCTCCCTGGATCGATCCTTTGTGGCAAACATCTCGAACTCCTCCTCTCTGACCTGCTGGTCAGTTGTCCGTCCCCCTGCTGCACCTCTGAAAAGGCTCACTCAAAATGATCCCTTACTGACCCTCAAAACTATTCATACAGTGTTTTAATACCTACAGTGACTATACTTCTATGATTTAATACATTCAATGAGTTAATATACTGTAACATATAATATCCTCTATAAGTGAGGATATTATAAACATAATACATTCCATATGGAAACATATTGTGACTAACATATTTATTATTGTGACACTTCTACTCACCACTAGGGGTGTTATTTAATCCTACTAATAATGCGTTTAATACTGAAATTCTCCACAGCCTTCAATCAGAAGATCGGCGGTTTATTCCCCGGCTCCGCTAGTCCATGTCGATGTGTCATTGGGCAAGACACTTAGCCCCAAGTTGCTCCCGTATGTTTGCAACATACAAGCAGTGATTTGCAACTTACGATCATTTACTTTTACACCATAATTGCAAACTGTGTTTGTACTTGCTTTAGTATTTTGTAAATGACACTGACAGCCTTGTTAAAAAGACAGGGTCCTTTGTTATTATTCTGTAGTCAATCACGTCTAAATCTATTACGATTGTGAATTGCCTCCAAGCTTGGCAAAAAAAAAGTACTTTTTGGCCATATAGCCCAGCCCTACTACCAACACTGTTAGTGTGGTGATAGAGGTTATAACAGCAGGGTTTGCATGGACTCTGTGAGGCGAATTGGTAGCTGGAGAAATTCAGGCTTGGATAAACTCTCCTGCCTGAAACAAACAATGAGCAACTGTGTCATAAACAATTGATGGATACTCTAAAATACATGACAGAAGAGGGGTCAACTACAAAGTCTGAAGAGACATCCAGCGACTGAGCTTGGAATTGTGTTGACTGCACTACTAATAGCTAGAGGAAGTTAGGGGTTGAGATTTGTAGAGCTCTCAGGTGGTATTTTTGGATCACTAGAACAACCGAAGTGTTGCTGGTTATAACCCCTTCAGCCTTGAACATGTCAGTGGATGTATTGTTTGAATTAAGATCAGAGCCCCCCTACTTTGCAAAGCTGCATTCCTGATCATACAACCATGCCATGTCATGCTGTGGCTAATTTTCAGCACCAGTTCTGTTAGGCTGAACCCAATTGGATGAAATTGTATTTGAAAGCTGTTTTCTAAAGTGTGAAGTTTGACTAGACTGAACCACTAATATTTTGATCAACTAATCTTTGGATT
Organism: Anarhichas minor; assembly: GCF_050575085.1. Lineage (NCBI taxonomy): Eukaryota > Metazoa > Chordata > Actinopteri > Perciformes > Anarhichadidae > Anarhichas > Anarhichas minor. The sequence goes on along the minus strand of NW_027466469.1, from coordinate 4,871,034 downwards.
ATTATAATGTAACATGTTTCCGTCGACTAAAGCTACACTAAAATGTTCATGAATTTCTTTGAGTAAATTTTGTAAAATGAAATGAAGATTAGGGGGACTAAACATGACCTCGACTAACATGGACTTTTGATCTCAGGACTAAGACTAGAACTATCTCTGAAAATAGCTGACAAAATGAAGACTTTTAACTGTGTTAAATGCTGTTGAAAAAACCGTAATCCAGCAGAATGTTCAGGGCTGCAGTAGACTTGGGAGTCTTGGAGCCCAAAGACAGTGGACACCTGCCAAGTAGAGCTGGAATATAGGACAAGTCCCTGGCCCAAACGCTGTTGGGAGGTATGTGTGAAGATGAATTGAATCTGTTGAGTTCACACCAGGCTTACTTGGAAGGAGGTTTGTGGGAAAAGTGTTGGACAAAAACGTAATGTCACAGAGTCGCTCATACGCCCCATCTAGAATTTAATCAGTGTGAGAAAAAAAGGGTCCAGAGTCCTAAGTGTATCACAGACGCTGCTGATACATAATTACAGTGAAAAATCCACCAACATATTCAAATCAAGAGACAAACTTGCCATCATGTGTTTTGAATTGAATCCAGCTAAAAGTGTAGAAGTGAGCGTCCACATCGCGTGGCGATCGAGACAGACGACAATAACATGGAGGACCGACCCTGTCCCTGTAAAGCCGGGTAGGTCTTTATTCACTGTTACAATCATGAAAAGAAAAAGCAGCATGTGTTTACATTCAGTATGACTTCAGTAGCTAGCGTAGCATAGAAGACTCTGCTGATGTTTAACGTCAAAAACGTAACATTTTAGAAACATATAAAACAACGTTTAACCATTATTAGCTCCAAATCCACTAAACCAGCCTGAAGGTGGAGAAAATCTGATGGCATCGCTGTGATCAGTGTGTTAATGCAGCAGAGCCGGAGAGCTGTCGGACCCTGGTCAGCGTTGGCTGATGCAACAGTATGATAGGCCAGTCTGCAAATGAGAGGCGGGACTTAGCAATTGCCGCTCCCGGCGGGAGCCTCTCCTGCTAGCTGAAATCCATCAAAGACACAAATATGCCAACTTTTTAAAGATTATTTCTGGGGCATTTTATGCCGTTTATTTGACAATGACAGTGTAGAGAGACGGGGGTGGACATGTGGGGAAAGAGAGCAGGGGAATGCAGAAAACGGTGCCACAATCATCCCATATGTCGAGTTATTTAAATTTATTTATTGCCTTTATTAGTTGTACAGCTAAAGATAAGCTCTACCGGGCGCCCCCCTATATGTCCATTTATGTGAAAATACAGTGCCATGTTCTAACCACCGTTCTAACACTTAGTGCAACATGCAAAATCAACTAATCATATAAAGTCCAAATGTGAAACAGCGCGAGACAAAGGGACAGGGGCAGCTCTATAACTATGCTGTCCTGGAAAAAAATAAACTGCATGTGCTGGTTTTTATGCACTTACAGCAATTAGTGCAGAGAACAGAAAGAACTGAGCCATTGATTACTGTTATTTATAAACCTGACGGCACCCTGGTGGGGAGACAAAATCTACCCTCTCCATCTTTTCGCCGCTCTTCATTCTCCCCTCTCTCTCTCTCTCTCTCTCCATCCCTCGACTGCACTCCACCACCTCTGGTCACCTTTTACTCGCATCTTCCCTCTACGCCCCCCCCCCCCCTCCCCCCTGCTTTTTCTTTTCCACTTTTGCACCCTCTCAGTACATCATATTCGCTACCACTCCTCTTCCCGCTCTCCTTTCTCCTGCCGTATCGCTCTCAGACATTGCTTTCCCGACATGAAAGAAGAAAGGGAAGGGAAAGAGGTAAGCCGAGCCGGAGAATTCCCAACGTAAACAAAGAAAAATGTATTTCTGCTTCTCTGTGGGACAAACCGATACTCCCTGAGGTCTGGCCTTGGGCCTCGCGGCAGTCTGGGAATGGCATGAGACAAAGCAGCAAGCAACAACAACCCTTTAGACAAGCTTGGACATTCTTAGGAGATTGTCTTGCGTGCAGGTATGCCTGGATGGAGTGTCACAGAGTGGGAATGGAGGGATGGAATCTACTCCCAGGCTCTGGAGCCAGCAGGCCGGCAACAACGGGAGCATTATAGCCAGGCCCCGGCTCGCTTTGTGCGCCCCAGAGGGTCCGAGTCTGGAGCTGGTCAAGAAAGTGCAGGTGCTCTGGGACGTGCAAGAGGAGATGTGAATGTGTAAGGAGGGGCTGGGAGAAAGATCAAGGAAGCATGCACAGAATTTCAAAAACAGGATACTGCATTCTGCTTCACTGCTCAGAAACATATGATATGGAACAACTTTACACATAATTGAATGGAAGCTGTACTTAGAAGTTATGTGCTTCTAATCAAGTAACTAGCTAGCTCATTCGTGTCTGATTTGTGGTCTGCTGAACAGTAAATTCATCAAATTCAGTGCCCCATATGGCTCCTGTAGCTATCACAGTGACTCTAAGAAAAATAAAGTTTTGCAAGAGAACGCAAAGGTTTCTTGTGAGAACGCAAAAGTATTTAGCTTTTTCTTTTCATCCATCTATTTTTCTTCTCCCTCATGCCCCCTCCCTAGTTTCCCTGATGAAGCATGAACCTAAATGCTCTAATTGCAGGAAAACTCTGTTGCCATGGCAACAGGGATCCCTACTCGTCATATTTGGCCTCTCGGGTGGTAGGTAGATCTTCGCCGAGTAATCTTGACGCTGAAGGTTTACGCGTGGTTAACGTTGTGAATCGCTGTCGTGTTAGGTTTAGGTAGCGAAACTACTGAGGGTTAGAAAATGCACCATGGTTTGGCTTGAAATAAGTACGCTTGTGACGCAACTTAAGCTACAGACTGTCAGGATCCCTGTCAGACCCTACACCTCCCATGGCCACACAGCTGCAGCCACTCCAGCTGATCACCTCCTGCAGCCTGACACACCAGACTCAGGTCCCAATAACGATACCCCTGGCAATATATAAACTCTGGTCCTGCAGTCTGGGGTTGTCAGGTCGTACCGTCTTTCACCCGCTTCTACCCCGTTGCATCTACTCCCTCGAGCGCCTGCCTCCGGTGTCCGTCGGTCCGGGAATCCCCCGTGCCCTCTGTGTTAACGGACTACTCACCGCCGCTCTGCCCTCCGTTGTGTTAGCGGACTACACACGCCGTCAAGCTGCCAGCTCTCCAGTGTCGAGCCACGGGACTCACACCGTCGATCTGCCTACTCTCTGGTATCGAGCCACGGGACATCACGCCGTCAAGCTGCCAGCCCTCCGGTGTCGAGCCACGGGACTCACGCCGTCGATCTGCCTACTCTCTGGTGTCGGACCACGGGCTCCACACCTTCACACACCTTCTAAATAAAGTCTGTTTTACCGTACTCTGTCCCCTGTGGTCTTGCGTTTGGGTCCTATCCGTGAAATCCCGTGACAGAACGACCTGACCATAATGGACCCAGCAACCACAGGAGCAGCTACGCCGTACAGGCCTAACAGTCTGCTGGAGGAGATGAGAACTTTCGCTGCTGAAGTTTCTCGGATTAGCTGTTTCATGCAGGAACTAGCCCGGACAGTCAAGTCTCCACCAGTTCCAGCACCCGCACTATTCCCTCCTGTCCTCGCTCCGCCGGTCTGGGAATCCCCCGTGCCGGCTCCGGATCCCTACGACGGAACACTGGGGAAGTGCCAGGGCTTCCTGTTGCGATGCCAACGGGTATTTGACCGTCAGCCTCAGACTTTTGTCTCGGACGGGTCCAAGGTCTCCTACGTGGTTGGATTACTGCGGGGAAGGGCTTTGGACTGGGCCGTGAGAACATTGGGTTTTGATCGGCCAAATGCTGTGCTTTTTGTGGACTTTGTGGAGGATCTGAGGAGGGTTTTTGACCCTCCGGTGGACTCGGATTATATGGCTGAGCACCCTCTCAGCCGGAGACGGGGCCAAGCAAGTGTAGGGGAACACTCGGTGGTCCGGCCAAGTCCGGCTCCCCGTATTCGGACGGCATTCCGGCCGTCACCGTATCCAGCTGCTGCCTCGGAGCTGCAGCGAACTCTAGCTCCTGTTCCTGCCGCCTCTGCGCCGCAGCCAGCTCCTATTCCTGCCGCAGCCAGCTCCAGTCCCAGCCGCCTCAGCCCCGCAGCCAGCTCCAGTCCCGGCCGCCTCAGCCCCGCAGCCAGCTCCTGTTCCTGCCGCCTCTGCACCTCCAGTCCCGGTCGCCGCCGTCTCCGAACCGCAGCGACCTCCAGTCCCGGTCGCCGCCGTCTCCGAACCGCAGCGACCTCCAGTCCCAGTCGCCGCCGCCTCGGAGCAGCAGCGACCTCCAGTCCCGGCCGCCGCCGCCTCGGAGCAGCAGCGACCTCCAGTCCCGGCCGCCGCCGCCTCGGAGCAGCAGCGACCTCCAGTCCCGGCCGCCGCCGCCTCGGAGCAGCAGCGACCTCCAGTCCCGGCCGCCGCCGCCTCGGAGCAGCAGCGACCTCCAGTCGCCGCCTCGGAGCAGCAGCGACCTCCAGTCGCCGCCTCGGAGCAGCATCGACCTCCAGTCGCCTCCTCGGAGCACCATCGACCTCCAGTGCCTGCCGCCGCTGGACCAGCATCCTATTCCCCGGAGCCCCGACTCAGAGAGTCTGAGTCCAGCCGTCGATCTGCCTACTCTCTGGTGTCGGACCACGGGCTCCACACGTTCACACACCTTCACAATAAAACCTGTTTTACCGTACTCTGTCTCCTGTGGTCTTGCGTTTGGGTCCTATCCGTGAACTCCCGTGACACAGACGGCATAAAGTCGTCAGTAAAAATCACTCGACTTTTGGTTTCACGCCGGCCCCCTGAGCTAAAGTCCTGTGCCTGTTTGTCCCACCCACCCTTAGGACTCATCGCTACTCAATACCTAGTCCTTTGCTCTGAGCGTCTCATAATGATGCAGATGTGTTCACATTAAAGTTATATTGGAGTCATACAAACCGTTGCTTTAGGTGTTTCAATAAAAGAACCAATGCTGTTGTGTTTCTGGCGAGGACAATCATATGTAAGCATAGCATGCTCCACAGTCATTGTAAAACAACAATGTTCTTACCTGATGTGTAGGACGACAACACATCACAGATAATTCAAAGAGGAGGATATAATATAGAGTAAGAACTAAAACAGGCTCTGGAACAAGATTGGAACTGGGAGCATCACTAATTGGTGAACATCAACATCTGTGTGCATGAGCGTAGAAGAAAAGGCTTTATCGTTAAGTTCTGAAAATAGCATGAGACATCACAACAGATCAGGCGGGGAAAGCCGCTCATTAACTGCTTTGTGTTAGAACTATTTTGAGCTCTCCATCTGCAGGCACACACACACTTAACAGGGAAGAGCCCTCTTAAAACCATAAAACTAAACCTTATTGAAGGGATTAACTCCAAAATGTTGTAATTTATAAAATCTGACATTGTGGTATTATGTATATTTGAAAAGTGGAAATCTTCTCAAAAGATGTAATGTCAAAACAAAACTCATGGTTTGTAATGGACCTTGTTTTTTGATAGATGTCATTACATTTGGTACAGACTTATGAATTATAATAACTAAGGTGACCCCTGAACTTTTCATCAACCTCCTTTTTCAGGTTAAAAGTTAATATTTGTCCAGTACTTTGGTTTATGACCAAACACCTTCAAATGACTGATTACCGCCAGCCTCAGTTGTACTTCGCGTTTAGTGCTAATCAGCAAATGTTAGCATGCTAACGCGGACAAATAAGACGTTTACCATGGTAAACAGTACACGCTAAGCATCAGTATGTTAGCAATATAATTATTAGCATGTTAGCACACTCCCAACAAATGCAGGAAGCGCAAGGCTCATGTTAACACTTAGTTAAAACTAAGTTTGTGTAACGGTTTACGGGTAGAACAGAGACTCAAGAGCAGACACAGACACAGGAGACGAGGTAAGCTAGAAGGCAAGGTCTTTTACTGGGCAGCAAGCAGTCAAACACAGGAAGCCAGTCCGTAAAGGCAAACAAGTCCGATAGGGAGCAGGCTAAAATCCCCAAAAAAACGAGAATAAGGCAAAGTCACACACCATAGAAATAAACACGAGAGAGTACTCCTGGAAACCGATGAACACACGGGGTAGAACAAAGACAACCTGGCACCTGAACAGGGAAAGCAGGGGAGCATATATCTGTGGGGCTGGCAGAGGGAAAAACCAGGGGCAGGTGATTGAGCGCAGACGTAGTGAATGAGAAATCAGCAGGGAGCCAGGAGGAGACCAGGGCGGAGCCACACACAGACACAGAGACACAGGGGGCAAAGCCTCATCGTGACAGTTTGTGGACGGCTTACGTGCAGCCGCACAGCCGCTAGTGTGTTTGGAGACTCTGAAGGCCTTCAGGCCGTCTTTCTTTTTTTTTTGTGCGATTAATTCTCAGTAGACCAGATCCGCTCCTTCCGTTCTTATGTCTTTTACAATAACAGCCCTAGACATAGAACTTTGTGTTTTTTATTCGTCACACCCCCGGTATGTTCTTGTTATTAATACAAATCAAATTACTTCGTCTTAACAAGAAACTTTGCTCCAACGACACATCACTTTATCCTGCTACACCGTTAGAACCGTTTCCTGTTACAACTCATTAGCAAACAACCACTGCGTAACAAACCCAAGTTTCCTTTACAGAACACTTTGAATACACATCAAATCATCTACTTAGCGTATCTGCCGACACTACACGACCAGCTGTGATACTCCTCGCACATCCTGAAACAAACCAGTCGCTCTTCATCCAAATATTTCAGAGAGCGAGCGAGGAAGAGATGAGGGTAAAGACGGCGGTTGCGCTCTCACGCTTTGCCGCCATCAAAGGTCACACTGACAGATCGTACATTTCAGCTCTATCTTCTCTGTGCCATCTCCTCTTCCCCTCTCACCGGCTCCTCTCAAAGTTGAGCACCCCTGTGTGTGTGTGTGTGTGTGTGTGTGTGTGTGTGTGTGTGTGTGTGTGTGAGACAGAGAAAGAGTGAGAGAAGAAGAAGAGACAAGTGGCAAACTTTCCTGTGCATGCGAGTGTCGAGATGAGAGGAAAGCTGAGATGTGTGACTGCCTTCCTCTGTGTGTCAGAGCTAGAGCAGAACAGGGAGATGAGAGGGGAGTGTAAGCTGTCATATTTGAGGTGAGATGTGGGTTCATGCTGAGGTTAGACTTTTCTCAGGGGTTCTGGTGAACCTGCTGAAAGAGAGATGTAAAAAGAAAAAGAGAGGAGAAGATGGAGAGATAAATGGCGTCCTACAAACTTACCCTCCCTGTAGCTTTGTGTAAGGCCGCATTTGTGTGTGTAATCCATTCAATAATACCTATAGCTGAATCAATGAAGTAAACAAGCTGTGAAAACTTTCGGTTTCAGTTTTTCCACGAATTACTGAGAAGTCAGAATCTTGCAGTGCATTGCAGTGCATTCCTGTGCAATGCTCGGCTGATCGGCACTCGTCGTCAGAGGTGGAAAAACCGAAAACTGACAGTAAACTCTTAAGACCGGGCGTAAATCTCACCACTGTGTGGCTCATTGTCCACAGAAATATTTACTTACCTCCGAAAAAGTGCAGCCCAGAGCAAAGGTGTCTGTGAGTCAAAATGACTGTAGGCATCAGTAGCCTATGGTAAATGGTAAATGGACTTTCTAGTTTTCCGACCAGTCAACTTTAAACGGTATACGCGCCATTCACCCATTCACACGTGGCAGGCACAGCTTACGGGAGCTGGGGTTAAGTGTCTTGCCGTGTGCCATCGACGTGGACTGGACGAATCGAACCACCGACCTTCTGAAGGACGATCCGCTCCATCTCTATGCAACAGCTGCCCCAGCAAATCCTAATACATGGTTCAAAGCAACCTACTTTATGTTATCCTCAAAACATCACAGGCACTCAATTCCTCTTGTTCTTTCTGTTTTGTGGCAGATTGCAACCGTTGCGACGGAGGTTGCGCACCGCCACCTATTTTACCGGCGGCATTGTTGCGTCTTGGAGTCACGGTCTAGAGGTTCTTCAAAATAAAAGTCCCCTTGCTACTGTCATGTTTTTATCAGGGGGGACAAAAGTATGTGTTACATGTTCAAGTGTATTTCCAGTCAGTCACAAGTTGTTGTTTTTTTTACTTGAAGTTCTTCTTCTACAAATAACAATTTTTAATGGGATTATGAAGAATGAAAGTAGTTGACTGACAATATTGTAGGCCACATTATTGCCTCTGAATAACACAGACTCGTCTCTGGTCTGACTGTCTCAAGAATTTAGTGAGTTACTAGATTTGACCCAGAAACAAACTCAGGACACACCACCAAGAGAGACACATTTTATTTTAATTTTAGGAAACAAATTTTCACTTGCAAACAGTGGTGAGATATATCATTCCACCCAACGTTGTGATAGTGACACTAACGCAAAGAGATGAATGGAGGGAGTCCAGGCCCCGCCTCCTCCCCTGCGCACACACACACACACACACACACACACACACACACACACGCACACACACACACAGGCATATATAACACAGACGGTAGGCTCGTGTACGTGTACATTGTGATACAATGTTACATCAGTATTGGAAATGACAGCAGCAATTTTTCATTTGCTGTTTTTACAACACTGAAGGTCACTGAAACGTTACCTGTTTGGTATACAGTCACAACATATACCTTTACTACTTTACTTTATGAAGCCTAATCAGGGCCGCCCCCCGATCTCATAATGGAGCATAATTCTTCGAACCTAAAGTATGCACACTTTAAAGGAGCTATATATATGTATACGACCATAGACTGTATATAAGAAGTGGAGGTAGTCGTTGTGACGTCACCCATTGGTCTGGACTGCGGGTTAAAGCTGAAGGGAGGGACTCACGTGCACTAACATGCACACGTGGCCGGACCGGCTACGTAAACAAAGCACAAAGAAGCTTGGATTCCAACACACACAGAGGGAGATGAACTTTATTCTCTGCTCAGGTAGACATTACTCAACTACATCTTTACAAAGATAATAGTTGTTCGCTGCTTAATTATTGTCACATAGAGAGCCTTTAATCATTGTCAGCTGAAAATACACCGTGGCTTTCGGGGGAGGCCTAGTTTTTACAGGGGTGGAGGATACTCTCTCTGCATGCATGACGTGAAAATACACTGTCAATGCATTTCACTTCATACGGAGAATATTGAGCCTGACAACAAAGCAACAGAAAAACAATTCACCGTTGCAATGTTTATTTGAATCGCTCTCCGCCGGGAAACAACAAGAATGCCAACGCACAATGGACAGGCAGTGGTTTGTGTTACTTTGTGAAACAGACCAGATGTCGCTCGGCGTCCCGAGAGAGAGAGAGAGAGAGAGAGAGAGAGAGAGAGAGAGAGAGAGAGAGAAAAAAAAAGAGTCCTGGTTTAAAGAAAAGATCCGTTTGATTCAGAAAGGATGTCTTCAGGATTACGAGCCCTTTGTAAGATAAATGTGAGGGAGTGGAACTTGCTGCACCAGCTGTTTGTCTGCCTCTCTATCCCTCAACACGATTATTTGTTTATCAAAAAAAAACAAATAAAAAGAGACGTCTACTGTTCTCTCCCTCCCTCTCTGTTTGATATCTAAGTGTGCCGACTTTTCCGTTTGCCCAGAGTGATGAAACGTATCAAAGTGGCATGCTGGGAGATCAGCGAGACACGAAGGTTTGAGAGACATATGATGACACAATCGGTGAATGAAGTCAGTCCGGCGTGTATCCCGCCACTTGTGAGTGATTTTGTGAGTGAATTCTCATCAGGACAAAGGGAGAGGGCCGGAAACGGGAAGGAGAGGCTCTCCCTCGGCACGCCGCCTTAATGAAGAGCTCTTCCCATCCGACGAAAGGCTTCGACACACACATTTGCATATTTGTGCATGAGCAGACCAGCACACGTGCACACGGAACTAAATCCTCAGCTTATTTCCCGCCTGACGACGACGTGGTGACAGAGCGATGTCACTCCAAAGGGTGAAGACAAGAAAAGAAAAGTAATTTGCTCCATTCTCTCTGAAAAGGTTTTTTTTTTTTTACATTTTTGTATTTCTACAATGAGGAAATAATTCACTTTGTATTTTTGTAAATAGACAATGGATTTGGAATTGATTTGTGTGCCCTCATTTATTTTCTATTTTTCTTTATAGTTTATTCCTGACATAAAATGGAGATTTGGACTGATTTCCATTTCCATGATGATATTTGCTATCTTTCATTTAGATTATTTGGACGTCACACAAAAAACCTGACGCATTTGAACAATCAGCATTAAAAGCTGCACTAACTAATATATTCTTTTTTTTAATACACAATGGTTTAAATGACTTATAATGTGAAAGGTCTTACTTGTATTGATATCTCATATGTGATTCCATTGAAAGACGATAACTTATCTTAATGAATTATGGCCCAGCCCTGTGTTGAACCACTCCTTTAAACAGAACAGAAGTTATAACTAGAAAAGTAAATACAGTAAAACATATTAATATAGCTTAATTAAATCTGATCAAAGCTGTCCTCTATTGTGTGCCACGATGAACCTCGCAATAGACACGTAATTATACACACGGCATGAATCCACACCCATCTCATTGGAGCTGGACTGCACCAGATCGGATCAGACGGTTTTAATTAAAGCCTCATATTGCCTGCTGTCAAATCCAATTACAGGTCCGACCCCTGCTCTGAACTTTTACCAAAAACAAATCCAACCACGTCTTTCCACGTGTTGTCACCTGTTGCCCAAAGCCATCGCCCTGGAGGTCAGGTGAGGGAGGAGGGTCCCAAACCAAAACCCGTGGACCACCAACCCCCCCCTGTCAATAATCAAGTCTGTGTGTTTTTTTGTGCAGAAAAGAACCCGTGAGCATCCAATTAGCAACCAACAAAAACCAACACAACCTGTCACAGTGGATTATCCCCCAAAACCTCCCACCCCACCGCCCCCCCCCCCCCCCTCCCACACATCACATGCTGGTTTGCTCCACCATCCTATTTACATTTTTATTGGCCAATTATCTGTCTCTCTCCCCGGTCTGTCTCGGAGCAGGGGCGCTCAGTAATAGGGGGAATCTCAGCCATTCTCTAATTGAAAGACTTTCTGGGGATTACGGAGAGGTCAGAAATAGAGTTGTTTTTGAGAAATCATAAACATTAGCCGTTTCTCTCACTCTGTTGAGGAATATTATTATTCTTTTTTTTTTCTTTCTCCGGCAGCTGTTTATCATTGCGGGGGTAAAAAAAAAAATTTCCAGAGCTGAAGGCTTATCTCTCCTCCGCGAATGCTTTAAGTCAGGACTCTGGAAGCTCTTATTACCGACAGGGAAACGGGGGAGGGACAGTGGGATGATAGGATTAGTTATAGATGTGTTGAGTTAGCCTCGCATGTGCCGATTGCTTCTGTCCTCACTCGTTCATTGCTCTGATGTGTCACCATGTCGCAATGTGAAGGTCCGACGACCCTGAGGCCCGGAGGCCACACAGAAACACGCATCCCTGCTATTCCACCAACGGACGACATATTCTCAAAATATGATATTTTGGATTTTAATTGGTTAGTCGTCTTTACCAGATGCTTTTCACGCCAGGGGAGGAACGCCGCGAAGCTCGTTTCCGCGGCCCGTTGGGTCCCCCTGGTTGTTTGGAACAAATGCTAACAGCGCTAACCAGATGTTATTTAAGGGCGCCGAGGGGACAGAGTGTTTGCCGCCACATTGTGTCTGGTGAAGAAAAAGAACTGAACTAAAGTTCAAGCTTTCATGCAAAGTCAGTAACAGACGGTACTCGGGTGAGCCACACATTTGGAAGCAGCTATTTGCTGAAGTATAAATGAAGGACTTTGTGCCGTGTTTCTGCACACACACTGCCGGTGTGAATCCAGGGAGTACGCTAAAAGTTTATTTTCTGTTCTTTTGCATGGAGCAGAGGTGCGCTAAATTATCTTTAAACACTTTCCAGGAGCAGGAGTTTTGTTCCATGTCTGCTTCATTAGACAAAGAGGGAGCGAGACGGGGAGGGGGTGTGGGGGGGGGGGGGCAGACATGTGAAAAAGGTCATGGACCAGATTCAAGTCCATAGCGCCTCAGGACAGCCAGGTTTAGGATGGAGCCAGATGGAATGTGGCCGTGCCACCTACGCCTCCTGTAATCAGCCGCCTGTGGGCCGATACATCTCGTCGCTTTAGGTTGTCGGGTGACTTTGGTGGAGTCGCACACAATGGAAGTTTTATTTCAGGATCTAGCAGCGAGATCCTAGCTCAGTCCATTTAGTGTGACCGTACTGTTATGTATTTACCAAGGATAGGAGAGATCTTACTCAATCAAGTTAATGATGAAACTCGAAAATCCTTAAAAAAATGTCTTAATCTTTATTTGGGACACATATTTTGTCTAAAGAAGTCATGAACATGTAGTGTATGGAAAACGTTGCAAAGGTCTCTGTGCGCCACGTCAAAAGAACATCTGACAGTCCTTGTGTATAGGATTTAAAAATGTCTCACTTTAGCGACCCCTAGTGGGACTCTAACACAAGACAGCACAGATGCAACTACCATTTTTACGACAAAACAAAAACAAAAACTTTTGCAAATGCAATATTTTAAAGATGTCATAATTTGCCTGGGTTTCACTGGGTATGTCTGCGTCTGCGTTCGCACTGTGCTGCGGCTGCCAATGCTTGTGATGCCACCAGACGTAACCAACGTATTCTCTTACGAAGGTTCGTATGATATCTTGCGAAACGTTACGTGGCGAACACTCCAAATATTACGGAGCATTATTTTTCGTAGTTTTTGCGACCAGGCTGAATGTTACATGCTTTTATCCACTAAAAATACGGGCCCAGTTTTTTTTGTTTTTTTGAGTGGACACACAGGGCTTTGCACAGAGCAGAGCGAGCCTGACAGGAAGTGGAACCTCGACAGAATCCCTTCAATTTTCAAAATATACACCCTTTGCATATTCCGGATCCTATCACATCACTACAGCTACAAATCCTTCCATGTCGTTCTTATCCAAGTTGTTTTGCTGTGGATTAATTATTAATTGTAAATCATGTAAAGTTTATATTACTACCAGCTTTTTTTTTCTGGATTGTTTTACGTTCCATATGTTATTATAAACATTATTATTACTGTACAACTCTGTCATTCTAAAAACGGTTATATTGTTACTTATTCGTTAAAGTCATTGAAGTAGTTTTTTTGTGTCTCTTTGTAGTCGTTATGTCTGTTTGAAGTGTTTTGTGACTCTTTGGGGTGATTTAATGTCTTTATTTTGGTCTTTTTGTGTCTCATTTAGGTTGTTTTGCCCCTTCATTTTTGTTTTTTGTGTCGCTCTACACTCGTGCGTCTTTTAGTAGGTCTGTCTACTCATCTATCCATGCCTAAGGTTAGGTCCAGACAATTCCACTTTGTAGTGACTATTCTTTAGACGCTTCCAGCAACATCCCCATCTTTCAAACTCCACATCCCCCAATTTGCAGGCTTTCCATTATGAGTTTGTATTCTCCAATCCCAGGCTGAATTAACCCTGATGACATCACCAGATAATAATAATAATAAATGAAGAGAAATTAAGGTGATCTGCAAGCTTGTCAGAGAAGACACATTTTTGCATCCTGTAGGTGTTATTGGGAGGAGAAGGGATGAAAGGATGAGAGTAGAGGGATGAAAGGATGAGGGTATGAAGGGTTTTGGGTAGAGGGATGGAAGCATGAGAGGAAGAGAGTGAGGGATGAGAGGATGAAGTGTTGTGGCTAAACGGATAGAGGGGTAAGGGGAAGAGGGTGAGGGATGAGGGGAAGAGGGTGAAGGATGGAGGGTTAAGGGGATGAAGGGCTGTGGCTAGAGGGATTTAAGGATGAGGGGAGGAGAGTGAGGCATGAGGGGATGAATCAGGGAGGTGAAGGGATGGATGGAGAATGATGTTGGACAGGTGTCAGCTGGGGATGGGACAGCCGTCTCTTTGAGACCTCTGATTTTTTGACAGATCCCCCCCAGTGGTCCCTGTATTCAAATGAGAGACAGAGAAAAGGGTTGTTGGGGGGGAGGGATGTGAATACTGAGTCAATAGGAAGTGAACAGATCAGGTGTACTTCACTACTGTTGTGCTGTCGTTTAGGTAAAAAACGACATCCCGCCATTTTTTTCCCCGCCTAAAAACGCCACCGCTGGTAGGCAACATTCCGCACCGCTTTGTTTGTCCCCCCCCCCCCCCCCTATGAACGTACGCATGCAGGACGCAGACAAGGAGTAAGAACAGAGAGCCGTACGGAGCAGGAGGCAAAGAAAAACATGCAAGTCGGTGATAAAGACTGTGTGTGTGTGTGCTGAATTAAGGTTGTAGCGATTGCTGGCTGAGGAGATAAGTGGACGGAGTTTGCCGCCCGACAAAAACAACGGCCATGAGAGGAGGAGAGAGAAGAGAGAGGCTCTCGGGTAAAGACGCGTGCTGCACTTAAGAGCCAATTACCCGCCATGTACACATCTTCTCCCTCCCTCTTCCCACCGCCATCTCTCCCTCTCTGCCATCCAACATGGCACTCATCTTAGTTTAATGGCCCACGGGGACTCCGACACACACACATGTACAGGCATGCTTGCGTGTGTGAGATTGCCTCATGATGTGTGTGTGTGTGTGTGTGTGTAAATTTGCAATCATTTAATCTCTCTTTTATTTGTCTGTTCTTCTACTATCTTCTTCACTCTCTACTTCTAACACACACACACACACTGCTGCACGCTCACGCATAGACACACACTCATCTTATTTTAATGCGTCTGAAGGGGAGGCACTCAGCAGCACAGCAGGGGGGCTTCCTGGCAAGTCACGGAAGCACTGAAAACATACACTGCTGCTCACGCTACCACCATACACACATAGAAACACACAGCGAGAGAGAGAGAGAGAGAGAGAGAGAGAGAGAGAGAGAGGCAGTATATGCATGCATACGTGCGAGCATAGCACAGAAATGAAACACAATGCGGTGTGGCGCACATGCTGACGGTTGTTTTATACAGGGGACACGCTGCCGTCACGGTATGGCAGCAGAGAGTAGAAGTCATCCCAATTCCGTGACTGGGAGGCTGAAAACACTCTTACCAGTCTACCAGCGCTAGACAGGGAACTGTGCCAGAGGCTGTCCTGATCTGACAAGGTCCTCTGGTCTTTTCATCAAACCCACTGACTCAAGAACATTTGCTTTCAGTTTGCACGGGTATAAAACTGTAACAATAAGATGTGGAAAAAAAGTAAAAAATAGAGGTATGGTGTTCCTGAAGCGTTTCCCAAAGTAGGATTACAACGATGGTCAAAGCAAATCGCAAGGGCGTCGATCCATTTAGCAGATTTCTAGTCTTTCAGTTGAAATCCCTGCATGTCACTTTGACATTTTTTTCTGTTCCCCCTCCGTCTGCCTGGTGCGACTTCATTAACAGTCGACCTTTGATAAATCGGCCCGCTGAAGTGTGTATTCCCTGCTGGCATTTCGGCTTCTTTGATTTGATCGATAATTGCGTGAGTCCTGGGGTGGGGGGGGGGTGGGGGGGGGGGGGGGACTCTGCTCGGTCAGTGTTAGAGGTGTCATTTTACAGGCTACAGAAGAGGGAAGAATGGGGATTGTTTAAGGGGCCAAAGGAAAGACAGTTGAATACATTGAAATATGTAATTTTATGAGAGAAAAAATCAATTAAATGAATTAAGTAAAAACAGAAATAGCGAGGTGTTTGAATATGAAGAGTAATATAATCATCTCCAACTTCTTTCATGTAGCTTTCCCTTTAACATCCCAACAGCTGTCTGGTCAAAGACGACTTTGATGAATGGTTTGTTTTTGTTGTTGTCACATCTTACTGGGTGAAATTGCCAATTTGGAGACAGAGGTCTTCAAATTTAGTTTGCTACTGAACACTTGCCAAACTGCTGCACACTCACGACCTTCAGTGCACTTTAACTTGGCTCCTAAAAGCTTTTTGAATTGTTTTATTATAGATGTGTAAAAGGAATTGTGTTTTTGTTTGAATTCCCAACGTTAACCATGTAGTGGAGCTTTATAGTTTGACGTGGTGGGCTACCCAGTGCCTTAGAAAGTGATGCCAAGGGGTTCCTGAGTAGGTGACAGTATGTGACGAGTTGGGATGAGAATGTGTTGGATATTAGCAGCAACTGCTAAACTGTGAAAAACTATTCGTGAAGTAGATTGACTTGTCCCTCTCAAATTCATAGCTTGTCATTTTCCCAGTGTTAAAAACAACTATATCTATCATTTTTCGATAGAACTAAGGGTTCATATATTCTCTCTATCACTATCCTCTATCCATCTATTTATATATTACTGTAGCCTAAGTAATTCAGAAAATATCAACATTTGGTGTGCCTGTAAGACGATTTCACCATTTTCAACTCCAATTTGATACCATGGTAAAAACCAAAGACAAAACAATAATTCTATATACTTTAACATATACTCCTTTATTACTATTTGCATACAGTTATTTGTTTAGTTAAACAGCTCATAATTCCCTCTCTATTATCTATTTCATATCGCAGTGAAAACATCTTCTTCAAACTGTATTTGTTGAAGTTGTCACACCAAAAACTACATTTTACAGGATTGCATCTGAACGCACCACAATAACGTTAGAATTTGCCTTCGCCCAGTACTCATTTTTACTGAATAGAGCCTGAACGCATTGTATTGCAAATGAATGTTGGCTTTTTCTACTAACCAGTTGCCAACGTTGCTAGCTCTCCTCCTGCAGATTTCAACACAGATTTGTTGTTCTCAATAAGAATCAATGTCCCGCTACTGGAGGCCCGCTGGAGGGAAGGAAGGCCGGGAGAACCCGAACCAGGAATGTCTGTCAGGACTCTGCTGCAGTAAAATGAGAGGTTTTCTAAAGGGACACTTGTTCTCGGAACCACTACCACTTCTGTCCACAGGGAGCGCCAAAATCGACACAAAAGGAAAGTTCCTCGTCATAGCTTTAAATAGTAATAGTCAAGTCAAACATAGCCAATGTGTGGGACAAAAGTTTCAGAACTTTCCATAAAGAGCACTTTTGTATATTTGTCTGCAGTGCAGTTGTTTCGATGTTTCTCACAGTGGCCAAAAGGGGAGGGGGGGGGGGGGGGGGGGGGGGGCAGGCCCGACAACACCGTTCCAAATTGCCTCTCTGGGACAAAGCCTGTTTTTGTTCAGCCCTGTATGCGGACGGAGTCACAGCGAGGCCAGTGGGCCGAAAGTCTCACGGTCCATAATCCCGATTTTACACTGTAAACAAACTGGCTGCAATTCTGTCGAGATGTACGACTGATACCGAAACATCAAGCTTATCAGCCGCACAAACGCACGCGGTCGGACACGCCAGTCGGATTGTCGAATCCCTTCCTCGACAGATACAGACCATCCGAGAGGAGCGGACAGTAAAGGAGAGTATGGCCCCCGTCATGCTGTGTATTATGTAAAATCCTGCAGTTTCCTGAAAAAAAAAAATCAAGTTGTGTGAGGTCTTCAGAGCAGAACTGAGAGCGAGCAGAGCGGGACTCTGAGTCGTTGTGGTGCTGGTGGCGGTGTGTGGCTCTGAGCTACGGTAACAGATGTTTTAGCGAGAACACCCAGAGTGCCTGATGGGATGCTTTAAAGGTCACTGTTCTTCTGTAATAAGAGGCAGTTCTCCAGAGCCCCGCCACACTGTACCTGTCAGCAGATACCAGACCCGGGGTGTTTAGCTGCAACTACTTTTCACTGAACAGAGGCAAGGTACTATTATTACATTTCAGCAGCTTAAAAAGGCGGTGGACTTGTAAATATGGGATGACTTGAGGCTCTAATGCAGCTGTGATATAGTTATACTCCTATTCTACCATTATAATACTTATATTAGATCAATTTATCATCATTTATCATGTTAAATGTTAATATCCTTTCACTGAATTTAGGCAAAAACATAATTTTTCATGCACTGCTTGATTTGGAGATTTTGGGCTATGTTGCTTATTTTATTGTCTTCTTTCAGATTTGTGGAAAGAAACTAAAATACACATTTCTGTGTTTATTTGACCACTTTGTCCATTTGATCTGTCGAGTTCTACTGAATCCACCAAAAGTGACCATTAGATAATGACTCCTTTGCATATTTAAACATAGAATTTCAGAAAACTTGAAGTACAAAAGAATAAATGTCTTAATGTAAGTAATGAACTGGCAATGTTAAATGGTGATTTGTATTAGTTAACCTTTTTACCCTATTTACCTGTAGTGTCTTGTAAATGTATGTAAATTTCCAAACGTATCTTTAAAGGCTGTTTTCTCTAAATGATTCTTTTAAACGACTCTGTGCCAGAGTGGTTTTGTTCATATATCATTCATTTATATTATTTATACGACATGAAGAACATGTTTTTTTGATGTCTGCTGATGTAAAACTGTGATACAAAAAGATATCTCTGTAAAAACATTTGGCTCTAATATGTGAACAAAATGAAACAAGAAATCTGAACGTATTTTGTATATTTTTTGTATATATACATATACATTTGTCTTAATGTAAATAATCAACCAGGGTAGTTTCACGATGATAATCTATTAATTACATTTTTTACCCGATTCACCGGGGGTGTGTCCCTTTAATGAGATGATTGAATATCTTTAGAAACCCAGTGTTTGCCCAAAATCCATCAGCGAACTTTGCTGGGTTACGACACAATATTAACACAATATTAACATAATATCGCGTGATTTTTTTTACGAAGCATGGAGCAATTTCTTTGAAAATTCAAAAGGATCTGTTGTGATCACTCTCACTCCACTATCGCTCCATCCCTCAAGCCAACTGCATCTGCATCCAAATTATTTTCCATCTCTCTTTTCTAAATGCTTTTTCTATTCATGTGTGTTTTGTCTCCAAACAGCTCACCAACATGTTGTTCGACTGGCCGTGCTGATCTTTTTTCTAATATGGTAATGTCATGCACCACCTGTGTGTAGCTCAGACAAATTCATAAAAAAACCTACTAATAACCTCATTAGTTTTTGTTGTATTTTGCTGCCTGCTCTCGTCTTCATGCTCCCGTCTCACAACGTTGAGGAAGTAGAGACATTCAATCTGAATCGTTTTTTAAATCCAAAGCTAAATCACCGAGAGTGAATCATGTACGTTAGGGTCTGGCCATTACCTATGCATTCATCCCCTATATTTCCCTTTACATCATTGAATGCATCCAACAGGCAGCTCCTCACCACGTTTGCTGTGGAAAAAAAACAGGACGGGGTTTTGTGACTGAAGAGCGAGTGGAGAGCAGCAACTAGAAAATGTGGAGACCAGCTGAGAGTTTGAAATTTGACAAAAAGCGTTGAGAAGGGAGCAGAAACCGCAGCTCTGCTTACATACGTAGACCAGGCCCGGCGTTGCCTCTGCTCTCTCAATGCACAGCTGGTTCTGGCTGTTAGAAAAGTCATGACCGTACGTACTTCGTCGTAAAAACGCACAAAAAAGTGACAGCGGACGGTAAAGCGAGATGAGCTTTATTCATGTGTCATGACATGGTCCAAAGTTATCTTTTGTAGGCAATGTGAGGACATGTGGACGATCATGGCGGCAGTTCAAGCACACTTATTTGATGTGTGCGTGTGGATTGCCGCATAGCCACCTCGCCTACGGCAAAAATGGCTGCCATACCCGAGTCCGAGGCTTTTATTAAAACTGTGCTGTAGCCAAAGAAAGAGAATTCATTTGACACAGTTCCACTAAATCAGCATCGTTACATTGTTAGCATCAACGGATGTTGAAGAGTTTGCTAGAAGCTTGCTTTGTTAAGATTGAGTTGCTACAAATGACATATGTCAATGTAACACTCGTTAGTTTAGCGTAGTTTGCACCTTCATCAAAGCGGCAAATAATGATGAAATCATTTATGAATTTGAGTTAAATGGTTCTTAGAATTGCATGAGTAAGCACTGATTTGACTGATATTGAACAGGAAAACAATTGGCGTTCCTGTTCGGCATAAAGGATGTGTGTGTGTGTGTGTGTGTGCTCGTATGCAATCAAATGAAGGACGGAGGATTGGGAGATGGCGGAAGCAGGCGGTCCACCTGTCCCTTCCCTCCCTTCACACTATGCCACGGCAACATGAATTCAGCATCCCCGTCAATGAGCAGCAACTAATAATAATAACAATAATAATAATAAAAAATGGTGCAATCAGTAAACACAATATGGACTTCATCAATAGAAGACAATTCTAGGGCTGCACCCTGTAGTTGGAGGCTTCGAAGCTTCATTCAAGACGTTGACATTCAAATTCTAAATAAACATTTTTTTTGCATGTCTCATTATTCGGTTTAAACTTGGTATTTCTACACAGTTGCAGAAAGAGATCAGACTACAAAAATATTATTATTCGTTTTATACTATTTGTAGGACGAAATTCCAGTGGTGGCTGCGTAGGATTGTTTCTTGCTGGTGTGATCCAAACATTTCAAATAATTTCAGAGCGCTGCAAAGTCCGAAAGTCACATTTAAATGGATCGATGTAGTCATTTACAAAATTCACGACAGGCCTTATCTATAAATTCGGAGAAGTGCGAGTTTGCGAGTAAAGGAACGTTCCTGACCCTTTTTTTCTGCCATTTGCACATCTCCTCGTATTATGTTGAATATGTAAACCAGCCACTTCAAAGAGATACAAGTTTAATAAATCACAATTTCATTTTATGCACTTGTTATTGAAAACATGTACATGTTGAATATTTTATAATTAAGACTAAATTAATACATTTAGACAAAATGAACAGGTTCTTCTTAACGGTAAAACAAACAGTACGTATGCTAGCCTTTCATAACCACACCATATGCAATATTATTTGTATTAATCTATGTGCAATATAACTTTCTACTAGTTTCTCAATATTACTTTTCTATTTTAGTTTCCATTAGGCTCTGTAAACACTTTGTATTTTTACTCTTGTATTTAATCTTTGTAGTATTTTACTGTTTCTGTTTTAGTTGATTTTCTTTTTTACTTTATTTATTTACCTTACTCATGTTGCTGTTATATTCTATTTTCCAATGGTGTCAGCATTATTTCTTTTACATTTAATAATTGTTATTCTACTGTTCATATATATTTTTATTCTATTATTTTGTTGTATTCTTTAATGAAACTCTGGCACAAGAATTTCCTTCAGGACTAATAAAGTCCTATCTTATATTAGATTCAATGTTATGAAAAGTCTGCAATTATCAGAACAAGATTCAATGCTTTATTGCCGATGTAAATGTCAAATAAAAGAAATAAATTCTGTAAATGTATTTGCCGACCCAAACAAGAGCTCCTGCGACCTACCTGTGGGTCCCGACCCAGTCTTTGGGAATGGCTGCTTTAGAACATGTGCTATGGGTTTAAAAAGGGCCCGCTGTGTCAGATGTGTGTATTTCAGCTTGTTCTGTTCCTCTGCCAGCATAATGCTGCTTTGTATAGTAATAATAATAATAATTAGAAACCAACAAAGTGCATCAAACTCTTTTGTCGAATGGATGTGAAATGTTCGGGTCTTCCTGTTCTCCAGCGAGAATGCCGTGTCGTTAAAAAAAATAAAACCCATACGGGTCCATGTGACCTCACAGCTCAGCTCTGTCCCCGACCCGGAATGTGCAGAGAGCTTTATTGCAAACAAACGTGCCACGGCTTCATCTTAGCAGGTAATTACTTTCTCAGCCCGCGGGGTAAGTTTCTGATGAAACTCAGCTCGCCGCTACGCTGCAGTCAAAGTCATTTATACCAATCTCTCCATTATCCAGTCATTTCAAAAGGTTCCCGGGGTAATATCTGCTGATCATCACCGTCACAGTACAAAAAGGTAGCGGCTCTTAGCCAGTCGCTAATTCAGCCGGCCTGGTGGAAGGCGTGGGATCGGAGCAGACAGCTTTTTAGGCCCGAGTGCAAAGAAAACGGATCGCTCTGTTTCGCTGCCGTACACTCCTTTGTGTTCATTGATGCGCTGGAATGAGAACAAACGGCTGACAAAACGTTTCAGGAGAGACGTCGGCGGGAAAAACACATGAAATACCCACAACGCGCGCACGCGCACGTCCCGGGGCGCTTATATCAGACACGAAAAAAGAAATAATTCAGCTTTGCACTCCGAATCACCTCTGATAGTCCCCCACAGCCATGAAATTTCAGCTTTGGCAAAGACACGGGGCACAAAAAAAGGGGGGAGACAAAAAAATAAATCACACCAACGGACGCAGACACTCATGCACCCTCCCACCCACAGGGGGGCCTGCCAAATCTGGATTTGGCCAGGGAGCTGTGTCTCTCTCTACGTCTCACTCTATGAGTTTGAGGACGGCATGGTGCGGGTGATTGGCGCCTGACGGGCTTGACGCCACTGAAGGGGCAGATGTTAAACGCCGGTCCTCTCCCTCTCTCTTACATAACGGGCTGTTTTATCCGGCCGGTTCCCCCCGCGGCGTAACGAGGCCAATAAAATCAGAGCCTCGTTAGCATACTTATGTAAGCTGAACTAATGAACTGGGCTCATCCGCGACAGGAACCGGGCTTTATTTAGGCTCCGTATATTTATATGTGTATAAGTATTTCATCAATACCAGCTGAATTAGTTATGAGGTCGTGCTTTTTTAGTTGTATTTTCTGTCAGCCTCTGTAGTCAGGAGTCAGCCCCACTTTGTGATCAAGAGCCATGGAAATGGTTTATGGCGCGGTCGACACATTCTCCCTTTAATCCTCTGAACACTTGCATTAGTGCGAAGACGGCGAGGCAAGCATAGCATAAGCCATCCCTAAAATGCTTTCCAGGGTGACAGTATAGGAGAGGGGAGGGGGAGATAATAGCCACAAAAAAAAAACTGGAGAGGGTGAGGGATAGGTCGAGGAGTGGATGAAGGAGGAGGAAGGAGAGCAGAGAGGAGGCCGGAGAAGACGAAGACAGAGTTAAGCTGGGCTGAGGCTAGGACCGACGCACAGCGTGTCAAAGAGAGGAGGGGAGGACGGAGCGAGAGGAGGGGAGGGGGAGTCAATAGGGGAGAGCAGGGAGTCGGGGCTCCTCCGTGGGGGTTTGACTTTACTCCCCCCCGCTGTTCCTTTTGCTGCTTTTCTTCAAAAGCCCCATGTCTGGAATCTCACTTCATTTCTTTCATGACATCTTTGCCTGGCGTTGTCCATGCATCAGTGCCCTGCCCTCCTTCCACTGTCTGCTTCTTCGGCTGTCTTTGCAGAGTCGCGGTTTGAACTCTAGGTGTGTGTGTGTGTGTGTTATATCAAAGCTGGAGTTCAAGATAAGCCTCTCCTGAACAGTGTGAGATCGACAGAGCAGAAGGCAGCCGGCTAAGATTAGGAACACCCGCCCGCTGAGGAGACCCAACACAAACACACGCGTACATTTACACAAGTACGGCGCTAAAATCAGGCGGCAACCTCTGGGGTTTGAAAAGTGAAGCCAACTTGCATTCTCTCTACTGACCAGCAGGGGGCGACTCCTCTGGTTGTATAGAAGTCTATGAGAAAATGACTCTACTTCTCTCTTGATTTATTACCTCAGTAAACATCGTAAACATGAGTTTATGGTCTCAAGTCTTCTTCAATACATGATGTTAGTTTATGGTCCATAAATGATGGTCCATTTAGAGTCAAACAGACCATAAAGCAGGGTATGCTTTAGGGCGGGGCTACCTTGTGATTGACAAGTCGCTACCAGGGCGTTGACCAGTCTAAGGGTTGTCCGTGTTTTACTGTTTACAACATGGCAGCTAGGTCGCAAACTTTCTCATGTTCACAGATTAAATAACTAAAATATGTTTCTGAAAACGTTTGAGGCAAGACAAAGGCAATGCAGTATCAGAGTCTTGATTTATATTTGATCAGCGCTGCCTAGTTTAACGAGCAGTGATAGACAGCTGATTTAGAGACTCCTCGGATCTGATTGGTTGTTTTTCTTCGGACGTGGTGAAATCTTACAAATGTCATTAGCAGCACTAAAAGTAAACAGAGGAACCTGATTTTTTTTACAGATCAGCTGTCCCGTGTTCTACTGTCAGGATATAGTGACAGTTTGAGCAAATATGATAACGAGTTATTTTTATTATAATTACCAACTGCAGCTTTAAGTATCGCCACACTATCATCACACTTGCTCCAAGGAAGCCCTCATCTCTCCATTCTATTTTCATTTTTTTCCATCAAAACAATAGCATTTGGTGTGTGTAGCTAACTCAAATAAGTCTAAATGAAAAGTGTTAGTTCTGTAATGTGAGGCATTCGGTTTAACTTATCGACAGTATAATAAAGTTCCTTATTTTCCATATCGAGGAAATGCTTTTTTCTTGCTTAGTATTTCTATCAGACTATTTATTCATCCTCTTGGGGAAATCACATTTTTTCACTCGCGTTTACTTTCTTCTACACACACACACACACACACATTAGCCGGAAGTACACACCCATGCACACACAGGACCTATGGACGTGCATTTGTGGGCAGATGTCAGAGTGAGTATTTTTTACATCGTGGTATTTACTCACCGAAGACTTTCCTCCACCTCTGCATACGAGGCCCACACATGCATGCCCACCCACTCTAATTCATGACATACCCACACTTACATGTACTGCACAAAAACACACACAGGCTATTTCAGTTTGCTCCGAGTTTGATGTCTAACGTTCTCAGTCCCGCCCTCCCCTTTTCATCTGTCTGCAATGTTTCCATTTGGGGAAAAGTAGCGAAGCCCGAGATTACAGTCATCAGAGGCTCGGCTTTATCTCTCTGTTTTAAAAGAGAAAGGAGAGAGAGGGGGGAGAAAAGGGAGGAGGGGGAGAGGCAGCTAATAATTGCAGCTGGCTTGTTTTAATTGTGCCAGGAGTCCCCCCGGCGTTTGCAGGGGCCAATGGAAGGACGGAGGCACCGTTGGGTTGATCAGCATGCTCTTTTTCTGCTCCACACAAAAAAAAAACATGCATAAACGTTGAGCCTCGGAGATTCACGCGCACGCAGCGTTTTCCACAGCAGCCATGCCGTCAACAGCGAGCACAACAACAGCGAGCATTATGCGCCGCCCCCCCTGCAAGGCCCATTCCCATAGAGTGTGTGTGTGTGTGTGTGTGAGAGAGAGAGTACAGGATGTTTAGGAGCATTTGTGTGAGAGTGTGTGTGTGTTCTTTGAATCTTCAGAACACCCTGTCCAAAGGCGCCTCTGCCAAGTAAAAGCCGGTGGTGATTCGCCGGCCAAACACTTGACTCGACGAGCGGCAAAGCATTCACCAGAAAGAAAGAAAAACGTTAAAAAAAAAATCCACTTTGATTTGGCTAATTTGCATAACGAAGGAGAAAGCAGCTCCTTGCTGAATTTTTTTTAATCTGAGGACGTCTTTACCCGGTCGCCCCGTTCTTTTCCGTCTGTGAAGTTGACCAAGGTTGTGCTGCTCAAAGAGAGCAAACGGCAATCAACCTGGTGGAGGAAAAAAATCCTCGGCCATCTTTAATCAGGAGGAGACGAGCGCGTCAAGGAAAAACTTTCCTCTTGTCCGTCTACTTTTCTCTCTCTTGTCCTTTGTTTGATGTGCTCACGAGAGACACAACGGCGAGTTGTGTGTAAGAGGGAAAAAGAGAGAGGCTGTGCGAGTGTGCAAGGCAGAGATTCATTATTCGGATAATGAGTCCATCTGGGACAATATGAGACAGTTCACTTCCCCCGTGGTTGTCTCCACCATTCGGGGAGAGGACACTCTTCCAGCTCGGAGCCAGAGGACGCCGAGCGGCGGTATTGGCCTCGTTAGCATGCCCGCCGCCGGACACCACCATGTGAAGTCCCATTCAAGAGCACCGTCGAGTGTGCGTCCCTTCAGGAGTTTTCTTCTCTTTATCTGCGGGGCTGTGTAGTTTTTGTCCTCTGGTTAAAGGGCTCTCAGTACATTCAGATGGGTTTATTGTCAGTGTGACCGGAGCGAAAACAGGAAGTGACAAATCCTGCTTTTTCAGTGAAAGCCACGAATCCTCAAAAAAAAAAAAAAGGCAGCTAGACCAAAGGTTTCTTCTGGGTGTTTATTGTGGAGCATGCAAACAGGTCACATTATCCACTTACTTTTATCCAGTAAGGTATTATTTTAGTGGGTTCTGTCAATCAGATTGGTTCAAGTATAGTTCAGTTTTAGTAAAGGCCTGATTTGGGATGCTAGTGTCACCCAATTGGGCTAAAGGTGCGTTCACACCAAACACGGCATAATTCGCGCGAGTAGATTACATACAAAGTCTATGCACAGATGCGATGAGACTGGAGTGACGCGAATTCGCGTGAATCGCCAAAACGCCCGAAACGCGTGAGTTGACATTTTTCAACTTCGGCGAAAAAATTGCGTGACGCTGCGACGCGGTAGCCTATCAGCGTTGAGATGCTCCCCCTGTCATCGCTGACGTCCTGCCATTGTTGAATCAGGAAACAAATACTGTAGCCGTCTGTGTTCACCCAGAGCTCTACGATACCTCATATCAATAGAGACCGGACCAAACAATGTGTATAAGTGTGTGTGTGTGTGTGTGTAAACCATATGGTACAAACAATGAATAGACGCTGCCGTATTTACGTCTAGATTATGTTATTTTGAGTGTTGATGGAGCTGCGACAATGTTAGCTTAGCCTAGCACCAACCCATCCGAGCTCCATTGAGAAGACAAGTATTTTAAAAGTTATTTGCTTGTCGTCTTGCGGAGAGAACTAATTAAACATGAATTCAGACTTTTTACAAATCGGCATCATTACGTAGTTATTTCGGAGTCCCCTTTTTGTCGGTTTATTCACAGCAGTTTATTTTGTGTTCGTACAGCTGTAGTAAACAGCCGACGTGTGGCTTACTAGACACAGTGAATACAGCTCGATAAAATCCACAGAGCTCCTCAGGACAATATTATGAACCCAAACAAGACGGCGTTTAGTTTCCCGGGATATCTGTGACTTCCACAACACGTACTAAGCAGAAAGAGGTTATTTTTTCCATGGTTGATGGCGGACCGTTGAGCGGCTTCCAGGGCGATAAGCCACGCCCCCTCTCCGGCGCGTCCAGTGCGATTCACGCAAATGACCACAAATAGTCCCCAGCGAGACCGGCGATGCGAATGACGCGATTAGGCGTGAACTGGCATAACAGTGCAGATTAAAAAAATATAATGGACGGGTTGTCATCATTTGGGCAAATCGATCATTTCTTTCCTCTCAGCCCGGTCGCCAATATTTTTTTGGAGTATTGTATATTTCTGCAAATCACGCATTTGTTAAATGTGGATGTTTTTGCATTCTGTCAGAGCAAGTGACTTGCAGTATATCAGGCAAACATTGAAAGTTCCGTGGTATAATAAAAAGAAAAGACAGCCTTCCTATGGTGGTGGATAGTTCAAACAAACAGGACTTTGGCAGGAGACTGCTGTTCATTTCCCTTGTTTTTTTTTCTTTGTTTATTTGTATATTCTATGTATGTACGTTGAGAGCAACGGAAAAAACAGAGTCAAATTCCCTGTATGCGTACGCATACATGGCCAATAACGCTGATGCTGAAATCAAAAGTTAAAGTTAACTTCAAGGTTGTTGGGTAATGATACGCGCTAAACGTTGTTACTACTTTAGGGTTAATAACTAAACTACTTGGTACTTAACCGAGAGGTTTTGTTGCCTAAACCTCACCAATTGTTTTACAACGTTAACCACATTGCATTATGCGTTTTTGCTAGCGTGATACCGATTTTAAACGTATTTATGAGAAAACATTATTCAGAAGCGTCGATATTCAACGTTGCAGAAACGAACAATGCAAACTATTTTTTTTTTCAGCCGACTGGGTAGCTCTTCTGAGTAGTGTGATTAAGATTGACAGGGCGCTGAGTGAGTAGTTCACTAGGCTCAGCTTGACACGCAATGACATGTGCTGAATTAACAGCATGACATATGATGATGATAATTGATAACTGTCAACCAAATGTCATTTCAGTTTATTACAACTGACTTGGATCTTTTTTCCCCATTCCAATTATTCACAGCTCTGTGATAAGAGAATTGTAAAGGCTTACGACTGTACATATGAGTGAAAACTTGTATTTTTTAATGACTTTGTATTATAATTCTGTCATTGAGATTGTTTTTGAATCATACTGATGAAACAGAAGAACGCAGGTGAAAGGAGGGATTCTTTTTTTGTCTGGAAAACTGCCCAATCTGCAAAACACTAACCTCTTGCCTTGTAGGACTTTAGCTCTGTGACTAAATTCCCAGACCTCAGCGATTAACTTACTGAGTATAATGTTATTATAGTTCACTAAACTATGAAAAATAATAGTGCTTTTGTGACAAGTTAAAAGATGATACACTCTACTGATAAAGCACAGTAAAGAGTGGTTTAAGAGTCATACATTCATGAGCAACAATTATTAACTAAAACCATAAAATAGTTTGAACTGAGCCATGTCGGTTTTTAAAAAGCTGACTTTTCAAAATGATCACTTCACAGTTAAAATACGTCATGTCAAAAAGTCCCGTATTTTACAGAGTTTACTTCATTCTTTATTGTTTAATTTAAGAAGTAATAGTGTCAATCTGCAAAGTCGTCAGCCTGAGATCGATTGCTTTCGTCTCCACCAACATACCTCGGGGAAATTTAGCATTTTTCTCATTCGAGTAAAGTTTAACATCGCTCTCGTGATTTCTTTGTCCCTCGTCCACATCTCTAAGTGCCCACATGGTCCCATTTTAAACACCACAAACAAATATTATATCAACGCGTCTTTCCTCTCTGTTAATAATAATATTTTGGTGACTCATTTCCTAACGTATGTCATTTGCCCCAATCACCATGATAAACAGTGACACACACACACGCACTGTCAACTATGTGTTTCTATGAGGCAATAGCTCTCAAGTTCAAGACTGTCCATCACAAATACAAGATTCAATCCAAGAGTATGAATCTAAAATGCAGAAATGAGAGAAGCGATATCTCAAATGAACCTCAATCATACATCTTACTGCCGGTGATATTGGGGTGTGTATATATTGCAACGTCTTCGGGCAGTAGCAGCCACACTGTCAGAATCTCTTGCGAAATGTTCTAGTTTTACGTTTTACTCCGCAGCATTCATATGACAGCTGTATTAACAGTCACATTGGTGAGTGAAATGCCCTGCACACACACACACACAGGTGTGTTCAATTATTCCGGCTGATTCGACCTGTAGCCAGCTGGAAGTTGGGTGTGGTAAGTTTGTGATGACGGTGTTGGTTGCCGCTTTCAGCAAGTACAATAAGCCCAACAGAACGGTGAGTGAGATGTCAATCAAGCACAGCACTAATTAGCCAACTTAAGTGAAAACACCTGCGTGGGTAGTCCACCCACGCAGGTGTGCAGACATTATATGATTCCCTTTGTAAAATATGGTGCATTATTATTTATTGACAGTAAAATAACTAATTTGTGAGCTCCATCTCGACCAGCTACAGAACTGAAATGCTGCTCATATCACTTTTATGAATATAACACCGATAGTGCATTATTCATTTTGACTTTTGATACTTCTAATACATTGGTGATAATATTTACACACTTTTACTAAAGTTTGAATGTATCAATGTATTTTACAGGTTACAAAAATGATAAATAATAATTATTTTCCATTACTTTCACTGAGTAAATGATCAGTCCTGATCATGAATACCAAATATTCATTCGTTTTCACGATTTTAAGCCTTTAAAAGGCACTTTTACAAGGTGCCACTGTTGTTTTTTATGAAACAAACATATTTTCTGTATATTAAAAGTCCTTTTTTTTTTCAATGATAAGCAAAAACATTGGTTTTGATGCATTTGATTTTTATTTGCGGCGTCAGATTTAAAAAAAAGACTAAAACTGCTATAAGATACTTTAAATTATTATTATTTTCCACTTTTACTGAGTACATTTTTAACCAACATCAGTCCTGATCATAAATACCAAATATGCAGACATTCTCAGAATTTTAACACTTTAAAAGCCACTTCGAAAAAACACTGCCGTGCTCCATAATACAGCAGCAATGCCAGTGGAAACCAGGGCTACTGTAGAAACATGGCAGAGCCACATAGCTTCATGTAGAGGACCTGCTCCCTATGTAGAAATAAACAACTCATTCTAACGAAAACACAACAATTCTTCGTTTCAAGTGATTAAACAATAATGACAACATACTTTTTAAAATGATATTCCATTTCTGCCAAAATATGCCCCTACCAGCTACACACTGGCCCTTTAAGTAAAGCAACCAAACACTTCTTCCTACTGTTTAATGAAAGTATTTAAGTACTTAAGTAATTAATAAGTGAGTGAAAAGCAACGTTCCCACAGTAACTTTAAGCGTAACTTTAAGCGTCTTTGGGTACTTAGAAAAGCGCTATATCAAATGAAAGTATTAACTTCTCATCCCTAACATGGACGGCACAATGCAACTCATTTTGTCCTGTTTCTATGTATATAAGGTCCAGTTGCAGACTAGACTAACAATATTCATAGTCAAATGTTTGCCGTTTGTGACACTAGAGAAAATAACTAAGCACACGAGGCACGGTAAAACGCAGCATGATTTGCTGTCAGTCCATTTAGCGCTGATGAAGCAGGATGACATCACCAAAACTGTCCAAAGAACGACTGACCTCTCAGTCCGTATGATCTCAAGTTTACAGCCCACGCTGTGATAGTGATAACGAAACATTTTCATTTTGTTCCGACCAACCGTGTGCAACCCAAGTTGTAACAGATAAAACACCTGGTCCATAGAAGCTGCTGTGTGCACAAATTACAAGATATGAACTTGACATGAGTTGAACAAAGAAATTCAATGTGGAGGTAGGAGTTCAGACGGCTGCAGCATCACTCTTTTACTCTTTACTTTGGGGGTTCTTCTTAGCTTCATGTGCATCCCAATAGCTGCAATAAACCTTCCAAGTATGGATTTGTTCCATAGCGTTGAGACGCCAATTTAGCACCCATGGCTGATGTGATTTTACCCCAGCTGGGTATGGAGCTCACTTCCCGATGGGAGAATCAGAAACTTTAATCAATAGGCTCTCTCCCTCTCTAACTCCTCCTGTTTCTCTCCCCTCGAAAAACAAGCAAACAAAAGAGAGGTTTGCCCTCCCCGACGAGGAGGCAGGCGCGAGAACAACTTTACAGCAGGAAGTCAGAGCCCTTTGAGGTCTTTGAAGCATCTTGGTGAATATGTCACCTTTGTCTTTTTGTTCCTGTCACGGTGCCATGTCTCCCTTCCTTTTGCTCCTCCACTTCTTCCCCCTTCCTGAGCCCCCCCCCCAAGAAAAAAAAAAAAAACATCAGGCTCGACAGGCAAGCCCTGCAGGAGAGAAGAAAAGCCGGTAAACGTGTGCAAGGTCGCAGATAAGTGGAGGTATTAACTTGTGGAATGAGACAGAAAGAGACCAACACGACGCGCACGCCTGCCTGCTAGTGCACGAGGCTCTGTTCAGCGCTGCACACAGGAAGCGCGCTGGGACACTTCCCTTGTCATTAATCACAGCGACAGGCCTTTTGTTGTCACTAAGCAGCGGTGTACTGGGTACCATAGCTCTCCTGTTTCTGATGACACACTCGCACACACATACGCACACTAATGTTCTACTATTGTTCCAATTATGACAATATTCCAAATTTGGTACAGATCATGTAAACAGCATATTCCATTTGAATATTACAAATTAGACCTTATTCTGAATGGATAATTTTCTGATATGCGCAAATATCGCAACCCCGACCTTTTCAAGAAGGTGGTTGAAGGAATGAAAAATATTAATGAAATATTCATTTTCATTAGCCATGTAAACAGCTTAGTGGGAATATTGCATTGGGAATTAGACGAGTTTGGAGTGAGAACAGGTTGAAATATTAGACGACCAAAGATAACCTTAAGTATTTCAATAAGGGAACTCAGAGGTTTGCATAAGTAAGGAATGTTAAGTCATGTACAACATAAAACAAAAGTCAACCAAGCAACAGACCAAATAGACCAAAGCGTTTATAGCTGAGGAGCAGCCAGCTCAGCCGTCCTTCTGATGGACTTCATGATCGCGTTTCCTGACAGGAACTGGAGGACTAGAGGGCTGTCAAGTGCCATGTCATTAAAGTGCATTTTCAAAAGGTCAACTGTTATTTTTGTCCAACAATTACGGTAACATTGCAAAACAAATGATGGGACGAGCATGTCCACATCATGCAGTGATTGGCCAGGTGTGCATTGGAGGTAAAGGAGGCGCTGAGCATCACCGTAAAGTCCTCAGTGATGAAGAAAGATAAGACGGTAGGAGCCTCCGCACAAATTAGGAGGCATGACGTCTTCATTAATAAAGCATATAACTCCGGTGCACACTTTCAACGTCTTTGCATCAGTTTGCGGCAGCCTGAACGAATTAGCATCTACTCGGCTTTTTCCATCGACTTTGAACACAATCGCGCCACGCCTGGACTTTGCGTCACATTCTGTCTGAACTCACAGTAACACAACTACTACTTATTATTTGGATACTTTCAATCTCTCCACGTCTTTATGCAAATTACAAATCCATTATCCATTGATAGTATGTGATTTCCTAACAAAAAAAAAAAAGAAGTGTATTCAGTGTTTAAAGTTGTGAGTTGGAGAGACAAAGACGACGACGAACTCCAGGAGAATGATTGTGTCTTTACAAAGTGTCTCTTTTTTTTTTGGTCACACTGAATAAAACACTGCTCCATCTGATCCGTGTGTCATTATGAGATTCTGAAGTAAACAGCAGTCCGTAACAATCATTTGAATTACAGGTGGATGTTTCTGTCCCTTATTGCCATTTTGAGACAGCCTCTCACCAAAACAATCGGTGTAAAACTGTGGATAATGACCATGTAACATGACCATTACTTATGAGTGTGCATTATCGTGGTTACGCATAACTTGACCTTTGAAGAGCCAGCCAATATGCAATTTAGAATTTCTCACCTGATACGCCAAACTATCTTCCAAAGCCACACACACACTTTGAGGAGTGATTGTGGATGCAGCTCCACGCTCCGTACCAGTGGTTGTTGTTGCTTTGTCTGTTAAAGCTTAATGAAGGTAAAGCCTATTTTAACAAGACAATTCTCCATGCAGCGAGTTTAATTCAAGTATGGCTGCTGGCTGCCACATTGAAATGAAGTTAAATGAACTGCCGTCCTTCGCTCTCTGCCAGCCTGCAGCCCGATAGAAACAACATATGCATTTCTCACAAGCAGCTGCAAATAACATGTAGAAAGATAATTAAATTGTTATTGTAAAGTGCAACATAGGGCTATGCTACAGTCCATCAGCTAAAATAAAAGACACCCTTATTTATCATTTTATTTTTTCTTTACATATTTAATAAATTCCATTGACCTGTGTGCCTGTTGTTACTGTAGTAATGGTAGATGCTAACGTGCATACAGTAAGCAGAATAGCATGTGACATTGAGGATGGTAGTTTGTTGACATGTGTACAGTCCATGTTTTGGATGTATGAAGAGATACAGCGTATAAAAGTTGCTCATTGGCAAAGGAAGCCAAAAATGCTCAACAGGGGGATTGAAAAAATGAACCAGATCTTTTGCATCCAAGGGCACTAGATGCAAGGCCCCGCCTCCCAATCGCTTGGTCTCGGGGCTCGCTCACAGAACATCGTTATGCCAAGAAAACAACTCCGACCTAATGATTTAAATGAGGGCTATTCAATTTTTCGTACTGTGAAGTTGATTTACAGACTCCTCTTTCCCAATGTAAGTCTATGGGAAAAAGCCCTTTCAGGCCCCATGGCATCACATGACACATGTATAATTACACGGTTTGGCCACAAATGTCAAATTTGCTTGGCTCTTCCTGGGGGGGTTGGGCAAATAAATTTAAGTGGCAACAGACAACTTTTCAACCCCACCTCACTGCTGTGATGAAGGCAGAATAGAATGGTAAATGGACTTGTACAATGCTATTCTAGTCCTCCAACCACTCAAAGCGCTTCAACACTACATGTCATCATTCACCCATTCACACCTATTCATTCACCGATAGCAGGGGCTACCATGCAACCATAAAACACCCCATTGTTTCTGTTGCATATTGCAGCAGCCGCCCGCTGCTGTAGAATTGTTTGTCATGAAGTCATATCAGACAAGAATAAGCCCGCTAGCGAGGAAACGACTTTGTGTGGGCTGAATTTGAGTTGCTCCAGCCGGTAACTGAACGTCCGTCTGTTTTGGTGGATTGGTTGACTTCCTTTGTGCTGTAAATGGAGCCTTCATCAGACCCCATGGCTGACCTAAATTGCATAGTTAGAGCGAGGCTTATGGGGAACCAATCTAAACACTGATGGGCTCATTATTCTACAGCCGTTGCATTGTGCAATCAACATTTTACTCCATAATGGAAGCAAAAAAAACACGTCTATTGCAGCTTTAGTAAACGGTGAAATAAGAATTGTTTTTTGTGCAGTAGGGCAAAATGACACGTATAAGAACAAGAGTCCTGATTTAGTTTGCTTTACACATCTGCATTAACCGGCTGATCAAGAGAAGCTGCTCGATGATTCCAAATTAGCACCGCAAGAGGCCCGCTGAATACAAATGTCCACCAGCTTCATGTGGATACATTTAGCTAAAGGGCTGACATTGAAGAGTGAGGAGCCCTTGTGTGAATCAACGAGAGCCGAGTCGGTTGATACTGGGCCGTACCCGGTAACACACATATGCTCGAGCGGGCGCACACACACACACACACACACACACTTTCTCTCACACATAAATGGATTTACAGTGGCGAGTGTTTTTTGTTCCCTCTGCTTTATCTCTGCTCTTGGCAAACAAGTGAACAGCCCACATTCAGACGAGATAAGCTCATCAACTGTATGTGTGTAGCGGGTGTTTGTGTACGTGTGTGTGTGTGTGTGTTTAAAGGCTTTAGACGGTGCTTTAAGGCACCACGGGCATTATGCCCCCAAGATGCTACAATTTGGATCAGACATTATCCTGTGTGTGTGTGTGTGTTATTGTGACAATGCTTCTGGGTCAACTCTCTCGGTATTGAACTTTACATGACCCTACCTCCCATAATGCAACACTCCTAGTAACCTCCCACGGCTTCCCACAATTCCTAACATGCTTTTCAATCGCAAAGATACATTCACACAAACACACTTATTGCAGAGATGCTGACACAAACACAAACGCACACACATCCGTCCTCTCTCAGCTAGATCCGTTTGCTCCCTTTCCTCAAAGTGACAAAGAGCTCTCGAGCTGTTTGGTGACAGTGTTTACCTCCCTTCACTCCTCCTCATCCTCCTCTTCCTCTCCCTATTTCCTGCTCATTTTTTTTCATAAACCTCCCGTCGCTCTGACTCTCTGTCTGTCACGGTTAAAAAAGATCGTCAGACGTGGACCAGGATTGCGAGAGGACGACCCGGTTGTATGTGCAGTAAGTCTCACAATACCTGAAGATCTATTTCTGTCCTCCTTCATTCAAGCATAAGAGTGTGCGTGCGCGCACACACACACACACACACACACACACACACACACGCACACACACACATACACAGCGGGCCGTCACAGTTTATCAGCTGCAAAATTTTGTCCCATATCGATTCTACGCCTTAAATGAAAATGGGTGCGGGGAGAATCATAAAACGCTGTGCAATGAATTGAGATAACTGTTCTCGGCTTGTAAAAAGGAACCTCAAGGGGTCAAAGACAAAGCTTCCTGTAATCGTCCTCACATTGGGATGCCCATACTCGCACTTATACACACACAAGGAAGTACCTCCTCAAGGCAGGTAGGCTTTCTTTAGAAGTGTAAATGAGCGGGGGAGATGTGTGTGGAGGTGACAGGAGGAGGTGCCTGCAGTCAGATCAGATGGTCTTACCGTCAGTAGAAAGGGCTCTACTCACCATTACCTTCCTCCTCATGGACAAGTGTTCCCTCGGCAACATTGAACACGTGGTTCTGTAATTATAGTGCAGCATATTCATATAAACAGTGTTTGTTTTGCTTCTCTTTATTGCTGATTTGCAAAGACGTGTTCTCAGGAAACAGTCAGGTGGCACACAGGAAGTGATGTGATTGACATCTCCAATGGCAGGAACAGTTGTGAACTACACCGGGGGAGGATCCCACATGAGTACAGCTGGGTGACGAATTAAAGTGAAAGGAGTACCTTACCCACAAAATGATCATTTGTATATCAGTTACTCACCCCGTGTTACCTTGAATTATGTTTTTTTCGCGCATGACTCCACAACAAACGAAGAACCAAACAACTAATCAATGTTAGAAATAGGAGTGATGATAATACTGTTCATGCTTTGTAATCATTAGATAGGTGCAGCTTTGTCTTCCTGTGTCTACAGTTTGGTTCACC
Organism: Anarhichas minor; assembly: GCF_050575085.1. Lineage (NCBI taxonomy): Eukaryota > Metazoa > Chordata > Actinopteri > Perciformes > Anarhichadidae > Anarhichas > Anarhichas minor. The sequence goes on along the minus strand of NW_027466469.1, from coordinate 4,834,565 downwards.
CTCCCGGTTCCTCAGTCTGTCTGCCCTGCCTTGTCCTGCCCGGTTCTCACCCTCGCCTTCTCGTCTTTGGATTTCCCTGCTGTTCCCTGACAAGTTCCCTTTGTGTCCACCTTGCATTAAACTCTTTTTGTTTTCACTCTGTATTCCCTGGTCATGTCTGCTCTTGGGTCCGCCCCCACACCCCGTGACACGGACAGCCGAATGGTGCGTCACTTTAAATGTGGCCGCTGCAAGGAATTGTGGGGTGGCATTATCTTTTGTCTTAAAGGAAGGTCCAGTGTATCCTATGCTAAAGGAGCTAAGAAAGGAAGCATTGAAGCACCTTTCTTAGCATTTAGAGAATTTAAACCGCTCATGGCCGCCACTTGGATACTTCCGGGTCATTTCACTCAGTGAGCTGTGGAGGCAGGCAGCGGCTCACCAGGCCGACGAGGTGATGAACAGGTGGGTGGAGACGCACTGAGGCAGGACAGGTGAGGCATGACTGCGTCTGAAAACAAACAAACAAACAGCACAGACGCATGGCGATGATGTAGCAGGGTACGGTGCAGATGCTGCCATAACCTGAAGCAAAAGTTGGATATTTTGGGTAACGTGCCGTATTCACTCTCTGGCATGGGAGTCAGTAGATGAGTGAGATTGATACCGCATCATAAATATGAAGTGTAAAGACGTCAATTCGCCGTATTGTGGGGGTTATTTGCAGTAATATTTCTTGGCGCTTCGAGCGGTTGCCAGGCACAGAGTCGGTGCTCCTGGAAGTTACTGTGCCTGGTCAACAATTTTTACTTATATTGAACAAATGATATAAGCTACATGCCAATTATTGAGCTTTACAGTTGCTTGTGGGCACATTGTTTGCATTTACGAAGGATCCAGGCTCGCTGTTTCTCCCTGCTTCCAGTCTTTATGCTAAGCTAGGCTAACCACAGCCTGACACCAGCTCTATACAAATAAAAGAAAGCTGAAGCCGTTATATCTATCTATGCTTTTTGTAAAATAAGTGAATTGTTTGTTTTCTTTTTTTTATTTGTGAACAAATATAATTAATGAAACATTTAAGTTTTCTGAATCTACTCTTTTGATTTACAGAATATGATTTTACAGGGCAAATATTTCCACAAGAATTACATTTTCAGACGAAGGCTTTGATATGTGTAAATAATAAAATAATTATTTAGCTATTGGGCATTTTTTCCCACTTAAAGCACTGATAACAGCTTCAGTTCTTGTTGGCTGTCTGACAATAAAGTAAAGAACCTCATACAGCCCCCACTTTCAGCTCCTTCCTATCTCCAGACCAGGGTCAAGCCCTACACCCCCGCCCGACCACTTCGCTCTGCTGCCTCGGGCTCAGAGGTCCCTGCGGCCGATCGACCCGGTCACGGCTGTTTTCTGTCCTGGCCCCACAATGGTGGAATGAACTCCCCACTGACGTCAGGACAGCGGAGTGGCTGCGCATCTTTTGGCGCAGGCTGAAAACTCACCTCTTCAAGAAGTACTACCCTGAGCCTTCCACTTAGCACTTATTAGCATTTATTGTATTAATTTGTTTCTGCACTGTACTTTTGCTCTGGTCTTTGCTCTTAGATGCACTTATGACTTCTGGTGACTAGTAGTTCTCTTGAATACCGATGTTGAATACACTTATTGTAAGTCACTTTGGATAAAAGCGTCTGCTAAATGACTAATGTAATGTAATGTCTTCCGTCATTTTACTTCTTTTTTTTCTGATTTAAGACACAACAAGCCGCGTGTCACACAGGCCCCTCGCTAGCACACATATAGGAGGACAGAAAGACAAATACACACACACACGGTGTCTGACAGGGTCTCGGTGGAGCAGTCCCTGTCAGTCCGTCAACTCTCGGGGTTTCAAAACAAGTCAAGACGAGCTCTCCCGGAGACAACATACAAGACAACTCATCACTTTTGGCTACCCGTCTTTTGGGATGTTAGTGTTGTGTTGAAATGTCATGTTCCCCCCCCCCCCCCCCCCCCCAAAAAAAACAACAACAACAAAGGACTTCGGGTCAACATGTAGTTTCAGGGCTGATTCTTGTTTTCATGGAAATTGATTGTGTGGAAATGGTGTGTATTGTGAGTGGACACTTGAGGCTTAGAGGCAGCCTGCTAATTAGAACTAAAGCGTATTAGCACAACAACAACACTGACCCCTCAAAGCCCCCTCTCTCTCTCTCACACACACGCTTTCTGGCTTTTCTCAGAAACACGTCGACACATACACAAACATACAGTTTCTGAAGTACACACGTGACAACGCTTTTGCAATTGACCTTGTTATTGATGTTGTTCTTGGTTAAGACCCTCTCACGGTCCCTGCTGCTCGAGGCTTGTCTATAGAAAAAAAACCTAAAGAAACTGATTTTTACTCTAAACTACTGACACTATGTTTTTCTATTTCAATAGTAAATAGACACCATCCGCTTCCACTCAATCACTGTGTATTGATGGTATGATATATTGGGTTAATGATGATCTAAAAGGTGGATATCAGAATCACCACCAGTCAATACCTGGACCATAAAGCTGGTGGTCAAAATGTTTTGAATTCTGTATTGTTTGCATCCATGTTTGCTTGCTAGCTGTCTTCTTCTCCACTTCCTTTGTTGGCACATTACTTGGGTTCTTTGCACGTTATTGCCACCAACTGTTGATTAAAACCAAGCAGCAGGAATGTATAGATCGGCGGTTCAATCGGCTCTCAAAGGCAGTACCATCGGTGTATGAATGGGGTGTGAATGTGAGTTAGTCGAGTCCTGATGGGCAGGTGGCACCTTGCATGGTAGCCCCTGCCATCTATTTTTAAATGTTTGTGAATGGGTGAATAACATGTAGTGTTCCGGTGCTTTGAATGGTTGGAAGACTAGATAGGCGCTATACAGAAGCAAGTCCATTACCTATTTAGTATCTGAAGGGGAAAACAAATAGAGAAAATGACCTTGTACCAAAAGTGAGTTGAGTCAAGCTGAACCATGCAGTTGAAACAAGGCCAGGGGTGGACTGGACATCAGGAAGTTTGGGAATACTCCCGAAACGGCTGATCCACTCCAGGGTCAACCGGAGGCTGGTAGTAGAGGTTTCCTCGACCGTGGCAGAGCTCTCAGACCGGACCAACCTGTTATCACTCCAGTAAAATTAGCCTAAAAGTTAAAACGCCTATCCAAGGCATACCCAAAGTAAATTGAAAGCTGTTCTTGAACCATTTGGAGCACATGCATGGTTTTAGTCTCTTTTGAAAGGTAACTACAGTTAACTACAGTTTTTTCCCCAACAGTCAATCACTGTAAGTGCTACTGGCATTGAGTAATAGAAGTTTGAACACACAAGTAGAAGGTTTCTATTTCCGCCTGAATATTTTTTTGCAAACAGATGTCTGCAGATGAGTATAGCTGCTACTAGGTACCTTTTACTACCAAAACCTCCAGTAAAGAGCAGCACACTTTTGTACAGGAAGCATCAAACAGGGCGACTTTAACAAACGTTCAGCAGCAGCCAAGACTCTTAACTCTTGGACTCTGTTGCTGTAGAAAAAAAAAAACATCAGCGAGGCAGCAATCAGTAGCATATGCAGGTAAATTAGACCGAATAATCAACGCTCATTACTCAAAGGATAACATACCAATCAGACTGTGAGTCGTCTGTAGTCTCGTCTGAGAGTTCTGATTTCACCGCAGATAACTTTGAGTAAGCGTATTTTAGCTGTGCATCAAGGTTGGCTCTATGGGCAGGTCTGACAGTTTACGGTTGGGATTCTGTTCGGTCCTGGCAGAGTTCAAAGGAAGAATCACAGATTAGCTAGAAAGGTTTTAGCTGAAACGGAGGTTCATTAAATCCAGTGGACCCGAATGCTCTTCGAGATGTCGCTGGGGGTTACGTGGTCAGGTTGAAGTAGTTGCCCGTAAAAAGATTTGCTCAGAAGGAAGCAGACTTTTGAAGAAACGTTTTAAGTCCTTCAGTGGACATCATGATCAGCAATAACGTTACTAAGAGCTGGTGAAAGGCCTTCTGAACAGACAGCTCAGCGTCTCTATGGTCTCTGAAGTCTGCTGGGAGAGCAGTTTGGGTTACTGTGTGCCTTTCATTGAGATCTCTTTTAATACACATACAACAAACACACCGTCGCATTAACGTAGATTCATGGTGCCCCGGACACCTAGCACAGTCCCATGAAATATCAATGCGAGGGAAGATTAGACGGATTGGGTCAACAGTTTTTTAAAACATTTTTTATTTCACTCATATTCACGTTGTAAAGAGTGCCTCTGTTAATGTGGGAATCCCTTGAAAAATATATAAAATTATTTGCAAACATTAACTCATGATTAGTTTTTAATGACGTCAACCATTGCAATTTCTGGTGAATTTGGAAGCAAGTCTGGTACACACTCGAATACAGTACACAGAGAGGTGAGTACAGTATACACAGAAGAGTGTGTTACAGCAAAATAAATTCAAGTAACTGACCTATATATATATATATTAGTGCTGGGCAACGATTACAATTTTTAATCTTTGCCATAACAATGCGATTAATCGCAATTAATCGCATTGTTATGGCAAAGTTCAATAATGAATTCAAAAGTAGTGTATTGCGCACTTTTATTTTAAAAGTACTGCTATATGAACAAAAGGTCAATAACATTTGGTTTGTAAACACTTTCAACAAATCAGATGCTTTTTAACAGCAGTATTCCCTTTACACAGTAGCAGTTCTATCTCTTCACTATCTGTGCTCAGTGTGTGACTGTATGTGAAACGTTCCACCGCTGTGCAACAGGAATAAAATGTTTCAGCACGTTTCAGCAAAAATGTCTGTCTTCATGACAGTCAGAGCATGTGAATGCAGCTCTACTGTTCATCAATATAATGCTGTAACTCCGAGGTAATGATGGTTACCCAGCGATCAAAGAATAAAGACACTTTACGCACAATTTAGGTGCATTTTCCCTTTAACTCACGAGATGCAGCATGTTTTATACTTAATGTGAATATAATTCATACTTTCTTGGCATATTATTCTGAAAACCGGATGTTCGTCTGAAGAAACCGGATGTTGTCTCATGTTAATCTTTCCGCTAACTTTCAAAGTCCTTCGGTCGCTCCCGATCTATGCCCTTTGAATGTGTTTACCGTGAATTTCAGCATATAGGTGCACTAAAATGTAAGTGTCTGCTGAGTTGACCACGGAGATCTGAGTGTCTGCTGACTTTACCGCAGCGATGTCCAGTAGTCTCCATTCCTCCACTGCTGCCAGTGAGAAACGGACTTTCAAAATAAAAGAAAATAAAAAAATGCGTTAACACGCTATAAAATAATTGTCGGCGTTAATTAATGAATGCGTTAACGCGATAATAACGCGTTAACTTGCCCAGCACTAATATATATATATAAATAATGATATATATATTGCCTGACTATCAATTTTTTAAATGTGTTTTGTATTAAATCTAAAGGGCAGGCTGGTTGGACTGAGTGGAACCTTGGAGTGAGACCATGAAAGCTACCAAAAACAAAAAAACTTGTAGCGCTCCTCAATATAAAGGGACGATGAGGTGGTTTGGCACCGGAAAACTCCGGATCTTCAATAAGCAGGAGTAGTGCAAATTCCTTAACAAAACAAATTCTGAAAAGGGCAAAAACGAAACCTGGAAATTTTAATAAAACTAAATGCAACTGAAGCAAATGAACACAAAACGAAGAAATCTGCAGCATCACAGCCAACACCTCAATCATTACATACCAATGAACTTACCAAATATAACAGAATGTCATTCACTGCAGAACCTTCCTGCATCTTAACAGAGCCCAGCTCCTGTCTAAGAAGTGAGGAGGCAAACTGTTTGCACTTTCCTTGATTGAGCTACTGAGCAGCTGATCCACCCCAACATCCAGAGAGAACAACAAATCATATGAACCCACAAAACAAACAAACCAAACCAGCTTGTGTCATTCAAATAAACATAGACATTTGACTGAAATGAATAATGAAGCAGACACTTCACTGCATCAGCAGACTGCTCCCATACTGGGGAAGCCCGATCTGTTGGAATAACAGCATTGGTGGCTGGTGACTCAACAAATTGGGGAGGGCAGGAGGAAAACCAATCCACGGCTTGATGTTATTTTTACACTACTTGGCTACTGATCTCTATGGTCTTATGTTTAACAAAAAATTATGCAGTACATTTTCTCATAACAGCTGAGGCAGCGAGGCCGGAGGCTTCGCCAGCGGAGCGGAGCGCAGCTCTCTATATGCTCCCCAGTGGCGTCCTGTTGCTTCCGCGCCCCCCAGTCCAAAACTATTCCCGCCGCTAACTTAACAGTCCTTCAGGGCTGCTACAACAAGCTAACTGTTACGTTGACCAACACAAGTAGCAAGCTACTGCTCAATTAGTCACTTGGGTGTTTAATCTTTCTAATCACATAGTTTCACAGTCTTATACTTCAACAGTTTTACGTCAAAATGCGACTTACTTAACTTGCAAATTTTTTTTTTTTAATTTACAAACGTGTAATTCATAGCATAGTTAAAAGGGGATCAAAAAGTTATTTGTTTCTCGCCATTGACTAACGTACTTATTTATTCCAAAATGAGGTCCCCAGGTGGTCCCCCGTAAGGGGCCGGACTTTGCCCCACCATGGACAAGACTACTCTTGATAGACACGTGTGGCTAGCGGGTCTTTTCAGCTGTCTGTGTTAAGGGGGAGTCTGTGTTGATTAGGTGCAGCGTTGGTTTGCAACATGGCTCTGAAGAGATTGGTGTTACTAAATGATATACAGCTCACAGAGTCTCACAGTAGCTGCATTCAAACAGTTTGCAGTTTGTCTCAAGGAATTGTAGCTGTTGACTTTGTCCCCAATATCACATATTGTACATGTTAACATTTTGTATAACTCCTTATAAAATTCTGCCATGTGCTACCCAATATAACTATTTTTGCCCTCAGTGGCTGTATATTTTAGCCTCTTTTTGCAGCCGGTTAAACTCAACACGTCTCTGTGGGGCTACCTGTTGAGTGCAGCACCTCTGACCCCAGGCTGTGTAAGCTGTAGCACCCTGATGAGAGTTCACTGACCTCCGTGTTGAAGGGTGGGCGGGAGCAGAGATTTGGGGGATGACAAGCAAAACGAATGAGGAGATGTAAAAGAAAAAAAGGTCTTTGCAGGAGATTTAAATAGTTTCAGATTCTCTGTATTTCTCTCTTGCTGTAGCCAGAGAGGGGAGAGGAGGGGGGTTGGAAATAACACTCAGGACACTGGAGTGGACAGTGGGGTAGCAGAGTCTGACCAAACAAGCCATTCAGATGATAGGAAGATTAGATGAGATGAGAGTCTTGGCCGATGATCCTGGTTGACTTTGAGATAGCAAACATCTTCATGTGGGGATGTAGCAGAGAGAGGATCCATGTCAACTTGGTTACCCAGTTTTGGGAAATATGGTATGACTCCGTTAGCCGTGCATGAAACAAATATCGTTATTCCAATCCAGCGACCAGAACATTTTTTGGCATTGCACTTTTCTGCAAACCACGGGATTCGTTAAATCTTGGCATTTCTGAACCAAAAGTACTTGTCAGATCAGCCCTGTATCACGTTTGCAGAAACACAATGCCACAAGGTTAACGTTGTGAAACAACTGGTAAGGTTTAGGCAACAAAACTACTTGGCTAAGGTCAGAAAAATGTCATGGTTTGTGTTCAAATACAAGCTTATAACAGAGCATTACAACAGAACGTAATGCAAGAAGGTAATGTTAAACGTAACACAACAACGTAATGCAACAACGTAACATAAGAGAGGGACATGGACAACACAAACGGATAAAAGTCAGGTAGAAAACAATCACACAGCAACTAAATGGGAGATTAAATATCTCTTGCTTGTTTGTCTTTTTAACGGAAATGCTGTTTTAACTCAACCATTAGAATTAGTACAACAATCAAGCCTAACCCTTCTTGCAGACATTTCACATTAAAAGCTCATCAGAGAATGGATGGATTTTGGACATTGAGCCATGGGAAGGCTTTTAATGTGATGCATCTGAGCAAGGAGTGTTTTAAATATTAAGAATTCGGCAAAAATGCATGTGTCTGGGAAGTATTGAGCATAGGTCAAATGAGATTTGGATTTTACAGCATGAGTTCTGAGAGGTTTTGATTTGAACTGGCCGTTTTTATATAGTTTTGCTGTTAAACTTTGTGGGGGAAGTATCTCTTAAAGGTTAGGAGACCTTTGTTATCACGGTTAATAGCCACATGGGGAAGATCGGGGAATGATTGCAGTCATGATGAGAAGCTCTGGAACTACTGATTTTGTCGACGGACATTTTTTGTCTAAAGACAGTCTGGAGACATCTGTGCAGAAGAGTTACATTTACATTGACAACAAGAAACATTTATTATTTTTGTAGGTTTTGTACCTTCATTAAATACATGTGAAAGAAAAATGATAAATGATAGTTAGTCTCTAATCTTTTACGCGAAGAACTAACTTGTCACTAATCATAACCATTCGTGCGTAACAATGACTTACGGGCCAAACACGCATCTCTCACCCTCTTGTTTTGTGTAACGTAGTGATGTAACGGTTCATGGTATCCGTGATACGTACGGACCATAGACTATATCAATTATGTACGTAGTCTCTGTGACGTCACCATGGGTTTCTGAGGAGTTTGTGAAGTGGAGTTATTACACACTTTAACCATCAAAGTGTGAATTAAAGTTTTACCGTGAAAACATGCAATCAGGAGCTCGTCACCAATCCCTGATAACACTACATTGTGAACAAAGGCATTGTGTGGAAATCGGCAAGAGGAAAGCAAATAATGTCGGCAGCATCGGAGCTAACTGCTAACGTACAGAGGTTCCATTAACTTACATTATGATGCGTGCATTCATTTGGTAAAAACAGGTATTGGGCGAAAGTGATTTACAACGGCATCATTGTGTGTTCAAATGTATTCTTGTAAGATGTAGTTTTTGGTGAGAGACTTAAATAAATACAGTTGTTTGAAGGATATGTTTTCACAGTAATACAAAATAGTTATTACATGTTTTGGCATTGTTTTCTCTATTTTGTTTTGCTTTCTGTAGGCAGTTTATTATTAAGAATACAATATTTTAATCATTTGAATTGTGTGTTTTTATGCCAATAACCATTATAGATGACAATAACAAAACACATTTTTGATGGTTTCCACTGAATTCGGGGGCGATGGAGTTTATTTTTCTGGACGTTGGTGAATTGGAGCATTGTATACAAGCTGCTATAACAAAACAACATCAGCCGATATGGCTCATTGACAATTGGCAATCGCTGGCAAAAAAAGGTAATCGGGGCATCTGTAAAAGTTGTATATATTTTCTGCTGATCTATATCTCCCGGTACTCCTAATGGCCGGTGGGGCAGTTGAGGTAAATAAAGGGGCCCTGACACTACACGAGCATGTACCGTACTTTTAAATGTCACCAAACCATTAGTAAATAAGTTGAAGGACGAAAGGGAGACATGCTTGATGATTTCAGTTATCAGGTAAAATGACACCTCTCAGTGTCCTTCTGCGTAGTTAGTTTATAGTTGAAATTAATTCATCTGCTTTGAAGTGGCTCCGTCACACTGAGGGTGAAATGAATGGAGCCGAACTGATCAAAGAATTAAAGTCGGAGACCATGCTCCGAGCAGCTTTGTCGCTAGCGCGCTATATTTAGCCAACACGCACCGACGAGGCCCACAACACCAGGCATGCACTGACCCCCACCATCTGCTCGCTCACAAGCACACACACACACACACACACACACACACACAAACACACCTTTAGGTTTTAATGCCAACTGCTGCCCACAGACCCCCCAGGTAAACACACACACATATGCAGGGGACTCCCCACATTGTCGCCGTGGCGATAGAGTCGTTAGTAAATTTCCTCATTATGGCGGATGCATATACTGTACGCATACACACACAAGGTTTCTCAAAGACTCGCTGTGAGAGCAGGGAGCTATGGGGAGCCATTTTAATGAGCTTGCCTCAGTGTGTGTGTGTGTGTGTGTATGTGTGTGTGGAGGTTGTGTGTGTGTGGAGGCCAGTGTTTATAATAACACATCTATCACGCATTTCTCTCCCTCACGCTGCTTCGATTACGGTAAAAGGACAAAATGACCCGACAATATTAGCATCGCTCCTCTTTGTGTTCTCATTTATAGTCACGCCCCCAATCTTCGGAGTAATATCATCCACGTTTTTTACGTCGGATGTGGACATTCTTTGCCACCTACTGATGCAGGAACAAGAGAGAAAGACTTTACAGCGCTGCCTAAAACTGAGATGTGACACGGATGCACCCCTGCGTAGGAAATCAATTACCAGAGGTGCGAAAAGGTGACCGAGACAGCAGATTCTTCTGGGGATGGACATTTGATTGTGGTTCCAGATAATACAATAAGAGAATCAGGTTTGGGTGCAACAACAGAACATTTTGTACCTGTATTTTATAACAAGTAGCTCCAGGCCTAATGAAAAATCACTCCAACAGCAAAAAAACGTTTTTTTTCCAATATCCTTCATGCTTTGCTATTAATGGGAAGAATATAGATTTAATTCCTCTGCTTTTGAACCCTCTTTTGTCAGCCTGTTCTCTTACAAAGCATCCTTCTTTTTCTTCTGCAAAAAATCCCATCTGGTCGTGTGTTTACATCAGAGACATTGACATAAATCAGTGATTATTTATGTTGCGTGTAAGAGTTCAGGGAACGTTCTCTCGTGGAAGATTGTGTGTGTGTGGGGGGGGGGGGGGGGGGGTGAAGATGATGGGCGCGCAGCCTATTAGACAGGCAGACTGACAGTGCAGCCTAGTGGCAAAGCAGCAGAGCCTCACGCGATGCGGATCGGGGACAAAACAGCTGCAGGGAGCAGCCACGTCTGGCCGAATATGATGCGTAACCCTCCGCACATTTGTGTGTGTCTCTCCAGCCTTCTCGGGGACACTGCACGTAGGCACAAGGCTCCCCTATATATGCTGTGGAGGAAGCATTCTGAACTCACACAGAAACCACTGTGTCTCCGGGCCTAAGAGAGGGGGAGGGGGTGGAGGACCGGGGGGGGGGGGGGTTTGGCAGGGTAGCGCTGCCTCAATTTGGCCTTGACACTCGTATCAACTAACCCTCCATGTCCCTCACTAAGGGGGGGGGGGGGGGGGGGGCAGCTGCATGTATGCTCACACTCAATATTCAGGGACATTCCTCACTTATAGTCTTAGATATTTTCGTTGGATTTTGTGTGTGAGGAAAATCAAGCGCTCCCCTCAGTGATGCTTCAGCGGTGGTGGCGGAGGCCGTTTGTCGTGATGGCAGCTGAGCGGCAACAGTGTTGTGCTGCCACGTTCTGGGGTTTACGGGCGTACAGTGCAGTTTGGAAACTCGGCACGGCAGCAGTGCTGGCAGACCTCTGAGCAGCGCTGTGACACACACACACACACACACACACACTTCCTGCACACATCAGACCCACAGCTACAACTAGAAAGAGCGTCTGGCCACGGTACACGGCGCTGGTCTCGGTAAACACAATATAAACTTACAATAACACCAATACTTTTGTATCCACAAGCCTTTTAAATTATGAAATGCCTTAAACAACTCTAAATGGTGTTTTAAAACCAACAAAAGTACAAGTAGCATTATTATTATATTATTATTATTATTATTATTTGCTAGTAGTATTAACACTTACTACAATATTAATAGTAGTATTAGTATTTTTTATTATAATTGATAAAACATAATAATCATTATGTTTTATCAATTGCATTAATTAACAGTAAACTTCACTATTATTATATGTTGTAGTATTCTTATTAGTACTGATAAAACACATCTTCATAATTACTATTGTCATTATTATTATTTTCTAGTAGTATTAATAGTGAATTAAGCACATTATTATTTTTTCCATTATTAATATTTTATTATAGTTGATAAAACATCTGTATCATTATTGCCAGTATTATTTTCATTATTATTATTACTAGTTGTTTTTATTGTATTAATAGTTGTCGTAGTGACAGCACAAATATTTGCAATTAACCCTAATGTCTAGATTATGTGTAGTAGTGTTATTACCATTAATACATATATATTATTATTATTAGTAGTAGCAGTACTAGTAGTAGCATCTATATTTTTGTCATTGTAGTAGTTGCATCAGTAGTAATAGTATTTGTGATAGCAGTTACACAAAGTTCAAATAACATTATACACATTTCATAATTACATTTTGTTGGTAATTATAATGGTATCGTTAGCATGAGTCAAATTAGTAATAATGTCTTATTATTTTTAGTAATAGCAGGTAGGGGTAGCAGTAGAAATTGTAGTAGCAGTGCCAACTAAATACAAATAACACTATTATGTCATAGTAGTAGTATTATTAACTAAGTAGTCATTATTGTTATGAATCATATTGGTAAATTATAGTAGCAGTGGTTGTGAGATGTAAAATTACTCACTAATATACAGACAATACACCCTATTAGTATGTGTAAAATTATTGTGGCGACTGGTAATTTGGGGCAATTAGGGCAAAGCCTGCCACCTGCTTGCAGCTGAAAAAAAGTGTTTTTTAGTGATTATTAAGTAATTTAGAAAGGAATATTACGATAATTTATTATTTGGATTAATGTATGACATAAACATTCTTGGTTGCTACCTTCATTTTCATTATTCTACAATTTAAGGTCAGTAGCAAGATAGAATCCTTTATAAACTGTGTTATAATTGTGCATGGCTCGAGATGGCGCCATGTGGGGATAGCCCCACGCTCTTCTCAAGTGTAGGAAAAACAACAATACACATGCACAAAGCTTTTGGCAAAAAAATCGATGGCACAAATTTGATGCCAAGTGGGGCAGATCGTCTGTTGCCCCGCACCGCTGCAAATTGTCATTTGCTTATTATTAGCAGAAGTTGGTATTGCTTTTAACAAATACAGAAATTGGGGACACCTCAGTGCCCACTAGCCGCCAGATATTGCTTTAAACCAAAGCACTGGTAGAAATAATCAGATTTAAGGTTGAGTGGAGTGGAAAAAAATGGCGAGCTGCTAGCTTGTCAGAGAAGACGTTGTCTTGCTTCCGGCGTGTGTTATAGGTAGGGGATGGTCAAGACCAGGCTGTCAGCAATTTAAGCGTCTTTTTGAAAAGGGTTAACAAACATGACAGCAGCAGGACAACGGGGTAAAATTGGGTTTGCTCTGCAGAGCAGAGATAGCTAATTTTGCCAAATTGTACAATTGCGCAATTTTCTGGTTTTGTATATGTCCAAATTATTAGTTGCCAAACCATGTTGTTTTGCCTAAAACCACCATTGATAATTATTATACTAATAGTTGTAGTAAAATAAGTAGTTGTAGCATAGAATTAGCAATAGTTGTAGTAGTAAAACAAACTGCCAGGAGAAGTTTTAGTATTACTATGAAGAGTAGTAGCATAGTAGTGGTGAAACGGTATATTTTGTTGTGCTTCAGAGTTTATTGTTGACATTAGAAACGGAAACTGACAAAAACAGTCTCACCTCCATCTCTTCCATTCAGAAGTTGTCCTGGAGCTTTCGATAAAATATCCCATGATTTCCATGAAGAGATCAGATCCAGAACAGCTACCACATGGACCTCGAGGTGAGACTGTTTAGTCAACCGTTTACAGTATCAGTTTTAAAAAGTAAAAAATCTTCTATCAGCTTTTTAAACTACCAGTAATGATTTTATTTCAACGCTGCTCAGGTCACTTTGCAGCAGTGTGTGAAGGAAGATGTGTGTGTGTGTGTGTGTTTCTGGGCATTACTAATGTTGTGGGGACCTCTGTTTACGCCGTCACATTGTGGGGACTCGCGTCACATTGTGAGGACTCGCCTTCCTTTTTGGGACAAAATGCACATCTCCACAACGTAAATCATTACATTTTAGGGTGAAGGCTTGCTTTAACGTAATGTTAGGTTTAGGTTATGCTAAGTCTCCAGATAATTAATGTAAGTCAATGCAATGTCCTCTAAAGTGATGGAAACACGACTGTGTGTGTGTGTGTGTGTGTATGTGTGTGTGTGTTGCAGCATAACCAGAGAGAAAAACCAAATTGATCCGGACAGGTGCTGTGATCTGGCACATTTGCAGAGTTCCCGGCTATCACACGAATCAATAAATGATCATAGTCCTTGAATAACACACACACAAACACACACACAGCACCATGTGAGGACACACTCCTCTGCACCTGGACATACTGTAGATAATAGCTTTATGAATACAATACAGGAGATCGATAAGCGATCATTGTTCTTGAGCCTCGCCGACATGCTGCGGTTCATCCCATCACTCAGATATTTGCCACTGGGTAGGTGAGAGTGTGTGTGTGTGTAGGGTAGGGGGGGAGCAAGCCGATGATGACAAAGTGGAGTAAAGAGACAGAGAGAGAGGGAGGGTGAGGCTCATGACCCAGAGAGACAAACAGAGAGTGAGAGTTGGCCAGGCAGGTAGGATGGGAGGGTGTGGCAATGGAGAGAGCACTTAGTGTGCAGCGCTGGCTGATCCCGCGCTCTGATTGGCTGGTGAGACTTTGACAGACGTGCTTGGTCCCTCCCCCTCCACCGGCTGCCTGCCGAAAGTGTATGTATGTATGTGAGTGTGTGTGTGTGTGTGTGTGTGTGCGAGGGAGCCCGGCAGACTGAAGCGAGCCACAGAGGCAGGCTCTAACTCCAACCCAATGAGCTCGCAGCCCTCACACTCACTCTCACACACACACGCTCGCCTCCCCACCGGCTCTCGCTCCAAACCCTGGGACACGGTAGGAGACGGAGGAGAGGAAGAGAGAGAGAGAGAGAGAGGGAGCAGGGAGTAAGAGAGGAGAGAGGTGGGGAGAGAGGCAGAGGGAGACTGGCGGGGTGCGAGGGAGAACACCATGGCTTCAGATCCGGGGCTGGCCGCGATGCTGCTATGGACTATATCACTACAGGCTCTGGGCACCGCAGGAACTAACAGCAACGAAGGTAAGTGTGTGTGTGTGTTAAAAAATACATCATCTCTGACTTTGACAGCCGAGGGGATTAACTTCATACATGTGGAGCTCCTGGAAAACACTGACGCATGGCACAAACAGACGCACTTAGATGGTGCGTTCGCATGTCACAATCCGGCGGGGGGGCACGACATCAAAGTTTGCCTCGCACGGCAACTCAAGGAAATCTGGGTGAGGTCTGTGTGTGAACTCGTTTTGACATCGCTCATATTTGCCCGGGGGTTGCGTGTCGGGCCGCAGCAAACGGCGCATGTGTCTGCTGAGAGGTTAGGCGGTGACGCCAAAAGTGTGCACGTCTACGCCTTTTTATCGTCCCCGATCCGAGGCGAATGTCTTCTTTAGAGCTTCGGAAATGGTGTGTGTGTGTGTGTGGTTTTGCGTGCGCGTGTTGGTGCTCTTGTCGCACACGGCACAATTTGCTCCCTTAAGCCCCGGCCTGGGTTTGTTTACTTCCATCCTCCTGCCCTTTATCTTTCCACCACGAGACGGGAGACTGTTGTTGTCACTTGTTCAACTAATGCCACACACACACACCACAAAGTCCCCCGGCGCCTTTCTTTCTTTATATGTGTGTGTGTGTGTGTGTGAGACAGGGTCCTTGACATAGGTCTGGTCTCAGGAGGTTGAGTGACGGCAGCGATTCGACTGTTAGGGCCTTCTTCGTCCCCCGACGGCAACATTCAGCTTGCCCCTGCAGGGGGGATGGGGGAGAAAAAAAAGCAAAAGAAGAAGAGGAGGAAGAGAAATGAAAAGAAAGAGAGATCTGTTGGGATCACCTCAGCAGTGGAGAGGTGAGGGCAGCGCTTATCCTGTGTTTAAGCTGAGCAAAGTTGCGACGGGAGGGTCGGGCCGCCTCGGGTCAGACGGAGCAGGAGGGGCGACGGACAGCCTGTCGGGTCCAGTCGCCTCAGCCACATCACCACCCTGTGTTATTTGCACATCGTTACCTTCTCCCCGCCGCTGCTCCTGTTTGCGAATGCGCTCACCGACTTCCACGTCAAGCGTCCCAATCTTCCCCTCCCTCGTTCACATTCATTCGACCTCTCCTGTGATGATCGTCGCCTATTTTGCCGATTAACGGTTTCAGTGTTATTGGAGAAATAACGCGCAGTGTCACCTGCTCGCCGCTTACCGAGTTTAAAACATTTGCTTTATTTGATCCGGTTTGAATATGGAGCGCACCTGACCGTCTGTTTCCAGATGTGTAAAAAAAAGAGTTCCTTGTTGTGTGTTCTACCGTCCCGTCATTCGTCTGCAGTGTCTGAGCGTGTTCCCAACGTGTTAAACCGCAGGAGGCATCGCCGTGTCACAAACTGCTACTAAAATCGAAACCACCACAACAAAATCTTTGCTTTCAGTTTCATCCTATTATTTGTTAGAATTGATAAAGATTTTGTCAGTATATCATTTATAGGTATACAAGTCTTATATACAGTATGCGTTTAATCCAGATTGTGAGACATATTTCGAAAACGAAATGATCCACTGAAGCTGCTATTTTCTTTTGCTGTTTTTTTTTTTCACACTGATTTTTCTTATTGTTGTGTGGCATTTCTACCTTCAAGACAGTATAGAGAGAGACCGACAGGAGAGGGATGTGACATGCAGCAAGGTTGTTTGGCTGGAATCAAAACCGGGGGACGTCACATCATCATGCTCCTGCAGTTCCATTTTGGGCCAAAACCCTTTCCTAAAAATGACTGCGGGTTGGAGAACCCCCTTAAAACAGCAATTAGGCATGTGACACTAAAACCGAATCCCGCTGAAATGATTCATGCTTTCCTGCTAATAACAACATGAACCTTTACAGACCAACAAATTATGATGTCTTTTGAATTGCCTGACTGGAGTCATGATTTGTTATGATTTGTTATTCGCTGTCGTGAGATAAAAACTGAGCAGTTTAAAATTGATATAGTTGGTCCCATTAAGAAATTTGACATTTTAATAAATGGGAATGAATCAATTGATTTCTATTGACACTAGTTCATCCTAGAAACTCTCACTCACTACGGGAGTTGTGAATATAACAAAATTAGATTTTGCTCTCATCACTCGCACTAATTTCTCTAAATTAAAACGAGTACATTTTTTGTATATATCCTGCAAAAACTGCTTTCAATCTATTTTGGAAGTGATTAGGGGTGATAATTGTTATAAGCCCAAACAAATAGTCCATCTCTGACAACTAATGCATTCTTTAAAAAGATGATTGTGGCAAAAATGTCATTTTGCCTCATCGCTTTGGTTTCGGCTGCGACTCAAGGGCAATAACGAATATTACACGTTCGTGGAGGAGACAACCTTTGTAACGAGCTTGAAATTAAATAGGTGGAGGAACAGGCAACTGCTCACACAACCATGAAGAGCTCCACTTGACAACACACACACACACATATAACTCTTAAAGGGCACTCACGAAAGACAGACGCTGTGTGTGTATACGTTTGACGTAGGAGCAGGAACCAAGGCCGGCCATTTTGTTTTTGTTCATGTCTGCAGTCATGTTCCTCTTGTGTGGAAACAAACACACATAAACCAGACGGGTTTCTTAACAGGCTGCACTCAGCCACCACTCACTGACACCATGAGGTTTTGAATTTGTATAATGTATATTTTGAATATATATATATATATATATATGTGTATTCGATCTTGTCCATATCGTCACTCAAGCGTCCGTGACTTATTTGTTAATGGAGTGCAGTGTGTGTGTGTGTGTGTGCATACATATGTGTGTATGAATGGTCAGGTGGAGCGACAGGACAAAAGACAACCTGTAATATTTTGACATTTCGTAATGTGTTTTCCTTCAATAGAACGTGTGAAAACAAATCCATCGTATGCTCTGAGAGACACTGTAATTATTTTTTTTTTAATTCTAAAAAGAGGATAAGCGTCTGGGATCAGTGAGACCAGCAGGGGATGTAGTGGAGGAAGGTTAAAGCTCAGTTTACCAGCAGGTTTCATTTGCAGGGACGGAGTTCAGACCTCTTTAAGCGGATGTACGGCTTTGCTTCCTTATCCGAGCGCACACCGTAGTATCAGAGGTAAATGGTTAAGACGATTTCATTGCAAAACAAGGATTCTTTTATAAAGTTTTAAAAAGCGCTTTCCGATGCATACTGTCACTGTGAAAACCACGTACCTCCAAAACCTGGTTACCTGGTGTAACATTGTATTTTTCAGATGATCCAATGGGTTTCCAAATGTTTTATTTCTTTTTCAGTCTTTCAGGGAACACTTAATCTTTTAGTTTACCTCTATAATAAAATGTAAAAAATACTAAATATAAGATACATGGTTTTCATTGGACGGCGACAAACTGCCGACTTTTAACACACAACATCCGTCTTTCCTTTTCTCTCTGTTGTAAAAAGTGTGTGAGATAATGTTTGTGCCAATTATGGAGTCCGTCAAGTCAAAATACATTTTTTCTTTTAGTAATTTATCAATCACGATTTTTAACAATGAATTGAATAAATAACATAAATAAATACAGATGCTTCGTTAAAAAATATAACCATACAGCTGTAAAATAATTTCATACACTTGTGTTGGTTTATTATGATGAAATGTTATTGCAGGTCATTTTTTTATTTAATTCCAGCTTTTATTTTAAAGTAACTATTTTTTTTCCCAAAGTCTCTTTATGTATACCATAACACCATTTTCCCCACAATGACCATTTTATTTAATTTCATCACAAAGTCTGACAACCTGACACAAAGAGCGCAGATCCGGTTTATGATTGACTCGTTGCTTGTTCAGAACAAAGCAACAGCCAATGAGTGTTGAGATTAAATATATTTATGGTAATGAGCTGACGCAATTTCATGGGTATGTGTACTAATTGTATGTATTTGGCATGTTTCACCATATGTATTATGTCATTTATTTTATTTATTTTACTTTTAGGACTCCACTTTCTAAACTTTGTTTCAGACACTTTTCCTCGCTGACGACCAAAACAACAAACACGACACAAACAGTACGTCCTTAAAGCAGAACTGTGTAGTCCGAGGAAGCTTTGAACTCAACACATCCTCAAAAAAAAAGTCCCTAAAAGTGCAGAAATAATATTGTCAAGGAAACAATTCAGAGGAGAAACATCAAATCTGTCTTATTTTGAGGGACTAAAACGGCCACATTTAAGATGTCGGCACAAAATTCTGAAGGGGGTCCGGGCCAGGGTCAGGGTCAGGTTGTCAGACTTTGTGATAAAACTAAATAAAATTGTCATTGGGGGGGAAATGGTGTTTGGATATACAGAAAGAGACTTTGGGGGGGAAAAAGTCACTTTGAAATACAAGCTGGAATTATATTTGAAAAATGACCTGCAATTAAATGTCATAATGTTTCATCATATTAAACCAACCCGAGTTTTAAATTTAACAAGTTTATTTTCGTCGCGTTTAGTGAAGCGTAACCTGCATCTGTTTAAATCACGCAAACATTCCCCTCACTCGTTATCTGCTGGACGGGGAAAATACAAAATAAAATGAATGGCACAAGTTACTGTTGTATTTCTTGAGTTAGTTTACAGGAGACGGAGTCAGTGGATCGATCTCGTCTCGTTTACAGAGACTCCCGGTAAGATCCAGTGTTGCGTTGCCGGATAGAGGAAATCACATTACTTTCTGATTTGTTCAGTGAGTCTCTCCATCGGCTGGAGGCAACGCCAAGTTGCAGCACACGGAAAAATTAACTCGCTTGACATTGTCATGTGTCAAACTGCCAATCTGATTTTTTTCTTTTTTTGTACTTATCAATCGTTCTTACCCCACTTTAAAGCCCTGGATGTGAGTGTCGGTGTCTTTCCCCGAGCATCCCCTGCAGTCTGCCGGGGCACTGTCCCCGATTCAACTCCTGAACACTTGTTTCGCACCGTCGCTTTCCCCAGCGAGGACAGGGAGCATTCCTTCAGGTTGTTGTTAGCACTGAGGAACATGAAAAGACCCATGCAGAGAGCAGGACTCGCTGCTAATGAGCAGAAACCGTAGGTGGATGATTATTCCCACATACCTCTGCTGCAGGAGGACCGGGGGGGAAGAAACACTGAGGCACAGAACGACGAAGAGCACCAACAAAGAAAATCCCTTTTTTTTGTTTTATTCATTATTTAAAGATTTGAACATGTAATTTATAAGCAACAAAATCACAGGAAAAACAGGAAATTAAGAGGGATGAGTTGAAAAGGAGCCAGGCTGCTGGGAGCTGCAGTTCTGTCCTCTTTGTGCAATAAAAAGGCAAAGACCGAATTTTTGTCTGTGAAAAAAAACAGGGTTTTCATTTTGATCACAGCTACAGCAGATGTTGCTATTTGTATTGATCTCTCCTCAGTTAGTAGAGTGTACCTGCTGCATGTTTAGAAACATCACATGAGAGGAGAAATGCACAAGAACCTGTCGTGATTAATAGCTCGGAGTGGAAACCTTGCTGCAACAGATTACTGAGGAAAAAGGCATTTAAGCTCTTGAGATAAGTGACGAATTTGCTGAAGTGTGAGGTCCTCAGTGTCTTGCTCAAGGACACTTCAGCAGGCTCGCTGACTAGGAAAGATATTTTCCTTCACGGGTCTCATATTTGAGCTCCTAACACCTTTCAGTGACTTGTAGCGCTGCCTCTCTCCACCTCCACCACACAGAGTACAAGTGTTTGTGTATGTATTTGTTGATTTGTTTGTGCCGGTATATGTGAATGTATATGTGAATGTATATGTGAATGTATATGTGGATGTATTTTCTTTTCCTTTTTTTAAAGCCTCCTGTGGACAGGTTTTCTAATTAAATTATCGTTTCACTGTAAACACTAGAAACAGTGCATCTGATCCTGGTGCATAAATGTATGATACAATTTTAATACTACTGGGATGTCCATATCAAATCAGATAAACTAAACTATATCCTAAAGTCTCATGCATCAAAAATAGACCGACGGCCTCATTAGTCAGTGTGTCAGTGTGTTTCCTTCACACACACACACACCTATTTTTTTGTTTTTGTTTCGCTCAATCACTCAGAGCTGTCAGTTCTCTGTCTATAATAGATAGAAGAGCATTAGGAGATGTGGGGGGCTCTAGGACAAGTCAGTAAGGGGGTAGGACGTAGGTGTCGTTTCATCATTGCGGAATCACGCATTAAACAGGACGGTCTGCTAATCAAGAAGTTCTGAGTGTCAAACACTTCATTTCCTGCTTTCTGGTGAATTTCTACACACCACTGCATGGTAGAAATATATTTTTAAAATTTAATATAATGCAGTAAGACTCTCAGGCATTCTGTATCGCTTTCAAACATTTATCCTCGACGTAGATCTTTTCTCATTTAATGATACTTCCGCTGAGTCAGCATGATTCACTCTTCCCTCCTCTGTTCACGTCAATTGATTCATTTGTTTGAATCCGGGTTGTGTTCTCGAGAAGTCTTAATATTTGGAGGAAAAAAAGTAATATGACAAAATAAAGTGATAATCTAATGAAAATAAAGAAAAAAAAATGGCCGCAATTTACTTCTTTGTATCACTTTTAAAGCAATAAAAGCAAATTCACGCCTTGTGGCAGTGATTGTTGAAATTCTATTTTTTTCCTAAACCCACGACCCATTCTCAGTTCCTGCTCGGCTGTAGCAGTTTCCAGCGTCGCCCTGAGGGGGGAGGGCTTTAGACTGTGTGTAAGAAGTGGACGTAGTCATCGTGACATCACCCTTTGGTTTGTGGACTGCCGTTATGAAGCCTCAAGTCGTCTCCATCTTGTAATACAGCCGTCGCCATGTTGTTTCTTTTGCAAATGATGAACGAAGTTACCATATTTGGAATGCGGGGAGTGACGTAGAGACGCCGTATACGGCTCTGGTAGCTGCAGCGACCTGTCAATCACAGTAAGCCCGCCCTAAAGCATACTCTGCTTTATGGTCTATTTGACTCTAAACTGATCAATAATTTAATCATGTTAACAATGTTTACTGGGGTAATAAATCAAGTAGAGTCATTTTCTTACAGAGGAGGAGTCGCCCCCTGCTGGCCAGTAGAGATAATTAAAGTTTTAAGACACTTCCGCATCGGCTTCACTCGGCAGAACCTGAGGTTGCCGCCTGGGGAGGACCAGTATGTGCGGCGCCGTGGGAGCGCATTAGAAGGACCAAAGAGGGCGCGAGCCGCTCCCTCCATCTGTCTGCCGGTTCGCCTTAACGCGGGTTTCTGTCGGCCTCCCCAAGGCACTGGCCTTTATTGAGACATCAGCCTTGTTAGCCAGCTGTCGACAGGAATATAGGAGCTACCAGATCAATACGGCAGCATCTGCCAGTCCTCCAGAAGCTCACCAGGCCTCAGTAAAGCAGGGGGCCTCTCTTGAGCCCCTTTTTCACCCATTAGCAGGACCTGACGCTGGGCTGGCCAGAGTTCAGCAGCCCCTGGGCCTGCCTCCGCTATGCCCTGTGATCGCAGCTGCATCGTTGGGTAATTCATGTTTTCGCTTGCTCTGCTGGCATAGTGGGGCGGAGGATCCTTCCCTGATGTTAGGATAAAGCAAGAGTGAGAGACAGAGACAGTGGCGGGCAACGGGCTGACAGCTCTGTAACGGGCTGGTGTTGTGGTTGTGTTAGCGCATCCCTCCTGGAGAGAGATCTCTGTGATGTTCCCTTCGCGGGGGACTGACGAATGACGGAGATGTGGCTCTGTAGCAGCAGCCTTCCTCTCCTCTGTTATAGACGGACAGGGGAACACAGCGTGTGTTGGGAAACGAAAGAGAGGCTGCGTGATGGAGGGAGAGAGAGAGGGAGAGAGAAGGAGAGAAACAAGGAGAGTGTGAGACGGTCACGAGGAAGGGAACAAAGTGAGACGGAGCGAGGGAGCGAGGGAGCGAGGGAGCGAGGGGGAGGCGACCGTCTCTTCGAGTTCCATCGGCGGGTGTCTTTATCAACGCCGGCGGAGAGCGTCTAGCTGATAATTCACCCACTCTCAATTCCCCTTCAATCCATTAAAGGATTTAAATGTTCATTAAGTTTAATAGAAGCCCAGCGAAGGTCTAATACACTCTTGATAAACGCCGGCAAAACCTGCCAACCTGTTCCAATAGCTGCGCCTACAAAGAACCATCCGACTAATAAGGTCAAACTCAAGAGTTTGTGCTCGGCTCACTTTGTGATAAGAGTCCCCCCCCCCCCGAACAGCAACGAGCCGAGAGCGTGAGTTCATCAACAAGTCCTCCAAACTAAACAGGTTGTTTGTCATTGCTGTCCAACAGTTGCCCGTATTAGTGTCGTCCGAGCCGACCTAATCCTTTCAGCAAGACGACGTTCGTCAGGGTCAAGTTTGGGCAATTAATAGTGTCGTGTTTAAATGAAACCAACAATTACAGTTTAAGCATGAAGTGCAGTCAAGGGTGGCCACCAAAGACTATAAACCTCGGTAACCTCATTGGCCACCATACACATCACCACCTTTGGGGTCACTTTTTTATCATTGCACCTTTTGAAGAGTTTAAACAGACGCAAAACTGATGCAAGTTACGTAACAAATGTAGTTATTTCACGCAGCAGAGATTTTTATTTCAACCCGAACCACAATCTGTTCCTTAACCTAAACATGTAGTTTTGTTGCCTAAAATCAGCAGGTTCTGCCCTGCAGTGCCTTGCTCGTGTTGCTTGAAATTCATAGAACGCATGAAAAATTAGAAATAACTTTTTGTAAGATATCATACGAGGATACATTGAATATTACCATGATTTGACTTTGCACTATTATGCTCTAACCTCTGCTGAGAGACTTTAAAGCTAGACTATGTCATTCTGAGTAACGATACTCTTTTTACAAATGAAAAGTTTAATATATCAGTTTAAAAATGCCTCTTACTTAATTCAATACACTCAGGGTTTTTACTGGTACAGCCTTAGTTGGTCTGGCATGACCATTAGCTTATGGTGGTTAATGGGAGCTAATGTTACCAATCTTTCTGACATTTCTGACAATTACATTAACATCAGTTTATTTGGCTCGGTTTAGGCAGCAAGACTACTTGGCTAGGTTTAGGAAAACATCGTAGATTGAGTTCAAATAAGTAGGTTTGTTATGTAAGTTACATAAACTACTTAAGTTAAGTAGTCAACGCAAATGACTCAACGTGTTGACTTTTGGTTTCACACGGGACACGAACGGCGGTGAAAGTCTGATTCCTCTGGTTGTGGCAGGTAAGCAGCACGCTCACGTGTGATGTAGCGAGCCCCAAACCGACCGTGATGCGGGCTGATGGATCGCTCCTGGGGCCTGTTTCCATAAGGAAATAATGCGTTTTACACCCTGTAATCTGTCCATATATCACAGGTATGATGTAATTAATATGTGGCGGGCAGACGGGGGGCAGATAGCTCATTTCTCATCTGATGAAAATCCGGACACGCGTGGGCACACAATACAAACACGCAAGGACGAATTAACGTGCTCGCTCACACACGCACCTCTGTGGGAACGATGTTAACTCTGAGTGTATGTGATTAGTCTTAAAGGAGCGGTAGCGTTTAAACTGTCTTAACGTATACACACGTGAAGGGGAGGACGAGAAAGGGAGGAGAAGAGGAGAAAGCGAATAAATCAAATGAAGGGTAATTTTGCAAAAAAGGTTTGTAAAAGTCTGTTTCAATGTCTTGCATCAGTGCCTCGTCTGAGTTACCTCCCGCTGTAGTAACCACAGCGTTTAATGTAAAAAAAAAGAAGCATGTGTGGTAAAAAGGTTCTCCCCTTGCCTGTCCTGATCTCCCGACTTTTACGGGGGTACCAACACCGTTCATCATGAGACCGAGACACATCCAGAGCACAGGGCGAGACGTGAAGAGTATTTGGAGACTCTTTAGTGATGTAATGTCTTCCGGTCAGAACGACTCGCAAAAAGGTTAGAAAACGTTGAGTTGTTGAAACTGCACATTTACATTTAGCCATTCTGCCACCTGTGAGTCATTTATCTCATTTATTACTTGTTTTATTTCTGCTTTTTTTTTTTTCCACCACTACCTTAAACGCGACTATTCGGGGCAGTGTTGAGATCCCGTGGAAATTGAGCAAATGTGAAGATAAACGGCATCATGGCAGTATCTGGAAATTTGCCTGAAATTGACTTACAATTGAAAAAAAATGTAATAGTGAATCGTGAAAATAGAAAAGAAGAATCAAATCTTACAGACAATCTTTCCAGTGTTTAATAGGACGATTTAGGAGTGGCTAACCCACAAACAGAGCCACTTTACTGTTGTCCTCTGTCTTCTGTTCATACTAAACCCACACTGCTAAATTCATTCACCTACTCACACTCAAACTAGATTCACAACAAAGCCTGTGTACCCCTGCAGCGCTGGAGACTGTGATGAGAGAGGAGGAACAGCTCAGGTTAGCTCTGCGCTGCAACGTTCCACACTCCGACACGTCATCCTGTGGGGGAAACAAACACATTAATGCAACGGCACGTCATCACGTGGAGTCAAAGGTGGATTATAAGACAATGGGCCCCTGGGCACTGACATGCTAGAGGTCTCACCACCTCTCCTCATGGTACAGTTTACAGTTGTCCAAATGTGTCTCCGTTTATTTCCTGCTGCAGTGCAAAGAATATATAAAAGCAGGAAGGTTCACTATGTCATCGTGGCAGCATTCCTTGGTTCATTCTTTGGTGCCAGTTCTATTAAAGTGAATGGGGCGGGCAATCCACACAATTAAGAAAAAAAACTAAATATGTCAGTCAACTGATATTTTTAATCCAAATGCGCGTGTTTGTTTTCCTTATTACTTATCCCCAAACAGATCATGGCTCTGTCCAGCAGCTGCATATCTAGTCTAGCCTCTTTTGTTGTCATTTTGTATCTCTTTGTAGTCATTGTGTTTCACCTTTTGGTCATTTTGTGTCATTGTAGTCGTTTTGTGTCTCTTAGCGTCTCTCTTTATGACCAATTGAGGTTGATTTGTCCCTTTTGTAGTTATTTTGTGTCTCTTTGTGGTCATGTTGGGCCTCTTTGAAGTCATGTTGTGTCTCTTTGTAGTAGTTTTGTGTCTCTTGATTGTCATTCTAAGTCACTTCCTGGTTGGCACTTGTCTCTGTGACTGTAAGTGAAGACCCCTGACACTGTGGGCCCCTGGGTCTGGACCATTTGGTAATCCAATCCATGCACCTACGTTCTTGTTGCTGGTGTTTGTTGGCTGCGTGACAGCACTCATTCAGGCCCACAGCATCAGGACCACATACAAACACACAGACAAGACAGCAGAAGTAAAAAGTCCCGTGCATGCAGACACTTAAAAGAGTCAAGACCTTCGGTAACGAGAGAACACTTCTTAATCACAATTATTATCTATTATACTTCAGGGATTACTGGCTTGGCACCGCATGCCAGTGTTGTAGTAGTAGTGGTCGACAACCCCATTTTAAAGGTCTAGGTCTTGTCTCGGTCTCTACATTTTTTTAATTTCAAGACCGGTCAAGTCCACAACATTCCCTGTGCATTTATTTATTTATTTGTTAAATTACTGTGAATGAAAAACGTCCCGTTTCAAATACGATCAATGACTTCACTCATTTTTAATTTGAACGTTTTGTGACAGTTAACGGTTGTCATCGCTCCGACTCCCCCCCCCCCCCCCCCTTCACACTCACTACAATACAGAGAATTCTACTGTGGAAAAACACAAAAGTAAATCCACACGTGACATTCACCTCTGCAATGCATGTGATTATTTTATCAAGATATTTCTGATGGTATTCTTGCACGGACACACACGTGCAGTATACACGGCAATGAAGGAGGTGAATAAAGACAAATCTTCATTTGTTTTTTGAGGGATTTGTTTTTATGGGAATACGTATCTTTCAGATCAATTTGAGGAGTGCCTGTGGGACTTTCTGTCTTTTTACTACGTCAGTTGCTCCGCCTTTCTAATAATAACGTGGATGGGTTGACATTGGAGTTAGTTAAAAGCCTGATGCTTCTCAGACGCAGAGGGACGATGACCACGTGTTGGTATTTGACGAGTTGGGAGTGAGAACGGGTTGTAAAGCCATAACTTTATGAAGCATCGGCCCATGTCCTGAGGGTCGGGGCCCCCTGATTTAATTGATATAACTAGTGTACTACTCATATTTTATGTGTTACTCATGGCTTCAATATGTGGCCCACTTTATGATGTTATCTCGCTAATGATATTGCACGCTCGTTTCTCTTCAAGCATGCACACTTCAGAGCAGAAATACTGATGTGACGCCACTGACTGACAGTAATTATCACCATTCGTCATTAAGCGCAAGCCGGAGACGATGAGAGCTCTGTATGTAAAATGTCAGCTCGCTGAAACGATGAAAATGATTAAAGGGGGCGTCGGCGTGAAACAGAGACATACTACATGCAGCACGCGGGCTGAGGCGAGCCGACAGCGCGGCACGGGCCTGCGAAGGAGAACAGTACAGAGGGGGGGTTGCAATAAATAAAGAATAAAAGCCGTTTTCACTTATTGAGGAGGAAGGCAGAGCGAGAGCCGGGCTCGTATGGAAACATCACAGAGATCTCTGGACTGCGAGGCGAGTCGGTATCGATGAAATATCTCTGTCGTCTCAACTCAACTATTCTCTCTGCTCTGCTCTCGCTGCCTCTCAGTGCAAGCGCAGCTGACCTCCGCGTGAACTCCCTCCGCCATAAATCAATAAGTTGAGGCATACTTTGTTAGCTTTCACACGAGTGGACCAATGCCAGAAGTCAAGGGCTTTGTCCGGTTCTGCGGGTGTTTCGGACATCGATGACCCGGATCTCCGAGGCAGCTCAGACTTCTCTGTTTCCCCTTCTCTTTCTCACTCTCCCCCCTCCTACTCTCTTTCCATCCTCACCTCTCCTCCTTTACCTGCCTCTATAAATAGCTCAGCACGCTTCTCCCCTGCAGTGTCTATGCCCCTCTGGATGTTTTCCCAGGGGGGAAGCAAGGCAGGCCCGGGCAGCAGCAGCAGCCTGCTATTCGCTCCTCTTTTTCCCCCTGGGAAAGGATGAGCCTCTCCTGGCCCTGAGCATCCTCCACCCTCCATCATGCAGCAAACACTATGCAGGGAAGTGCAATGCGGGGGTCCCGTGCTCCAGGCCAGGAGCACCTGCTAAATTAAGATACCCGGGTTGCGCCGGTCAGCGTGAACCGAATCATTTCAACAGCACTCCAGCTCCGCCGCCCACTCCCTGTCATTTTTTAAAAAAGGTGTGAACTCTGGCGTTGTACCGATACATTCCGCTGTTTGTTTGTTTTTGAAGAAAAAATGCTGTCTCTAGTGCATTTTGTGCTGATATTATGGGAAAAAAAGTTGCGTGCCTCATTTCCATAACAATTCTGGATGCTCCAGCAGTGATGATGATGTGTGCTGTTGCGTTTACAGCGTACAAAAACTACTGAGGTTAGAGAAACAGCGGATCCATGCATGGAATAGGTGCAAAGGAATCCCTGCCTTGGTGCTGTGATAACAAACAACAAAAGGTTTCATTACTTCTTATCAATAAATAAGAGGCACTGCAGGCACATCCACAGGTACACTAACATCTGAAATCTCTGCGTTCATGTTTTTCTAATTTGATTATTAGTTCATTACAGATGAGGACAATGTGTCTCAAAATGACTCCCGTGTTGGTTTTTTTATCGATTCATCAGTAAACTGAAACCTATCAGAATTCTGCGCTGTGCTCGTCGTCTCCTAGAAGCATCGATCTGGCTAAGTCAACAAATCAAAAATGTATGAGTCGGCTAACGATTTCATCAAAAAAGTATCAAGCATGGGACGGAGTCCTATTACTCTGGGTGCACTTAACAAACCAAGTCTACTGGGTTGGCTGGTGCCCATATGTGGCCTGTAGAGTCCTCCGGGGTCTCTGTTCGCTTATACTGTTGTCCATGTTGAATGTTAAACACTTCATTTGTAACATGCATCACTTCCCAATTTCTGAAATAACTGCCAGAAAACCAGTGATGGAAGAAGTACTCCGATTCTTTACTAGAATAACAGTAACAATACAACAATGTTAAAATGATCCATTACAAGTGCAGTCAAACTTCTACCTCAGTAAAGGTTCAGAAGTATTGTAAGCAAAATATACTTAAAAAGAAAAAAAGTAACAGCACTGGTTCTGCAGTAGAATATCCCTGTGGCTGATATGTATTCATGTATTACACTATAGATTGGTAATACTCCTGCACTGATACGTGCATAGCATTTTACTGGTTGAGGTGCAGCTGGTTTTTATGACTTAATATACTGTTAGTTTAGTCCAGTTCTCCTCAGCGAAGGATTCGGGCCCCTCCTAAAGGGTCACGAGATGAATGTGAGGAGTCATGATATAATTAATATGGCTGGAAAAGAGACAAAATAAAGTTCAGATACACAAAGTTGAATAATGTTTTTGCCGTTTCTTTGTAAAATACTTAATCATTTTACCTAGTTATGCCTCAAGAAAGTTATTTAAACGAAACCATT